>NC_057833.1:110364714-110669228 GCF_910594005.1 Cervus elaphus
GACACCGCGATGCCCTGACTCGAAATAAGGCCGTATATCCCTGCAGTGACTTGAATGCAGGCTCGTCTTGCATCTCCCAAGAAGAAAGGATGTCTGAATCCCCTGTGGAGACCACAGAGAAACACCTAGTTCCCCACCTCATCGCGACCGGAGGCCTCACATCCTTTGAAAACTCCAGAGGTACGCGGAGATCAGTGCCTCCAAAGGAGACGATGCCTGACTCCTCGTGAAACTTGATAGGAGTCCCAGGATTCTTGTGGCACGTGGAAAGGGACCCTTGGTCTCCCGCCTCAGCTGGAGAGGCGTTCCAATTGCCCTGCCAAGCCTCGAGTAGAATCCCGAGTTGTCCCTCGCAACTAGGCAGGAATCCTGACGTGGCTGAACAAACACTTGGGTGGAAGGGCCATCCCCGTCGTAACTCGAGAATATACCCCAGGTTCCCGCCGCAACTCGAGAAAAACCATGAGACTTCCCCCTCGATGCGAGATGAGGCCCGATTCCCCTGTACTGCGTGCAGAGCAATTCCGTGTTGCACATCACACATGAAAGGAGCCTTGATTTCCTTGATGGCACTCCAGAGAAACCCCAAGAACACTGTTTCAAGGATAGAGGGATCCTGAGGTCACTGTAGCAACACGAAAGAACTCTGTGGACCAAAAATCAACTCGAAAAGAGAGGTTAGTCCCTGGCTTCGTCTCCAGAGGAATACCACCTTACCACAAGCACCTCAAGAGGAGGCTTCTCTCAGCTCTAGGTATGTGAGAGGGACCCTGAGTTTGCGGCCTCAAGTGGAATGGACACCGCGATGCCCTGACTCGAAATAAGGCCGGATATCCCTGCAGTGACTTCAATGCAGGCTCGTCTTGCATCTCCCAGGACGAAAGGATGTCTGAATCCCCTGGGGAAAGCACAGAGGAAGACTTAGTTCCCCACCTCATCACGACCGATAGCCTCACATCCTTTGAAAACTCCAGAGGTACGCGGAGATCAGTGCCTCCAAAGGAGACGATGCCTGACTCCTCGTGAAACTAGATAGGAGTCCCAGGATTCCTGTGGCACTTGGAAAGGGACACTTGGTCTCCCGCCTCAGCTGGAGAGGCGTCCCAATTTCCCTGCCAAGCCTCGAGGAGAATCCAGCGTTGTCCCTCGCAACTAGGCAGGAGTCCTGACGTCGCTGAAGAAACACGTGGGTGGAAGGGCCATCCCCGTCGTAACTCGAGAATATACCCCAGGTTCCCGCCGCAACTCGAGAAAAACCATGAGACTTCCCCCTCGCCGCGAGATGAGGCCCGATTCCCCTGCACTGCGTGCAGAGCAATTCCGTGTTGCACATCACACATGAAAGGAGCCTTGATTTCCTTCATGGCACTCCAGAGAAACCCCAAGAACACTGTTTCAAGGCTAGAGGGATCCTGAGGTCACTGTAGCAACACGAAAGAGCTCCGTGGACCAAAAATCAACTCGAGATGAGAGGTTAGTCCCTGGCTTCGACTCCAGAGGAATACCACCTTACCACAAGCACCTCAAGAGGAGGCTTCTCTCAGCTCTAGGTATGTGAGAGGGACCCTGAGTTTGCGGCCTCAAGTGGAATGGACACCGCGATGCCCTGACGCGACATAAGGCTGGATATCCCTGCAGTGACTTGAATGCAGGCTCGTCTTGCATCTCCCAAGATGAAAGGATGTCTGAATCCCCTGTGGAGACCACAGAGAAAGACCTAGTTCCCCACCTCATCGCGACCGGAGGCCTCACATCCTTTGAAAACTCCAGAGGTACGCGGAGATCAGTGCCTCCAAAGGAGACGATGCCTGACTCCTCGTGAAACTTGATAGGAGTCCCAGGATTCCTGTGGCACGTGGAAAGGGACACTTGGTCTCCCGCCTCAGCTGGAGAGGCGTCCCAATTGCCTTGCCAAGCCTCGAGGAGAATCCCGAGTTGTGTCTCGCAACTAGCAAGAGTCCTGACGTGGCTGAACAAACACGTGGGTGGAAGGGCCATCCCCGTCGTAACTCGAGAATATAGCCCAGGTTCCCGCCGCAACTCGAGAAAAACCATGAGAATTCCCCCTCGTCGCGAGATGAGGCCCGATTCCCCTGCACTACGTGCAGAGCAATTCTGTGTTGCACATCACACATGAAAGGAGCCTTGATTTCCTTCATGGCACTCCAGAGAAAACCCAAGAACACTGTTTCAAGGCTAGAGGGATCCTGAGGTCACTGTAGCAACACGAAAGAGCTCCGTGGACCAAAAATCAACTCGAGATGAGAGGTTAGTCCCTGGCTTCGACTCCAGAGGAATACCACCTTACCACAAGCACCTCAAGAGGAGGCTTCTCTCAGCTCTAGGTATGTGAGAGGGACCCTGAGTTTGCGGCCTCAAGTGGAATGGACACCGCGATGCCCTGACTCGAAATAAGGCCGGATATCCCTGCAGTGACTTCAATGCAGGCTCGTCTTGCATCTCCCAGGACGAAAGGATGTCTGAATCCCCTGTGGAAAGCACAGAGAAAGACTTAGTTCCCCACCTCATCGCGACCGGAGGCCTCACATCCTTTGAAAACTCCAGAGGTACGCGGAGATCAGTGCCTCCAAAGGAGACGATGCCTGACTCCTCGTGAAACTTGATAGGAGTCCCAGGATTCCTGTGGCACTTGGAAAGGGACACTTGGTCTCCCGCCTCAGCTGGAGAGGCGTCCAAATTGCCCTGCCAAGCCTCGAGGAGAATCCAGAGTTGTCCCTCGCAACTAGGCAGGAGTCCTGACGTGGCTGAACAAACACGTGGGTGGAAGGGCCATCCCCGTCGTAACTCGAGAATATACCCCAGGTTCCCGCCGCAACTCGAGAAAAACCATGAGACTTCCCCCTCGCCGCGAGATGAGGCCCGATTCCCCTGCACTGCGTGCAGAGCAATTCCGTGTTGCACATCACACATGAAAGGAGCCTTGATTTCCTTGATGGCACTCCAGAGAAACCCCAAGAACACTGTTTCAAGGCTAGAGGGATCCTGAGGTCACTGTAGCAACACGAAAGAGCTCCGTGGGCTAAAAATCAACTCGAGATGAGAGGTTAGTCCCTGGCTTCGACTCCAGAGGAATACCACCTTACCACAAGCACCTCAAGAGGAGGCTTCTCTCAGCTCTAGGTATGTGAGAGGGACCCTGAGTTTGCGGCCTCAAGTGGAATGGACACCGCAATGCCCTGACGCGAAATAAGGCTGGATATCCCTGCAGTGACTTGAATGCAGGCTCGTCTTGCATCTCCCAAGATGAAAGGATGTCTGAATCCCCTGTGGAGACCACAGAGAAAGACCTAGTTCCCCACCTCATCGCGACAGGAGGCCTCAAATCCTTTGAAAACTCCAGAGGTATGCGGAGATCAGTGCCTCCAAAGGAGACGATGCCTGACTCCTCGTGAAACTTGATAGGAGACCCAGGATTCCTGTGGCACGTGGAAAGGGACCCTTGGTCTCCCGTCTCAGCTGGAGAGGCGTCCCAATTGCCCTGCCAAGCCTCGAGGAGAATCCCGAGTTGTCCCTCGCAACTAGGCAGGAGTCCTGACATGGCTGAACACACACGTGTGTGGAAGGGCCATCCCCGTCGTAACTCGAGAATATACCCCAGGTTCCCGCCGCAACTCGAGAAAAACCATGAGACTTCCCCCTCGCCGCGAGATGAGGCCCGATTCCCCTGCACTGCATGCAGAGCAATTCCGTGTTACACATCACACATGAAAGGAGCCTTGATTTCCTTGATGGCACTCCAGAGAAACCCCAAGAACACTGTTTCAAGGCTAGAGGGATCCTGAGGTCACTGTAGCAACACGAAAGAGCTCCGTGGACCAAGAATCAACACGAGATGAGAGGTTAGTCCCTGGCTTCGACTCCTGAGGAATACCACCTTACCACAAGCACCACAAGAGGAGGCTTCTCTCAGCTCTAGGTATGTGAGAGGGATCCTGAGTTTGCGGCCTCAAGTGGAATGGACACCGCGATGCCCTGACGCGAAATAAGGCTGGATATCCCTGCAGTGACTGGAATGCAGGCTCGTCTTGCATCTCCCAAGATGAAAGGATGTCTGAATCCCCTGTGGAGACCACAGAGAAAGACCTAGTTCCCCACCTCATCGCGACCGGAGGCCTCACATCCTTTGAAAACTCCAGAGGTACGTGGAGATCAGTGCCTCCAAAGGAGACGATGCCTGACTCCTCGTGAAACTTGATAGGAGTCCCAGGATTCTTGTGGCACGTGGAAAGGGACCCTTGGTCTCCCGTCTCAGCTGGAGAGGCGTCCCAATTGCCCTGCCAAGCCTCGAGGAGAATCCTGAGTTGTCCCTCGCAACTAGGCAGGAGTCCTGACATGGCTGAACACACACGTGTGTGGAAGGGCCATCCCCGTCGTAACTCGAGAATATACCCCAGGTTCCCGCCGCAACTCGAGAAAAACCATGAGACTTCCCCCTCGCCGCGAGATGAGGCCCGATTCCCCTGCACTGCGTGCAGAGCAATTCCGTGTTGCACATCACACATGAAAGGAGCCTTGATTTCCTTGATGGCACTCCAGAGAAACCCCAAGAACACTGTTTCAAGGCTAGAGGGATCCTGAGGTCACTGTAGCAACACGAAAGAGCTCCGTGGACCAAGAATCAACACGAGATGAGAGGTTAGTCCCTGGCTTCGACTCCTGAGGAATACCACCTTACCACAAGCACCTCAAGAGGAGGCTTCTCTCAGCTCTAGGTATGTGAGAGGGATCCTGAGTTTGCGGCCTCAAGTGGAATGGACACCGCGATGCCCTGACTCGAAATAAGGCCGTATATCCCTGCAGTGACTTGAATGCAGGCTCGTCTTGCATCTCCCAAGAAGAAAGGATGTCTGAATCCCCTGTGGAGACCACAGAGAAACACCTAGTTCCCCACCTCATCGCGACCGGAGGCCTCACATCCTTTGAAAACTCCAGAGGTACGCGGAGATCAGTGCCTCCAAAGGAGACGATGCCTGACTCCTCGTGAAACTTGATAGGAGTCCCAGGATTCTTGTGGCATGTGGAAAGGGACCCTTGGTCTCCCGCCTCAGCTGGAGAGGCGTTCCAATTGCCCTGCCAAGCCTCGAGTAGAATCCCGAGTTGTCCCTCGCAACTAGGCAGGAATCCTGACGTGGCTGAACAAACACTTGGGTGGAAGGGCCATCCCCGTCGTAACTCGAGAATATACCCCAGGTTCCCGCCGCAACTCGAGAAAAACCATGAGACTTCCCCCTCGATGCGAGATGAGGCCCGATTCCCCTGTACTGCGTGCAGAGCAATTCCGTGTTGCACATCACACATGAAAGGAGCCTTGATTTCCTTGATGGCACTCCAGAGAAACCCCAAGAACACTGTTTCAAGGATAGAGGGATCCTGAGGTCACTGTAGCAACACGAAAGAACTCTGTGGACCAAAAATCAACTCGAAAAGAGAGGTTAGTCCCTGGCTTCGTCTCCAGAGGAATACCACCTTACCACAAGCACCTCAAGAGGAGGCTTCTCTCAGCTCTAGGTATGTGAGAGGGACCCTGAGTTTGCGGCCTCAAGTGGAATGGACACCGCGATGCCCTGACTCGAAATAAGGCCGGATATCCCTGCAGTGACTTCAATGCAGGCTCGTCTTGCATCTCCCAGGACGAAAGGATGTCTGAATCCCCTGGGGAAAGCACAGAGGAAGACTTAGTTCCCCACCTCATCACGACCGATAGCCTCACATCCTTTGAAAACTCCAGAGGTACGCGGAGATCAGTGCCTCCAAAGGAGACGATGCCTGACTCCTCGTGAAACTAGATAGGAGTCCCAGGATTCCTGTGGCACTTGGAAAGGGACACTTGGTCTCCCGCCTCAGCTGGAGAGGCGTCCCAATTTCCCTGCCAAGCCTCGAGGAGAATCCAGCGTTGTCCCTCGCAACTAGGCAGGAGTCCTGACGTCGCTGAAGAAACACGTGGGTGGAAGGGCCATCCCCGTCGTAACTCGAGAATATACCCCAGGTTCCCGCCGCAACTCGAGAAAAACCATGAGACTTCCCCCTCGATGCGAGATGAGGCCCGATTCCCCTGCACTGCGTGCAGAGCAATTCCGTGTTGCACATCACACATGAAAGGAGCCTTGATTTCCTTCATGGCACTCCAGAGAAACCCCAAGAACACTGTTTCAAGGCTAGAGGGATCCTGAGGTCACTGTAGCAACACGAAAGAGCTCCGTGGGCCAAAAATCAACTCGAGATGAGAGGTTAGTCCCTGGCTTCGACTCCAGAGGAATACCACCTTACCACAAGCACCTCAAGAGGAGGCTTCTCTCAGCTCTAGGTATGTGAGAGGGACCCTGAGTTTGCGGCCTCAAGTGGAATGGACACCGCGATGCCCTGACGCGACATAAGGCTGGATATCCCTGCAGTGACTTGAATGCAGGCTCGTCTTGCATCTCCCAAGATGAAAGGATGTCTGAATCCCCTGTGGAGACCACAGAGAAAGACCTAGTTCCCCACCTCATCGCGACCGGAGGCCTCACATCCTTTGAAAACTCCAGAGGTACGCGGAGATCAGTGCCTCCAAAGGAGACGATGCCTGACTCCTCGTGAAACTTGATAGGAGTCCCAGGATTCCTGTGGCACGTGGAAAGGGACACTTGGTCTCCCGCCTCAGCTGGAGAGGCGTCCCAATTGCCTTGCCAAGCCTCGAGGAGAATCCCGAGTTGTGTCTCGCAACTAGCAAGAGTCCTGACGTGGCTGAACAAACACGTGGGTGGAAGGGCCATCCCCGTCGTAACTCGAGAATATAGCCCAGGTTCCCGCCGCAACTCGAGAAAAACCATGAGAATTCCCCCTCGTCGCGAGATGAGGCCCGATTCCCCTGCACTACGTGCAGAGCAATTCTGTGTTGCACATCACACATGAAAGGAGCCTTGATTTCCTTCATGGCACTCCAGAGAAAACCCAAGAACACTGTTTCAAGGCTAGAGGGATCCTGAGGTCACTGTAGCAACACGAAAGAGCTCCGTGGACCAAAAATCAACTCGAGATGAGAGGTTAGTCCCTGGCTTCGACTCCAGAGGAATACCACCTTACCACAAGCACCTCAAGAGGAGGCTTCTCTCAGCTCTAGGTATGTGAGAGGGACCCTGAGTTTGCGGCCTCAAGTGGAATGGACACCGCGATGCCCTGACTCGAAATAAGGCCGGATATCCCTGCAGTGACTTCAATGCAGGCTCGTCTTGCATCTCCCAGGACGAAAGGATGTCTGAATCCCCTGTGGAAAGCACAGAGAAAGACTTAGTTCCCCACCTCATCGCGACCGGAGGCCTCACATCCTTTGAAAACTCCAGAGGTACGCGGAGATCAGTGCCTCCAAAGGAGACGATGCCTGACTCCTCGTGAAACTTGATAGGAGTCCCAGGATTCCTGTGGCACTTGGAAAGGGACACTTGGTCTCCCGCCTCAGCTGGAGAGGCGTCCAAATTGCCCTGCCAAGCCTCGAGGAGAATCCAGAGTTGTCCCTCGCAACTAGGCAGGAGTCCTGACGTGGCTGAACAAACACGTGGGTGGAAGGGCCATCCCCGTCGTAACTCGAGAATATACCCCAGGTTCCCGCCGCAACTCGAGAAAAACCATGAGACTTCCCCCTCGCCGCGAGATGAGGCCCGATTCCCCTGCACTGCGTGCAGAGCAATTCCGTGTTGCACATCACACATGAAAGGAGCCTTGATTTCCTTGATGGCACTCCAGAGAAACCCCAAGAACACTGTTTCAAGGCTAGAGGGATCCTGAGGTCACTGTAGCAACACGAAAGAGCTCCGTGGGCTAAAAATCAACTCGAGATGAGAGGTTAGTCCCTGGCTTCGACTCCAGAGGAATACCACCTTACCACAAGCACCTCAAGAGGAGGCTTCTCTCAGCTCTAGGTATGTGAGAGGGATCCTGAGTTTGCGGCCTCAAGTGGAATGGACACCGCAATGCCCTGACGCGAAATAAGGCAGGATATCCCTGCAGTGACTTGAATGCAGGCTCGTCTTGCATCTCCCAAGATGAAAGGATGTCTGAATCCCCTGTGGAGACCACAGAGAAAGACCTAGTTCCCCACCTCATCGCGACAGGAGGCCTCAAATCCTTTGAAAACTCCAGAGGTATGCGGAGATCAGTGCCTCCAAAGGAGACGATGCCTGACTCGTCGTGAAACTTGATAGGAGACCCAGGATTCCTGTGGCACGTGGAAAGGGACCCTTGGTCTCCCGTCTCAGCTGGAGAGGCGTCCCAATTGCCCTGCCAAGCCTCGAGGAGAATCCCGAGTTGTCCCTCGCAACTAGGCAGGAGTCCTGACATGGCTGAACACACACGTGTGTGGAAGGGCCATCCCCGTCGTAACTCGAGAATATACCCCAGGTTCCCGCCGCAACTCGAGAAAAACCATGAGACTTCCCCCTCGCCGCGAGATGAGGCCCGATTCCCCTGCACTGCATGCAGAGCAATTCCGTGTTACACATCACACATGAAAGGAGCCTTGATTTCCTTGATGGCACTCCAGAGAAACCCCAAGAACACTGTTTCAAGGCTAGAGGGATCCTGAGGTCACTGTAGCAACACGAAAGAGCTCCGTGGACCAAGAATCAACACGAGATGAGAGGTTAGTCCCTGGCTTCGACTCCTGAGGAATACCACCTTACCACAAGCACCTCAAGAGGAGGCTTCTCTCAGCTCTAGGTATGTGAGAGGGATCCTGAGTTTGCGGCCTCAAGTGGAATGGACACCGCGATGCCCTGACGCGAAATAAGGCTGGATATCCCTGCAGTGACTGGAATGCAGGCTCGTCTTGCATCTCCCAAGATGAAAGGATGTCTGAATCCCCTGTGGAGACCACAGAGAAACACCTAGTTCCCCACCTCATCGCGACCGGAGGCCTCACATCCTTTGAAAACTCCAGAGGTACGCGGAGATCAGTGCCTCCAAAGGAGACGATGCCTGACTCCTCGTGAAACTTGATAGGAGTCCCAGGATTCTTGTGGCACGTGGAAAGGGACCCTTGGTCTCCCGCCTCAGCTGGAGAGGCGTTCCAATTGCCCTGCCAAGCCTCGAGGAGAATCCCGAGTTGTCCCTCGCAACTAGGCAGGAGTCCTGACATGGCTGAACACACACGTGTGTGGAAGGGCCATCCCCGTCGTAACTCGAGAATATACCCCAGGTTCCCGCCGCAACTCGAGAAAAACCATGAGACTTCCCTCTCGATGCGAGATGAGGCCCAAGTCCCCTGTACTGCGTGCAGGGCAATTCCGTCTTGCACATCACACATGAAAGGAGCCTTGATTTCCTTGATGGCACTCCAGAGAAACCCCAAGAACACTGTTTCAAGGATAGAGGGATTCTGAGGTCACTGTAGCAACACGAAAGAACTCTGTGGACCAAAAATCAACTCGAAAAGAGAGGTTAGTCCCTGGCTTCGACTCCAGAGGAATACCACCTTACCACAAGCACCTCAAGAGGAGGCTTCTCTCAGCTCTAGGTATGTGAGAGGGACCCTGAGTTTGCGGCCTCAAGTGGAATGGACACCACGATGCCCTGACTCGAAATAAGGCCGGATATCCCTGCAGTGACTTCAATGCAGGCTCGTCTTGCATCTCCCAGGACGAAAGGATGTCTGAATCCCCTGTGGAAAGCACAGAGAAAGACTTAGTTCCCCACCTCATCGCGACCGATAGCCTCACATCCTTTGAAAACTCCAGAGGTACGCGGAGATCAGTGCCTCCAAAGGAGACGATGCCTGACTCGTCGTGAAACTTGATAGGAGTCCCAGGATTCCTGTGACACGTGGAAAGGGATCCTTGTTCTCCCGCCTCAGCTGGAGAGGCATCCCAATTGCCTTGCCAAGCCTCGAGGAGAATCCCGAGTTGTCCCTCGCAACTAGGCAGGAGTCCTGACGTGGCTGAACAAACACATGTGTGGAAGGGCCATGCCCGTCGTAACTCGAGAATATACCCCAGGTTCCCACCGCAACTCGAGAAAAACCATGAGACTTCCCCCTCGCCGCGAGATGAGGCCCGATTCCCCTGCACTGCGTGCAGAGCAATTCTGTGTTGCACATCACACATGAAAGGAGCCTTGATTTCCTTCATGGCACTCCAGAGAAACCCCAAGAACACTGTTTCAAGGCTAGAGGGATCCTGAGGTCACTGTAGCAACACGAAAGAGCTCCGTGGGCCAAAAATCAACTCGAGATGAGAGGTTAGTCCCTGGCTTCGACTCCAGAGGAATACCACCTTACCACAAGCACCTCAAGAGGAGGCTTCTCTCAGCTCTAGGTATGTGAGAGGGACCCTGAGTTTGCGGCCTCAAGTGGAATGGACACCGCGATGCCCTGACTCGAAATAAGGCCGGATATCCCTGCAGTGACTGGAATGCAGGCTCGTCTTGCATCTCCCAAGACGAAAGGGTGTCTGAATCCCCTGTGGAGATCACAGAGAAAGACCTAGTTCCCCACCTCATCGCGACAGGAGGCCTCAAATCCTTTGAAAACTCCAGAGGTATGCGGAGATCAGTGCCTCCAAAGGAGACGATGCCTGACTCCTCGTGAAACTTGATAGGAGACCCAGGATTCCTGTGGCACGTGGAAAGGGACCCTTGGTCTCCCGCCTCAGCTGGAGAGGCGTTCCAATTGCCCTGTCAAGCCTCGAGGAGAATCCCGAGTTGTCCCTCGCAACTAGGCAGGAGTCCTGACGTGGCTGAACAAACACGTGGGTGGAAGGGCCATCCCCGTCGTAACTCGAGAATATACCCCAGGTTCCCGCCGCAACTCGAGAAAAACCATGAGACTTCCCCCTCGATGCGAGATGAGGCCCGATTCCCCTGTACTGCGTGCAGAGCAATTCCGTCTTGCACATCACACATGAAAGGAGCCTTGATTTCCTTGATGGCACTCCAGAGAAACCCCAAGAACACTGTTTCAAGGATAGAGGGATCCTGAGGTCACTGTAGCAACACGAAAGAACTCTGTGGACCAAAAATCAACTCGAAAAGAGAGGTTAGTCCCTGGCTTCGTCTCCAGAGGAATACCACCTTACCACAAGCACCTCAAGAGGAGGCTTCTCTCAGCTCTAGGTATGTGAGAGGGACCCTGAGTTTGCGGCCTCAAGTGGAATGGACACCGCGATGCCCTGACTCGAAATAAGGCCGGATATCCCTGCAGTGACTTCAATGCAGGCTCGGCTTGCATCTCCCAGGACGAAAGGTTGTCTGAATCCCCTGGGGAAAGCACAGAGGAAGACTTAGTTCCCCACCTCATCACGACCGATAGCCTCACATCCTTTGAAAACTCCAGAGGTACGCGGAGATCAGTGCCTCCAAAGGAGACGATGCCTGCCTCCTCGTGAAACTTGATAGGAGTCCCAGGATTCCTGTGGCACTTGGAAAGGGACACTTGGTCTCCCGCCTCAGCTGGAGAGGCGTCCCAATTTCCCTGCCAAGCCTCGAGGAGAATCCAGCGTTGTCCCTCGCAACTAGGCAGGAGTCCTGACGTCGCTGAAGAAACACGTGGGTGGAAGGGCCATCCCCGTCGTAACTCGAGAATATACCCCAGGTTCCCGCCGCAACTCGAGAAAAACCATGAGACTTCCCCCTCGATGCGAGATGAGGCCCGATTCCCCTGCACTGCGTGCAGAGCAATTCCGTGTTGCACATCACACATGAAAGGAGCCTTGATTTCCTTCATGGCACTCCAGAGAAACCCCAAGAACACTGTTTCAAGGCTAGAGGGATCCTGAGGTCACTGTAGCAACACGAAAGAGCTCCGTGGGCCAAAAATCAACTCGAGATGAGAGGTTAGTCCCTGGCTTCGACTCCAGAGGAATACCACCTTACCACAAGCACCTCAAGAGGAGGCTTCTCTCAGCTCTAGGTATGTGAGAGGGACCCTGAGTTTGCGGCCTCAAGTGGAATGGACACCGCGATGCCCTGACGCGACATAAGGCTGGATATCCCTGCAGTGACTTGAATGCAGGCTCGTCTTGCATCTCCCAAGATGAAAGGATGTCTGAATCCCCTGTGGAGACCACAGAGAAAGACCTAGTTCCCCACCTCATCGCGACCGGAGGCCTCACATCCTTTGAAAACTCCAGAGGTACGCGGAGATCAGTGCCTCCAAAGGAGACGATGCCTGACTCCTCGTGAAACTTGATAGGAGTCCCAGGATTCCTGTGGCACGTGGAAAGGGACACTTGGTCTCCCGCCTCAGCTGGAGAGGCGTCCCAATTGCCTTGCCAAGCCTCGAGGAGAATCCCGAGTTGTGTCTCGCAACTAGCAAGAGTCCTGACGTGGCTGAACAAACACGTGGGTGGAAGGGCCATCCCCGTCGTAACTCGAGAATATAGCCCAGGTTCCCGCCGCAACTCGAGAAAAACCATGAGAATTCCCCCTCGTCGCGAGATGAGGCCCGATTCCCCTGCACTACGTGCAGAGCAATTCTGTGTTGCACATCACACATGAAAGGAGCCTTGATTTCCTTCATGGCACTCCAGAGAAAACCCAAGAACACTGTTTCAAGGCTACAGGGATCCTGAGGTCACTGTAGCAACACGAAAGAGCTCCGTGGACCAAAAATCAACTCGAGATGAGAGGTTAGTCCCTGGCTTCGACTCCAGAGGAATACCACCTTACCACAAGCACCTCAAGAGGAGGCTTCTCTCAGCTCTAGGTATGTGAGAGGGACCCTGAGTTTGCGGCCTCAAGTGGAATGGACACCGCGATGCCCTGACTCGAAATAAGGCCGGATATCCCTGCAGTGACTTCAATGCAGGCTCGTCTTGCATCTCCCAGGACGAAAGGATGTCTGAATCCCCTGTGGAAAGCACAGAGAAAGACTTAGTTCCCCACCTCATCGCGACCGGAGGCCTCACATCCTTTGAAAACTCCAGAGGTACGCGGAGATCAGTGCCTCCAAAGGAGACGATGCCTGACTCCTCGTGAAACTTGATAGGAGTCCCAGGATTCCTGTGGCACTTGGAAAGGGACACTTGGTCTCCCGCCTCAGCTGGAGAGGCGTCCAAATTGCCCTGCCAAGCCTCGAGGAGAATCCAGAGTTGTCCCTCGCAACCTTGCAGGAGTCCTGACGTGGCTGAACAAACACGTGGGTGGAAGGGCCATCCCCGTCGTAACTCGAGAATATACCCCAGGTTCCCGCCGCAACTCGAGAAAAACCATGAGACTTCCCCCTCGCCGCGAGATGAGGCCCGATTCCCCTGCACTGCGTGCAGAGCAATTCCGTGTTGCACATCACACATGAAAGGAGCCTTGATTTCCTTGATGGCACTCCAGAGAAACCCCAAGAACACTGTTTCAAGGCTAGAGGGATCCTGAGGTCACTGTAGCAACACGAAAGAGCTCCGTGGGCCAAAAATCAACTCGAGATGAGAGGTTAGTCCCTGGCTTCGACTCCAGAGGAATACCACCTTACCACAAGCACCTCAAGAGGAGGCTTCTCTCAGCTCTAGGTATGTGAGAGGGACCCTGAGTTTGCGGCCTCAAGTGGAATGGACACCGCAATGCCCTGACGCGAAATAAGGCTGGATATCCCTGCAGTGACTTGAATGCAGGCTCGTCTTGCATCTCCCAAGATGAAAGGATGTCTGAATCCCCTGTGGAGACCACAGAGAAAGACCTAGTTCCCCACCTCATCGCGACAGGAGGCCTCAAATCCTTTGAAAACTCCAGAGGTATGCGGAGATCAGTGCCTCCAAAGGAGACGATGCCTGACTCGTCGTGAAACTTGATAGGAGACCCAGGATTCCTGTGGCACGTGGAAAGGGACCCTTGGTCTCCCGTCTCAGCTGGAGAGGCGTCCCAATTGCCCTGCCAAGCCTCGAGGAGAATCCCGAGTTGTCCCTCGCAACTAGGCAGGAGTCCTGACGTGGCTGAACACACACGTGTGTGGAAGGGCCATCCCCGTCGTAACTCGAGAATATACCCCAGGTTCCCGCCGCAACTCGAGAAAAACCATGAGACTTCCCCCTCGCCGCGAGATGAGGCCCGATTCCCCTGCACTGCATGCAGAGCAATTCCGTGTTGCACATCACACATGAAAGGAGCCTTGATTTCCTTGATGGCACTCCAGAGAAACCCCAAGAACACTGTTTCAAGGCTAGAGGGATCCTGAGGTCACTGTAGCAACACGAAAGAGCTCCGTGGACCAAGAATCAACACGAGATGAGAGGTTAGTCCCTGGCTTCGACTCCTGAGGAATACCACCTTACCACAAGCACCTCAAGAGGAGGCTTCTCTCAGCTCTAGGTATGTGAGAGGGATCCTGAGTTTGCGGCCTCAAGTGGAATGGACACCGCGATGCCCTGACGCGAAATAAGGCTGGATATCCCTGCAGTGACTTGAATGCAGGCTCGTCTTGCATCTCCCAAGATGAAAGGATGTCTGAATCCCCTGTGGAGACCACAGAGAAACACCTAGTTCCCCACCTCATCGCGACCGGAGGCCTCACATCCTTTGAAAACTCCAGAGGTACGCGGAGATCAGTGCCTCCAAAGGAGACGATGCCTGACTCCTCGTGAAACTTGATAGGAGTCCCAGGATTCTTGTGGCACGTGGAAAGGGACACTTGGTCTCCCGCCTCAGCTGGAGAGGCGTTCCAATTGCCCTGCCAAGCCTCGAGGAGAATCCCGAGTTGTCCCTCGCAACTAGGCAGGAGTCCTGACGTGGCTGAACAAACACGTGGGTGGAAGGGCCATCCCCGTCGTAACTCGAGAATATACCCCAGGTTCCCGCCGCAACTCGAGAAAAACCATGAGACTTCCCTCTCGATGCGAGATGAGGCCCAATTCCCCTGTACTGCGTGCAGGGCAATTCCGTCTTGCACATCACACATGAAAGGAGCCTTGATTTCCTTGATGGCACTCCAGAGAAACCCCAAGAACACTGTTTCAAGGATAGAGGGATCCTGAGGTCACTGTAGCAACACGAAAGAACTCTGTGGACCAAAAATCAACTCGAAAAGAGAGGTTAGTCCCTGGCTTCGACTCCAGAGGAATACCACCTTACCACAAGCACCTCAAGAGGAGGCTTCTCTCAGCTCTAGGTATGTGAGAGGGACCCTGAGTTTGCGGCCTCAAGTGGAATGGACACCACGATGCCCTGACTCGAAATAAGGCCGGATATCCCTGCAGTGACTTCAATGCAGGCTCGTCTTGCATCTCCCAGGACGAAAGGATGTCTGAATCCCCTGTGGAAAGCACAGAGAAAGACTTAGTTCCCCACCTCATCGCGACCGATAGCCTCACATCCTTTGAAAACTCCAGAGGTACGCGGAGATCAGTGCCTCCAAAGGAGACGATGCCTGACTCCTCGTGAAACTTGATAGGAGTCCCAGGATTCCTGTGGCACGTGGAAAGGGACCCTTGGTCTCCCGCCTCAGCTGGAGAGGCGTTCCAATTGCCCTGCCAAGCCTCGAGGAGAATCCCGAGTTGTCCCTCGCAACTAGGCAGGAGTCCTGACGTGGCTGAACAAACACGTGGGTGGAAGGGCCATCCCCGTCGTAACTCGAGAATATACCCCAGGTTCCCGCCGCAACTCGAGAAAAACCATGAGACTTCCCCCTCGATGCGAGATGAGGCCCGATTCCCCTGTACTGCGTGCAGAGCAATTCCGTCTTGCACATCACACATGAAAGGAGCCTTGATTTCCTTCATGGCACTCCAGAGAAACCCCAAGAACACTGTTTCAAGGCTAGAGGGATCCTGAGGTCACTGTAGCAACACGAAAGAGCTCCGTGGACCAAAAATCAACTCGAGATGAGAGGTTAGTCCCTGGCTTCGACTCCAGAGGAATACCACCTTACCACAAGCACCTCAAGAGGAGGCTTCTCTCAGCTCTAGGTATGTGAGAGGGACCCTGAGTTTGCGGCCTCAAGTGGAATGGACACCGCGATGCCCTGACTCGAAATAAGGCCGGATATCCCTGTAGTGACTTCAATGCAGGCTCGTCTTGCATCTCCCAGGACGAAAGGATGTCTGAATCCCCTGTGGAAAGCACAGAGAAAGACTTAGTTCCGCACCTCATGGCGACCGATAGCCTCACATCCTTTGAAAACTCCAGAGGTACGCGGAGATCAGTGCCTCCAAAGGAGACGATGCCTGGCTCCTCGTGAAACTTGATAGGAGTCCCAGGATTCTTGTGGCACTTGGAAAGGGACACTTGGTCTCCCGCCTCAGCTGGAGAGGCGTCCCAAGTTCCCTGCCAAGCCTCGAGGAGAATCCAGCGTTGTCCCTCGCAACTAGGCAGGAGTCCTGACGTGGCTGAAGAAACACGTGGGTGGAAGGGCCATCCCCGTCGTAACTCGAGAATATACCCCAGGTTCCCGCCGCAACTCGAGAAAAACCATGAGACTTCCCCCTCGCCGCGAGATGAGGCCCGATTCCCCTGCACTGCGTGCAGAGCAATTCCGTGTTGCACATCACACATGAAAGGAGCCTTGATTTCCTTGATGGCACTCCAGAGAAACCCCAAGAACACTGTTTCAAGGCTAGAGGGATCCTGAGGTCACTGTAGCATCACGAAAGAGCTCCGTGGGCCAAAAATCAACTCGAGATGAGAGGTTAGTCCCTGGCTTCGACTCCAGAGGAATACCACCTTACCACAAGCACCTCAAGAGGAGGCTTCTCTCAGCTCTAGGTATGTGAGAGGGACCCTGAGTTTGTGGCCTCAAGTGGAATGGACACCGCGATGCCCTGACGCGAAATAAGGCTGGATATCCCTGCAGTGACTTGAATGCAGGCTCGTCTTGCATCTCCCAAGATGAAAGGATGTCTGAATCCCCTGTGGAGACCACAGAGAAAGACCTAGTTCCCCACCTCATCGCAACCGGAGGCCTCACATCCTTTGAAAACTCCAGAGGTACGCGGAGATCAGTGCCTCCAAAGGAGCCGATGCCTGACTCCTCGTGAAACTTGATAGGAGTCCCAGGATTCCTGTGGCACGTGGAAAGGGACCCTTGGTCTCCCGCCTCAGCTGGAGAGGCGTCCCAATTGCCTTGCCAAGCCTCGAGGAGAATCCCGAGTTGTGTCTCGCAATTAGCAAGAGTCCTGACGTGGCTGAACAAACACATGTGTGGAAGGGCCATCCCCGTCGTAACTCGAGAATATACCCCAGGTTCCCGCCGCAACTCGAGAAAAACCATGAGACTTCCCCGTCGCCGCGAGATGAGGCCCGATTCCCCTGCACTGCGTGCAGAGCAATTCTGTGTTGCACATCACACATGAAAGGAGCCTTGATTTCCTTGATGGCACTCCAGAGAAACCCCAAGAACACTGTTTCAAGGCTAGAGGGATCCTGAGGTCACTGTAGCAACACGAAAGAGCTCCGTGGACCAAAAATCAACTCGAGATGAGAGGTTAGTCCCTGGCTTCGACTCCAGAGGAATACCACCTTACCACAAGCACCTCAAGAGGAGGCTTCTCTCAGCTCTAGGTATGTGAGAGGGACCCTGAGTTTGCGGCCTCAAGTGGAATGGACACCGCGATGCCCTGACTCGAAATAAGGCCGGATATCCCTGCAGTGACTGGAATGCAGGCTCGTCTTGCATCTCCCAAGACGAAAGGGTGTCTGAATCCCCTGTGGAGACCACAGAGAAAGACCTAGTTCCCCACCTCATCGCGACAGGAGGCCTCAAATCCTTTGAAAACTCCAGAGGTATGCGGAGATCAGTGCATCCAAAGGAGACGATGCCTGACTCCTCGTGAAACTTGATAGGAGACCCAGGATTCCTGTGGCACGTGGAAAGGGACCCTTGGTCTCCCGTCTCAGCTGGAGAGGCGTCCCAATTGCCCTGCAAAGCCTCGAGGAGAATCCCGAGTTGTCCCTCGCAACTAGGCAGGAGTCCTGACATGGCTGAACACACACGTGTTTGGAAGGGCCATCCCCGTCGTAACTCGAGAATATACCCCAGGTTCCCGCCGCAACACGAGAAAAACCATGAGACTTCCCCCTCGATGCGAGATGAGGCCCGATTTCCCTGTACTGCGTGCAGAGCAATTCCGTCTTGCACATCACACATGAAAGGAGCCTTGATTTCCTTGATGGCACTCCAGAGAAACCCCAAGAACACTGTTTCAAGGATAGAGGGATCCTGAGGTCACTGTAGCAACACGAAAGAACTCTGTGGACCAAAAATCAACTCGAAAAGAGAGGTTAGTCCCTGGATTCGTATCCAGAGGAATACCACCTTACCACAAGCACCTCAAGAGGAGGCTTCTCTCAGCTCTAGGTATGTGAGAGGGACCCTGAGTTTGCGGCCTCAAGTGGAATGGACACCGCGATGCCCTGACTCGAAATAAGGCCGGATATCCCTGCAGTGACTTCAATGCAGGCTCGTCTTGCATCTCCCAGGACGAAAGGATGTCTGAATCCCCTGGGGAAAGCACAGAGAAAGACTTAGTTCCCCACCTCATCGCGACCGATAGCCTAACATCCTTTGAAAACTCCAGAGGTACGCGGAGATCAGTGCCTCCAAAGGAGACGATGCCTGACTCCTCGTGAAACTTGATAGGAGTCCCAGGATTCCTGTGGCACGTGGAAAGGGACCCTTGGTCTCCCGCCTCAGCTGGAGAGGCGTGCCAATTGCCTTGCCAAGCCTCGAGGAGAATCCCGATTTGTGTCTCGCAACTAGGCAAGAGTCCTGACGTGGCTGAACAAACACTTGTGTGGAAGGGCCATCCCCGTCATAACTCGAGAATATACCCCAGGTTCCCGCCGCAACTCGAGAAAAACCATGAGACTTCCCACTCGCCGCGAGATGAGGCCCGATTCCCCTATACTGCGTGCAGAGCAATTCCGTGTTGCACATCACACATGAAAGGAGCCTTGATTTCCTTGATGGCACTCCAGGGAAACCCCAAGAACACTGTTTCAAGGCTAGAGGGATCCTGAGGTCACTGTAGCAACACGAAAGAGCTCCGTGGGCCAAAAATCAACTCGAGATGAGAGGTTAGTCCCTGGCTTCGACTCCAGAGAAATACCACCTTACCACAAGCACCTCAAGAGGAGGCTTCTCTCAGCTCTAGGTATGTGAGAGGGACCCTGAGTTTGCAGCCTCAAGTGGAATGGACTCCGCGATGCCCTGACGCGAAATAAGGCTGGATATCCCTGCAGTGACCTGAATGCAGGCTCGTCTTGCATCTCCCAAGATGAAAGGATGTCTGAATCCCCTGTGGAGACCACAGAGAAAGACCTAGTTCCCCACCTCATCGCGACCGGAGGCCTCACATCATTTGAAAACTCCAGAGGTACGCGGAGATCAGTGCCTCCAAAGGAGACGATGCCTGACTCCTCGTGAAACTTGATAGGAGTCCCAGGATTCCTGTGGCACGTGGAAAGGGACCCTTGGTGTCCCGCCTCAGCTGGAGAGGCGTCCCAATTGCCCTGCAAAGCCTCGAGGAGAATCCCGAGTTGTCCCTCGCAACTAGGCAGGAGTCCTGACGTGGCTGAACAAACACGTGTGTGGAAGGGCCATCCCCGTCGGAACTCGAAATTATACCCCAGGTTCCCGCCGCAACTCGAGAAAAACCATGAGACTTCCCCCTCTCCGCGAGATGAGGCCCGATTCCCCTGTACTGCGTGCAGAGCAATTCCGTCTTGCACATCACACATGAAAGGAGCCTTGATTTCCTTGATGGCACTCCAGAGAAACCCCAAGAACACTGTTTCAAGGCTAGAGGGATCCTGAGGTCACTGTAGCAACACGAAAGAGCTCCGTGGACCAAGAATCAACACGAGATGAGAGGTTAGTCCCTGGCTTCGACTCCTGAGGAATACCACCTTACCACAAGCACCACAAGAGGAGGCTTCTCTCAGCTCTAGGTATGTGAGAGGGACCCTGAGTTTGCGGCCTCAAGTGGAATGGACACCGCGATGCCCTGACTCGAAATAAGGCCGGATATCCCTGCAGTGACTGGAATGCAGTCTCGTCTTGCATCTCACAAGACGAAACGGTGTCTGAATCCCCTGTGGAGACCACAGAGAAAGACCTAGTTCCCAACCTCATCGCGACAGGAGGCCTCAAATCCGTTGAAAACTCCAGAGGTATGCGGAGATCAGTGCCTCCAAAGGAGACGATGCCTGACTCCTCGTGAAACTTGTTAGGAGACCCAGGATTCCTGTGGCACGTGGAAAGGGACCCTTGGTCTCCCGCCTCAGCTGGAGAGGCGTTCCAATTGCCCTGCCAAGCCTCGAGGAGAATCCCGAGTTGTCCCTGGCAACTAGGCAGGAGTCCTGACGTGGCTGAACAAACACGTGGGTGGAAGGGCCATCCCCGTCGTAACTCGAGAATATACCCCAGGTTCCCGCCGCAACTCGAGAAAAACCATGAGACTTCCCCCTCGATGCGAGATGAGGCCCGATTCCCCTGTACTGCGTGCAGAGCAATTCCGTGTTGCACATCACACATGAAAGGAGCCTTGATTTCCTTGATGGCACTCCAGAGAAACCCCAAGAACACTGTTTCAAGGATAAAGGGATCCTGAGGTCACTGTAGCAACACGAAAGAACTCTGTGGACCAAAAATCAACTCGAAAAGAGAGGTTAGTCCCTGGATTCGTCTCCAGAGGAATACCACCTTACCACAAGCACCTCAAGAGGAGGCTTCTCTCAGCTCTAGGTATGTGAGAGGGACCCTGAGTTTGCGGCCTCAAGTGGAATGGACACCGCGATGCCGTGACTCGAAATAAGGCCGGATATCCCTGCAGTGACTTCAATGCAGGCTAGTCTTGCATCTCCCAGGACGAAAGGATGTCTGAATCCCCTGTGGAGACCACAGAGAAAGACTTAGTTCCCCACCTCATCGCGACCGATAGCCTCACATCCTTTGAAAATTCCAGAGGTACACGGAGATCAGTGCCTCCAAAGGAGACGATGCCTGACTCCTCGTGAAACTTCATAGGAGTCCCAGGATTCCTGTGGCACGTGGAAAGGGACCCTTGGTCTCCCGCCTCAGCAGGAGAGGCGTCCCAATTGCCCTGCCAAGCCTCGAGGAGAATCCAGAGTTGTCCCTCGCAACTAGGCAGGAGTCCTGACGTCGCTGAAGAAACACGTGGGTGGAAGGGCCATCCCCGTCGTAACTCGAGAATATACCCCAGGTTCCCGCCGCAACTCGAGAAAAACCATGAGACTTCCCCCTCGCCGCGAGATGAGGCCCGATTCCCCTGCACTGCGTGAAGAGCAATTCCGTGTTGCACATCACACATGAAAGGAGCCTTGATTTCCTTGATGGCACTCCAGAGAAACCCCAAGAACACTGTTTCACGGCTAGAGGGATCCTGAGGTCACTGTAGCAACACGAAAGAGCTCCGAGGGCCAAAAATCAACTCGAGATGAGAGGTTAGTCCCTGGCTTCGACTCCAGAGGAATACCACCTTACCACAAGCACCTCAAGAGGAGGCTTCTCTCAGCTCTAGGTATGTGAGAGGGACCCTGAATTTGCGGCCTCAAGTGGAATGGACACCGCGATGCCCTGACGCGAAATAAGGCTGGATATCCCTGCAGTGACTTCAATGCAGGCTCGTCTTGCATCTCCCAAGACGAAAGGATGTCTGAATCCCCTGTGGAGACTTCAGAGAAAGACCTAGTTCCCCACCTCATCGCGACCGGAGGCCTCACATCCTTTGAAAACTCCAGAGGTACGCGAAGATCAGTGCCTCCAAAGGAGACGATGCCTGACTCCTCGTGAAACTTGATAGGAGTCCCAGGATTCCTGTGACACGTGGAAAGGGACCCTTGGTCTCCCGCCTCAGCTGGAGAGGCGTCCCAATTGCCTTGCCAAGCCTCGAGGAGAATCCCGAGTTGTGTCTCGCAACTAGGCAACAGTCCTGACGTGGCTGAACAAACACGTGTGTGGAAGGGCCATCCCCGTCGTAACTCGAGAATATACCCCAGGTTCCCGCCGCAACTCGAGAAAAACCATGAGACTTCCCCCTCGCCGCCAGATGAGGCCCGATTCCCCTGCACTGCGTGCAGAGCAATTCCGTGTTGCACATCACACATGAAAGGAGTCTTGATTTCTTTGATGGCACTCCAGAGAAACCCCAAGAACACTGTTTCAAGGCTAGAGGGATCCTGAGGTCGTAGCAAAACGAAAGAGCTCCGTGGACCAAAAATCAACTCGAGATGAGAGGTTAGTCCCTGGCTTCGACTCCAGAGGAATACCACCTTACCACAAGCACCTCAAGAGGAGGCTTCTCTCAGCTCTAGGTATGTGAGAGGGACCCTGAGTTTGCGGCCTCAAGTGGAATGTACACCGCGATGCCCTGACGCGAAATAAGGCTGGATATCCCTGCAGTGACTTGAATGCAGGCTCGTCTTGCATCTCCCAAGACGAAAGGATGTCTGACTCCCCTGTGGAGACCACAGAGAAAGACCTAGTTCCCCACCTCATCGCGACCGGAGACCTCACATCCTTTGAAAACTCCAGAGGTACGCGGAGATCAGTGCCTCCAAAGGAGACGATGCCTGACTCCTCGTGAAACTTGATAGGAGTCCCAGGATTCCTGTGGCACGTGGAAAGGGACCCTTGGTCTCGCGCCTCAGCTGGAGAGGCGTCCCAATTGCCTTGCCAAGCCTCGAGGAGAATCCCGAGTTGTGTCTCGCAACTAGGCAAGAGTCCTGACGTGGCTGAACAAACACGTGTGTGGAAGGGCCATCCCCGTCGTAACTCGAGAATATACCCCAGGTTCCCGCCGCAACTCGAGAAAAACCATGAGACTTCCCCCTCGCCGCGAGATGAGGCCCGATTCCCCTGCACTGCGTGCAGAGCAATTCCGTGTTGCACATCACACATGAAAGGAGCCTTGATTTCCTTGATGGCACTCCAGAGAAACCCCAAGAACACTGTTTCAAGGCTAGAGGGATCCTGAGGTCACTGTAGCAACACGAAAGAGCTCCGTGTACCAAAAATCAACTCGAGATGAGAGGTTAGTCCCTGGCTTCGACTCCTGAGGAATACCACCTTACCACAAGCAGCTCAAGAGGAGGCTTCTCTCAGCTCTAGGTATGTGAGAGGGACCCTGAGTTTGCGGCCTCAAGTGGAATGGACACCGCGATGCCCTGACTCGAAATAAGGCCGGATATCCCTGCAGTGACTGGAATGCAGGCTCGTCTTGCATCTCCCAAGACGAAAGGGTGTCTGAATCCCCTGTGGAGACCACAGAGAAAGACCTAGTTCCCCACCTCATCGCGACAGGAGGCCTCAGATCCTTTGAAAACTCCAGAGGTATGCGGAGATCAGTGCCTCCAAAGGAGACGATGCCTGACTCCTCGTGAAACTTGATAGGAGACCCAGGATTCCTGTGGCACGTGGAAAGGGACACTTGGTCTCCCGTCTCAGCTGGAGAGGCGTCCCAATTGCCCTGCAAAGCCTCGAGGAGAATCCCGAGTTGTCCCTCGCAACTAGGCAGGAGTCCTGACATGGCTGAACACACACGTGTGTAGAAGGGCCATCCCCGTCGTAACTCGAGAATATACCCCATGTTCCCGCCGCAACTCGAGAAAAACCATGAGACTTCCCCCTCGCCGCGAGATGAGGCCCGATTCCCCTGCACTGCGTGCAGAGCAATTCCGTGTCGCACATCACACATGAAAGGAGCCTTGATTTCCTTGATGGCACTCCATAGAAACCCCAAGAACACTGTTTCAAGGCTAGAGGGATCCTGAGGTCACTGTAGCAACACGAAAGAGCTCCGTGGACCAAGAATCAACACGAGATGAGAGGTTAGTCCCTGGCTTCGACTCCTGAGGAATACCACCTTACCACAAGCACCTCAAGAGGAGGCTTCTCTCAGCTCTAGGTATGTGAGAGAAACCCTGAGTTTGCGGCCTCAAGTGGAATGGACACCGTGATACCCTGAATCGAAACAAGGCCGGATATCCCTGCAGTGACTTCAATGCAGGCTCGTCTTGCCTCTCCCAGGACGAAAGGATGTCTGAATCCCCTGTGGAGACCACAGAGAAAGACTTAGTTCCCCACCTCATCGCGACCGATAGCCTCACATCCTTTGAAAACTCCAGAGGTACGCGGAGATCAGTGCCTCCAAAGGAGACGATGCCTGACTCCTCGTGAAACTTGATAGGAGTCCCAGGATTCCTGTGGCACTTGGAAAGGGACACTTGGTCTCCTGCCTCAGCTGGAGAGGCGTTCCAATTGCCCTGCCAAGCCTCGAGGAGAATCCCGAGTTGTCCCTCGCAACTAGGCAGGAGTCCTGACGTGGCTGAACAAACACGTGGGTGAAAGGGCCATCCCCGTCGTAACTCGAGAATATACCCCAGGTTCCCGCCGCAACTCGAGAAAAACCATGAGACTTCCCCCTCGATGCGAGATGAGGCCCGATTCCCCTGTACTGCGTGCAGAGCAATTCCGTCTTGCACATCACACATGAAAGGAGCGTTGATTTCCTTGATGGCACTCCAGAGAAACCCCAAGAACACTGTTTCAAGGATAGAGGGATCCTGAGGTCACTGTAGCAACACGAAAGAACTCTGTGGACCAAAAATCAACTCGAAAAGAGAGGTTAGTCCCTGGATTCGTCTCCAGAGGAATACCACCTTACCACAAGCACCTCAAGAGGAGGCTTCTCTCAGCTCTAGGTATGTGAGAGGGACCCTGAGTTTGCGGCCTCAAGTGGAATGGACACCGCGATGCCCTGACTCGAAATAAGGCCGGATATCCCTGCAGTGACTTCAATGCAGGCTCGTCTTGCATCTCCCAGGACGAAAGGATGTCTGAATCCCCTGTGGAAAGCACAGAGAAAGACTTAGTTCCCCACCTCATCGCGACCGGAGGCCTTACATCCTTTGAAAACTCCAGAGGTACGCGGAGATCAGTGCCTCCAAAGGAGACGATGCCTGACTCCTCGTGAAACTTGATAGGAGTCCCAGGATTCTTGTGGCATGTGGAAAGGGACCCTTGGTCTCCCGCCTCAGCTGGAGAGGCGTCCCAATTGCCCTGCCAAGCCTCGAGGAGAATCCCGAGTTGTCCCTCGCAACTAGGCAGGAGTCCTGACGTGGCTGAACAAACACGTGGGTGGAAGGGCCATCCCCGTCGTAACTGGAGAATATACCCCAGGTTCCCGCCGCAACTCGAGAAAAACCATGAGACTTCCCCCTCGATGCGAGATGAGGCCCGATTCCCCTGTACTGCGTGCAGAGCAATTCCGTCTTGCACATCACACATGAAAGGAGCCTTGATTTCCTTGATGGCACTCCAGAGAAACCCCAAGAACACTGTTTCAAGGATAGAGGGATCCTGAGGTCACTGTAGCAACACGAAAGAACTCTGTGGACCAAAAATCAACTCGAAAAGAGAGGTTAGTCCCTGGCTTCGTCTCCAGAGGAATACCACCTTACCACAAGCACCTCAAGAGGAGGCTTCTCTCAGCTCTAGGTATGTGAGAGGGACCCTGAGTTTGCGGCCTCAAGTGGAATGGACACCGCGATGCCCTGACTCGAAATAAGGCCGGATATCCCTACAGTGACTTCAATGCAGGCTCGTCTTGCATCTCCCAGGACGAAAGGATGTCTGAATCCCCTGTGGAAAGCACAGAGAAAGACTTAGTTCCCCACCTCATCGCGACCGATAGCCTCACATCCTTTGAAAACTCCAGAGGTACGCGGAGATCAGTGCCTCCAAAGGAGACGATGCCTGACTCCTCGTGAAACTTGATAGGAGTCCCAGGATTCCTGTGGCACTTGGAAAGGGACCCTTGGTCTCCCGCCTCAGCTGGAGAGGTGTCCCAATTGCCCTGCAAAGCCTCGAGGAGAATCCAGAGTTGTCCCTCGCAACTAGGCAGGAGTCCTGACGTCGCTGAAGAAACACGTGGGTGGAAGGGCCATCCCCGTCGTAACTCGAGAATATACCCCAGGTTCCCGCCGCAACTCGAGAAAAACCATGAGACTTCCCCCTCGCCGCGAGATGAGGCCCGATTCCCCTGCACTGCGTGCAGAGCAATTCCGTGTTGCACATCACACATGAAAGGAGCCTTGATTTCCTTGATGGCACTCCAGAGAAACCCCAAGAACACTGTTTCAAGGCTAGAGGGATCCTGAGGTCACTGTAGCAACACGAAAGAGCTCCGTGGGCCAAAAATCAACTCGAGATGAGAGGTTAGTCCCTGGCTTCGACTCCAGAAGAATACCACCTTACCACAAGCACCTCAAGAGGAGGCTTCTCTCAGCTCTAGGTATGTGAGAGGGACCCTGAGTTTGCGGCCTCAAGTGGAATGGACACCGCGATGCCCTGACTCGAAATAAGGCCGGATATCCCTGCAGTGACTGGAATGCAGGCTCGTCTTGCATCTCCCAAGACGAAAGGGTGTCTGAATCCCCTGTGGAGACCACAGAGAAAGACCTAGTTCCCCACCTCATCGCGACAGGAGGCCTCAAATCCTTTGAAAACTCCAGAGGTATGCGGAGATCAGTGCCTCCAAAGGAGACGATGCCTGACTCCTCGTGAAACTTGATAGGAGACCCAGGATTCCTGTGGCACGTGGCAAGGGACCCTTGGTCTCCCGTCTCAGCTGGAGAGGCGTCCCAATTGCCCTGAAAAGCCTCGAGGAGAATCCCGAGTTGTCCCTCGCAACTAGGCAGGAGTCCTGACATGGCTGAACACACACGTGTGTGGAAGGGCCATCCCCGTCGTAACTCGAGAATATACCCCAGGTTCCCGCCGCAACTCGAGAAAAACCATGAGACTTCCCCCTCGCCGCGAGATGAGGCCCGATTCCCCTGCACTGCGTGCAGAGCAATTCCGTGTTGCACATCACACATGAAAGGAGCCTTGATTTCCTTGATGGCACTCCAGAGAAACCCCAAGAACACTGTTTCAAGGCTAGAGGGATCCTGAGGTCACTGTAGCAACACGAAAGAGCTCCGTGGACCAAGAATCAACACGAGATGAGAGGTTAGTCCCTGGCTTCGACTCCTGAGGAATACCACCTTACCACAAGCACCTCAAGAGGAGGCTTCTCTCAGCTCTAGGTATCTGAGAGGGACCCTGAGTTTGCGGCCTCACGTGGAATGGACACCGCGATGCCCTGACTCGAAATAAGGCCGGATATCCCTGCAGTGACTGGAATGCAGGCTCGTCTTGCCTCTCCCAGGACGAAAGGATGTCTGAATCCCCTGTGGAGACCACAGAGAAAGACTTAGTTCCCCACCTCATCGCGACCGATAGCCTCACATTCTTTGAAAACTCCAGAGGTACGCTGAGATCAGTGCCTCCAAAGGAGACGATGCCTGACTCCTCGTGAAACTTGATAGGAGACCCAGGATTCCTGTGGCACGTGGAAAGGGACCCTTGGTCTCCCGCCTCAGCTGGAGAGGCGTTCCAATTGCCCTGCCAAGCCTCGAGGAGAATCCCGAGTTGTCCCTCGCAACTAGGCAGGAGTCCTGACGTGGCTGAACAAACACGTGGGTGGAAGGGCCATCCCCGTCGTAACTCGAGAATATACCCCAGGTTCCCGCTGCAACTCGAGAAAAACCATGAGACTTCCCCCTCGATGCGAGATGAGGCCCGATTCCCCTGTACTGCGTGCAGAGCAATTCCGTCTTGCACATCACACATGAAAGGAGCCTTGATTTCCTTGATGGCACTCCAGAGAAACCCCAAGAACACTGTTTCAAGGATAGAGGGATCCTGAGGTCACTGTAGCAACACGAAAGAACTCTGTGGACCAAAAATCAACTCGAAAAGAGAGGTTAGTCCCTGGATTCGTCTCCAGAGGAATACCACCTTACCACAAGCACCTCAAGAGGAGGCTTCTCTCAGCTCTAGGTATGTGAGAGGGACCCTGAGTTTGCGGCCTCAAGTGGAATGGACACCGCGATGCCCTGACTTGACATAAGGCCGGATATCCCTGCAGTGACTTGAATGCAGGCTCGTCTTGCATCTCCCACGAAGAAAGGATGTCTGAATCCCCTGTGGAAAGCACAGAGAAAGACTTAGTTCCCCACCTCATCGCGACCGATAGCCTCACATCCTTCGAAAACTCCAGAGGTACGCGGAGATCAGTGCCTCCAAAGGAGACGATGCCTGACTCCTCGTGAAACTTGATAGGAGTCCCAGGATTCCTGTGGCACGTGGAAAGGGACCCTTGGTCTCCCGCCTCAGCTGGAGAGGCGTCCCAATTGCCCTGCCAAGCCTCGAGGAGAATCCAGAGTTGTCCCTCGCAACTAGGCAGGAGTCCTGACATGCCTGAACACACACGTGTGTGGAAGGGCCATCCCCGTCGTATCTCGAGAATATACCCCAGGTTCCCGCCGCAACTCGAGAAAAACCATGAGACTTCCCCCTCACCGCGAGATGAGGCCCGATTCCCCTGCACTGCGTGCAGAGCAATTCTGTGTTGCACATCACACATAAAAGGAGCCTTGATTTCCTTCATGGCACTCCAGAGAAACCCCAAGAACACTGTTTCAAGGCTAGAGGGATCCTGAGGTCACTGTAGCAACACGAAAGAGCTCCGTGGGCCAAAAATCAACTCGAGATGAGAGGTTAGTCCCTGGCTTCGACTCCAGAGCAATACCACCTTACCACAAGCACCTCAAGAGGAGGCTTCTCTCAGCTCTAGGTATGTGAGAGGGACCCTGAGTTTGCGGCCTCAAGTGGAATGGACACCGCGATGCCCTGACTTGAAATAAGGCCGGATATCCCTGCAGTGACTGGAATGCAGGCTCGTCTTGCATCTCCCAAGATGAAAGGGTGTCTGAATCCCCTGTGGAGACCACAGAGAAAGACCTAGTTCCCCACCTCATCGCGACAGGAGGCCTCACATCCTTTGAAAACTCCAGAGGTATGCGGAGATCAGTGCCTCCAAAGGAGAGGATGCCTGACTCCTCGTGAAACTTGATAGGAGACCCAGGATTCCTGTGGCACGTGGAAAGGGACCCTTGGTCTCCCGCCTCAGCTGGAGAGGCGTCCCAATTGCCCTGCAAAGCCTCGAGAAGAATCCCGAGTTGTCCTTCGCAACTAGGCAGGAGTCCTGACGTGGCTGAACAAACACGTGTGTGGAAGGGCCATCCCCGTCGTAACTCGAGAATATACCCCAGGTTCCCGCCGCAACTCGAGAAAAACCATGAGACTTCCCCCTCGATGCGAGATGAGGCCCGATTCCCCTGCACTGCGTGCAGAGCAATTCCGTCTTGCACATCACACATGAAAGGAGCCTTGATTTCCTTGATGGCACTCCAGAGAAACCCCAAGAACACTGTTTCAAGGCTAGAGGGATCCTGAGGTCACTGTAGCAACACGAAAGAGCTCCGTGGACGAAGAATCAACACGAGATGAGAGGTTAGTCCCTGGCTTCGACTCCTGAGGAATACCACCTTACCAAAAGCACCTCAAGAGGAGGCTTCTCTCAGCTCTAGGTATGTGAGAGGGATCCTGAGTTTGCGGCCTCAAGTGGAATGGACACCGCGATGCCCTGACTCGAAATAAGGCCGGATATCCCTGCAGTGACTTGAATGCAGGCTCGTCTTGCATCTCCCAAGAAGAAAGGATGTCTGAATCCCCTGTGGAGACCACAGAGAAACACCTAGTTCCCCACCTCATCGCGACCGGAGGCCTCACATCCTTTGAAAACTCCAGAGGTACGCGGAGATCAGTGCCTCCAAAGGAGACGATGCCTGACTCCTCGTGAAACTTGATAGGAGTCCCAGGATTCTTGTGGCACTTGGAAAGTGACCCTTGGTCTCCCGCCTCAGCTGGGGAGGCGTTCCAATTGCCCTGCCAAGCCTCGAGGAGAATCCCGAGTTGTCCCTCGCAACTAGGCCGGAGTCCTGACGTCGCTGAAGAAACACGTGTGTGGAAGGGCCATCCCCGTCGTAACTCGAGAATATACCCCAGGTTCCCGCCGCAACTCGAGAAAAACCATGAGACTTCCCCCTCGCCGCGAGATGAGGCCCGATTCCCCTGCACTGCGTGCAGAGCAATTCCGTGTTGCACATCACACATGAAAGGAGCCTTGATTTCCTTGATGGCACTCCAGAGAAACCCCAAGAACACTGTTTCAAGGCTAGAGGGACCCTGAGGTCACTGTAGCAACACGAAAGAGCTCCGTGGACCAAGAATCAACACGAGATGAGAGGTTAGTCCCTGGCTTCGACTCCTGAGGAATACCACCTTACCACAAGCACCTCAAGAGGAGGCTTCTCTCAGCTCTAGGAATGTGAGAGGGACCCTGAGTTTGCGGCCTCAAGTGGAATGGACACCGCGATGCCCTGACTCGAAATAAGGCCGGATATCCCTGCAGTGACTTGAATGCAGGCTCGTCTTGCATCTCCCAAGAAGAAAGGATGTCTGAATCCCCTGTGGAGACCACAGAGAAAGACCTAGTTCCCCACCTCATCGCGACCGGAGGCCTCACATCCTTTGAAAACTCCAGAGGTACGCGGAGATCAGTGCCTCCAAAGGAGACGATGCCTGACTCCTCGTGAAACTTGATAGGAGTCCCAGGATTCCTGTGGCACTTGGAAAGGGACACTTGGTCTCCTGCCTCAGCTGGAGAGGCGTTCCAATTGCCCTGCCAAGCCTCGAGGAGAATCCCGAGTTGTCCCTCGCAACTAGGCAGGAGTCCTGACGTGGCTGAACAAACACGTGGGTGAAAGGGCCATCCCCGTCGTAACTCGAGAATATACCCCAGGTTCCCGCCGCAACTCGAGAAAAACCATGAGACTTCCCCCTCGATGCGAGATGAGGCCCGATTCCCCTGTACTGCATGCAGAGCAATTCCGTCTTGCACATCACACATGAAAGGAGCGTTGATTTCCTTGATGGCACTCCAGAGAAACCCCAAGAACACTGTTTCAAGGATAGAGGGATCCTGAGGTCACTGTAGCAACACGAAAGAACTCTGTGGACCAAAAATCAACTCGAAAAGAGAGGTTAGTCCCTGGATTCGTCTCCAGAGGAATACCACCTTACCACAAGCACCTCAAGAGGAGGCTTCTCTCAGCTCTAGGTATGTGAGAGGGACCCTGAGTTTGCGGCCTCAAGTGGAATGGACACCGCGATGCCCTGACTCGAAATAAGGCCGGATATCCCTGCAGTGACTTCAATGCAGGCTCGTCTTGCATCTCCCAGGACGAAAGGATGTCTGAATCCCCTGTGGAAAGCACAGAGAAAGACTTAGTTCCCCACCTCATCGCGACCGGAGGCCTTACATCCTTTGAAAACTCCAGAGGTACGCGGAGATCAGTGCCTCCAAAGGAGACGATGCCTGACTCCTCGTGAAACTTGATAGGAGTCCCAGGATTCTTGTGGCATGTGGAAAGGGACCCTTGGTCTCCCGCCTCAGCTGGAGAGGCGTCCCAATTGCCCTGCCAAGCCTCGAGGAGAATCCCGAGTTGTCCCTCGCAAATAGGCAGGAGTCCTGACGTGGCTGAACAAACACGTGGGTGGAAGGGCCATCCCCGTCGTAACTGGAGAATATACCCCAGGTTCCCGCCGCAACTCGAGAAAAACCATGAGACTTCCCCCTCGATGCGAGATGAGGCCCGATTCCCCTGTACTGCGTGCAGAGCAATTCCGTCTTGCACATCACACATGAAAGGAGCCTTGATTTCCTTGATGGCACTCCAGAGAAACCCCAAGAACACTGTTTCAAGGCTAGAGGGATCCTGAGGTCACTGTAGCAACACGAAAGAACTCTATGGACCAAAAATCAACTCGAAAAGAGAGGTTAGTCCCTGGCTTCGTCTCCAGAGGAATACCACCTTACCACAAGCACCTCAAGAGGAGGCTTCTCTCAGCTCTAGGTATGTGAGAGGGACCCTGAGTTTGCGGCCTCAAGTGGAATGGACACCGCGATGCCCTGACTCGAAATAAGGCCGGATATCCCTACAGTGACTTCAATGCAGGCTCGTATTGCATCTCCCAGGACGAAAGGGTGTCTGAATCCCCTGTGGAAAGCACAGAGAAAGACTTAGTTCCCCACCTCATCGCGACCGATAGCCTCACATCCTTTGAAAACTCCAGAGGTACGCGGAGATCAGTGCCTCCAAAGGAGACGATGCCTGACTCCTCGTGAAACTTGATAGGAGTCCCAGGATTCCTGTGGCACTTGGAAAGGGACCCTTGGTCTCCCGCCTCAGCTGGAGAGGTGTCCCAATTGCCCTGCAAAGCCTCGAGGAGAATCCAGAGTTGTCCCTCGCAACTAGGCAGGAGTCCTGACGTCGCTGAAGAAACACGTGGGTGGAAGGGCCATCCCCGTCGTAACTCGAGAATATACCCCAGGTTCCCGCCGCAACTCGAGAAAAACCATGAGACTTCCCCCTCGCCGCGAGATGAGGCCCGATTCCCCTGCACTGCGTGCAGAGCAATTCCGTGTTGCACATCACACATGAAAGGAGCCTTGATTTCCTTGATGGCACTCCAGAGAAACCCCAAGAACACTGTTTCAAGGCTAGAGGGATCCTGAGGTCACTGTAGCAACACGAAAGAGCTCCGTGGGCCAAAAATCAACTCGAGATGAGAGGTTAGTCCCTGGCTTCGACTCCAGAAGAATACCACCTTACCACAAGCACCTCAAGAGGAGGCTTCTCTCAGCTCTAGGTATGTGAGAGGGACCCTGAGTTTGCGGCCTCAAGTGGAATGGACACCGCGATGCCCTGACTCGAAATAAGGCCGGATATCCCTGCAGTGACTGGAATGCAGGCTCGTCTTGCATCTCCCAAGACGAAAGGGTGTCTGAATCCCCTGTGGAGACCACAGAGAAAGACCTAGTTCCCCACCTCATCGCGACAGGAGGCCTCAAATCCTTTGAAAACTCCAGAGGTATGCGGAGATCAGTGCCTCCAAAGGAGACGATGCCTGACTCCTCGTGAAACTTGATAGGAGACCCAGGATTCCTGTGGCACGTGGCAAGGGACCCTTGGTCTCCCGTCTCAGCTGGAGAGGCGTCCCAATTGCCCTGAAAAGCCTCGAGGAGAATCCCGAGTTGTCCCTCGCAACTAGGCAGGAGTCCTGACATGGCTGAACACACACGTGTGTGGAAGGGCCATCCCCGTCGTAACTCGAGAATATACCCCAGGTTCCCGCCGCAACTCGAGAAAAACCATGAGACTTCCCCCTCGCCGCGAGATGAGGCCCGATTCCCCTGCACTGCGTGCAGAGCAATTCCGTGTTGCACATCACACATGAAAGGAGCCTTGATTTCCTTGATGGCACTCCAGAGAAACCCCAAGAACACTGTTTCAAGGCTAGAGGGATCCTGAGGTCACTGTAGCAACACGAAAGAGCTCCGTGGACCAAGAATCAACACGAGATGAGAGGTTAGTCCCTGGCTTCGACTCCTGAGGAATACCACCTTACCACAAGCACCTCAAGAGGAGGCTTCTCTCAGCTCTAGGTATGTGAGAGGGACCCTGAGTTTGCGGCCTCACGTGGAATGGACACCGCGATGCCCTGACTCGAAATAAGGCCGGATATCCCTGCAGTGACTGGAATGCAGGCTCGTCTTGCCTCTCCCAGGACGAAAGGATGTCTGAATCCCCTGTGGAGACCACAGAGAAAGACTTAGTTCCCCACCTCATCGCGACCGATAGCCTCACATTCTTTGAAAACTCCAGAGGTACGCGGAGATCAGTGCCTCCAAAGGAGACGATGCCTGACTCCTCGTGAAACTTGATAGGAGTCCCAGGATTCCTGTGGCACGTGGAAAGGGACCCTTGGTCTCCCGCCTCAGCTGGAGAGGCGTTCCAATTGCCCTGCCAAGCCTCGAGGAGAATCCCGAGTTGTCCCTGGCAACTAGGCAGGAGTCCTGACGTGGCTGAACAAACACGTGGGTGGAAGGGCCATCCCCGTCGTAACTCGAGAATATACCCCAGGTTCCCGCTGCAACTCGAGAAAAACCATGAGACTTCCCCCTCGATGCGAGATGAGGCCCGATTCCCCTGTACTGCGTGCAGAGCAATTCCGTCTTGCACATCACACATGAAAGGAGCCTTGATTTCCTTGATGGCACTCCAGAGAAACCCCAAGAACACTGTTTCAAGGATAGAGGGATCCTGAGGTCACTGTAGCAACACGAAAGAACTCTGTGGACCAAAAATCAACTCGAAAAGAGAGGTTAGTCCCTGGATTCGTCTCCAGAGGAATACCACCTTACCACAAGCACCTCAAGAGGAGGCTTCTCTCAGCTCTAGGTATGTGAGAGGGACCCTGAGTTTGCGGCCTCAAGTGGAATGGACACCGCGATGCCCTGACTTGACATAAGGCCGGATATCCCTGCAGTGACTTGAATGCAGGCTCGTCTTGCATCTCCCACGAACAAAGGATGTCTGAATCCCCTGTGGAAAGCACAGAGAAAGACTTAGTTCCCCACCTCATCGCGACCGATAGCCTCACATCCTTCGAAAACTCCAGAGGTACGCGGAGATCAGTGCCTCCAAAGGAGACGATGCCTGACTCCTCGTGAAACTTGATAGGAGTCCCAGGATTCCTGTGGCACGTGGAAAGGGACCCTTGGTCTCCCGCCTCAGCTGGAGAGGCGTCCCAATTGCCCTGCCAAGCCTCGAGGAGAATCCAGAGTTGTCCCTCGCAACTAGGCAGGAGTCCTGACATGCCTGAACACACACGTGTGTGGAAGGGCCATCCCCGTCGTATCTCGAGAATATACCCCAGGTTCCCGCCGCAACTCGAGAAAAACCATGAGACTTCCCCCTCACCGCGAGATGAGGCCCGATTCCCCTGCACTGCGTGCAGAGCAATTCTGTGTTGCACATCACACATGAAAGGAGCCTTGATTTCCTTCATGGCACTCCAGAGAAACCCCAAGAACACTGTTTCAAGGCTAGAGGGATCCTGAGGTCACTGTAGCAACACGAAAGAGCTCCGTGGGCCAAAAATCAACTCGAGATGAGAGGTTAGTCCCTGGCTTCGACTCCAGAGCAATACCACCTTACCACAAGCACCTCAAGAGGAGGCTTCTCTCAGCTCTAGGTATGTGAGAGGGACCCTGAGTTTGCGGCCTCAAGTGGAATGGACACCGCGATGCCCTGACTTGAAATAAGGCCGGATATCCCTGCAGTGACTGGAATGCAGGCTCGTCTTGCATCTCCCAAGATGAAAGGGTGTCTGAATCCCCTGTGGAGACCACAGAGAAAGACCTAGTTCCCCACCTCATCGCGACAGGAGGCCTCACATCCTTTGAAAACTCCAGAGGTATGCGGAGATCAGTGCCTCCAAAGGAGAGGATGCCTGACTCCTCGTGAAACTTGATAGGAGACCCAGGATTCCTGTGGCACGTGGAAAGGGACCCTTGGTCTCCCGACTCAGCTGGAGAGGCGTCCCAATTGCCCTGCAAAGCCTCGAGAAGAATCCCGAGTTGTCCCTCGCAACTAGGCAGGAGTCCTGACGTGGCTGAACAAACACGTGGGTGGAAGGGCCATCCCCGTCGTAACTCGAGAATATACCCCAGGTTCCCGCCGCAACTCGAGAAAAACCATGAGACTTCCCCCTCGATGCGAGATGAGGCCCGATTCCCCTGCACTGCGTGCAGAGCAATTCTGTCTTGCACATCACACATGAAAGGAGCCTTGATTTCCTTGATGGCACTCCAGAGAAACCCCAAGAACACTGTTTCAAGGCTAGAGGGATCCTGAGGTCACTGTAGCAACACGAAAGAGCTCCGTGGACCAAAAATCAACACGAGATGAGAGGTTAGTCCCAGGATTCGACTCCTGAGGAATACCACCTTACCACAAGCACCTCAAGAGGAGGCTTCTCTCAGCTCTAGGTATGTGAGAGGGATCCTGAGTTTGCGGCCTCAAGTGGAATGGACACCGCGATGCCCTGACTCGAAATAAGGCCGGATATCCCTGCAGTGACTTGAATGCAGGCTCGTCTTGCATCTCCCAAGAAGAAAGGATGTCTGAATCCCCTGTGGAGATCACAGAGAAACACCTGGTTCCCCACCTCATCGCGACCGGAGGCCTCACATCCTTTGAAAACTCCAGAGGTACGCGGAGATCAGTGCCTCCAAAGGAGACGATGCCTGACTCCTCGTGAAACTTGATAGGAGTCCCAGGATTCTTGTGGCACTTGGAAAGGGACCCTTGGTCTCCCGCCTCAGCTGGGGAGGCGTTCCAATTGCCCTGCCAAGCCTCGAGGAAAATCCCGAGTTGTCCCTCGCAACTAGGCAGGAGTCCTGACGTCGCTGAAGAAACACGTGTGTGGAAGGGCCATCCCCGTCGTAACTCGAGAATATACCCCAGGTTCCCGCCGCAACTCGAGAAAAACCATGAGACTTCCCCCTCGATGCGTGATGAGGCCCGATTCCCCTGTACTGCGTGCAGAGCAATTCCGTCTTGCACATCACACATGAAATTAGCCTTGATTTCCTTGATGGCACTCCAGAGAAACCCCAAGAACACTGTTTCAAGGATAGAGGGATCCTGAGGTCACTGTAGCAACAGGAAAGAACTCTGTGGACCAAAAATCAACTCGAAAAGAGAGGTTAGTCCCTGGATTCGTCTCCAGAGGAATACCACCTTACCACAAGCACCTGAAGAGGAGGCTTCTCTCAGCTCTAGGTATGTGAGAGGGACCCTGAGTTTGCGGCCTCAAGTGGAATGGACACCGCGATGCACTGACTCGAAATAAGGCCGGATATCCCTGCAGTGACTTCAATGCAGGCTCGTCTTGCATCTCCCAGGACGAAAGGATGTCTGAATCCCCTGTGGAAAGCACAGAGAAAGACTTAGTTCCCCACCTCATCGCGACCGATAGCCTCACATCCTTTGAAAACTCCAGAGGTATGCGGAGATCAGTGCCTCCAAAGGAGAGGATGCCTGACTCCTCGTGAAACTTGATAGGAGACCCAGGATTCCTGTGGCACGTGGAAAGGGACCCTTGGTCTCCCGCCTCAGCTGGAGAGGCGTCCCAATTGCCCTGCAAAGCCTCGAGAAGAATCCCGAGTTGTCCCTCGCAACTAGGCAGGAGTCCTGACGTGGCTGAACAAACACGTGTGTGGAAGGGCCATCCCCGTCGTAACTCGAGAATATACCCCAGGTTCCCGCCGCAACTCGAGAAAAACCATGAGACTTCCCCCTCGATGCGAGATGAGGCCCGATTCCCCTGCACTGCGTGCAGAGCAATTCCGTCTTGCACATCACACATGAAAGGAGCCTTGATTTCCTTGATGGCACTCCAGAGAAACCCCAAGAACACTGTTTCAAGGCTAGAGGGATCCTGAGGTCACTGTAGCAACACGAAAGAGCTCCGTGGACCAAGAATCAACACGAGATGAGAGGTTAGTCCCTGGCTTCGACTCCTGAGGAATACCACCTTACCACAAGCACCTCAAGAGGAGGCTTCTCTCAGCTCTAGGTATGTGAGAGGGATCCTGAGTTTGCGGCCTCAAGTGGAATGGACACCGCGATGCCCTGACTCGAAATAAGGCCGGATATCCCTGCAGTGACTTGAATGCAGGCTCGTCTTGCATCTCCCAAGAAGAAAGGATGTCTGAATCCCCTGTGGAGACCACAGAGAAACACCTAGTTCCCCACCTCATCGCGACCGGAGGCCTCACATCCTTTGAAAACTCCAGAGGTACGCGGAGATCAGTGCCTCCAAAGGAGACGATGCCTGACTCCTCGTGAAACTTGATAGGAGTCCCAGGATTCTTGTGGCACTTGGAAAGTGACCCTTGGTCTCCCGCCTCAGCTGGGGAGGCGTTCCAATTGCCCTGCCAAGCCTCGAGGAGAATCCCGAGTTGTCCCTCGCAACTAGGCCGGAGTCCTGACGTCGCTGAAGAAACACGTGTGTGGAAGGGCCATCCCCGTCGTAACTCGAGAATATACCCCAGGTTCCCGCCGCAACTCGAGAAAAACCATGAGACTTCCCCCTCGCCGCGAGATGAGGCCCGATTCCCCTGCACTGCGTGCAGAGCAATTCCGTCTTGCACATCACACATGAAAGGAGCCTTGATTTCCTTGATGGCACTCCAGAGAAACCCCAAGAACACTGTTTCAAGGCTAGAGGGATCCTGAGGTCACTGTAGCAACACGAAAGAGCTCCGTGGACCAAGAATCAACACGAGATGAGAGGTTAGTCCCTGGCTTCGACTCCTGAGGAATACCACCTTACCACAAGCACCTCAAGAGGAGGCTTCTCTCAGCTCTAGGTATGTGAGAGGGATCCTGAGTTTGCGGCCTCAAGTGGAATGGACACCGCGATGCCCTGACTCGAAATAAGGCCGGATATCCCTGCAGTGACTTGAATGCAGGCTCGTCTTGCATCTCCCAAGAAGAAAGGATGTCTGAATCCCCTGTGGAGATCACAGAGAAACACCTAGTTCCCCACCTCATCGCGACCGGAGGCCTCACATCCTTTGAAAACTCCAGAGGTACGCGGAGATCAGTGCCTCCAAAGGAGACGATGCCTGACTCCTCGTGAAACTTGATAGGAGTCCCAGGATTCTTGTGGCACTTGGAAAGTGACCCTTGGTCTCCCGCCTCAGCTGGGGAGGCGTTCCAATTGCCCTGCCAAGCCTCGAGGAGAATCCCGAGTTGTCCCTCGCAACTAGGCCGGAGTCCTGACGTCGCTGAAGAAACACGTGTGTGGAAGGGCCATCCCCGTCGTAACTCGAGAATATACCCCAGGTTCCCGCCGCAACTCGAGAAAAACCATGAGACTTCCCCCTCGCCGCGAGATGAGGCCCGATTCCCCTGCACTGCGTGCAGAGCAATTCCGTGTTGCACATCACACATGAAAGGAGCCTTGATTTCCTTGATGGCACTCCAGAGAAACCCCAAGAACACTGTTTCAAGGCTAGAGGGACCCTGAGGTCACTGTAGCAACACGAAAGAGCTCCGTGGACCAAGAATCAACACGAGATGAGAGGTTAGTCCCTGGCTTCGACTCCTGAGGAATACCACCTTACCACAAGCACCTCAAGAGGAGGCTTCTCTCAGCTCTAGGAATGTGAGAGGGACCCTGAGTTTGCGGCCTCAAGTGGAATGGACACCGCGATGCCCTGACTCGAAATAAGGCCGGATATCCCTGCAGTGACTTGAATGCAGGCTCGTCTTGCATCTCCCAAGAAGAAAGGATGTCTGAATCCCCTGTGGAGACCACAGAGAAAGACCTAGTTCCCCACCTCATCGCGACCGGAGGCCTCACATCCTTTGAAAACTCCAGAGGTACGCGGAGATCAGTGCCTCCAAAGGAGACGATGCCTGACTCCTCGTGAAACTTGATAGGAGTCCCAGGATTCTTGTGGCACGTGCAAAGGGACCCTTGGTCTCCCGCCTCAGCTGGAGAGGCGTTCCAATTGCCCTGCCAAGCCTCGAGGAGAATCCCGAGTTGTCCCTCGCAACTAGGCAGGAGTCCTGACGTGGCTGAACAAACACGTGGGTGGAAGGGCCATCCCCGTCGTAACTCGAGAATATACCCCAGGTTCCCGCCGCAACTCGACAAAAACCATGAGACTTCCCCCTCGATGCGAGATGAGGCCCGATTCCCCTGTACTGCGTGCAGAGCAATTCCGTCTTGCACATCAAACATGAAAGGAGCCTTGATTTCCTTGATGGCACTCCATAGAAACCCCAAGAACTCTGTTTCAAGGATAGAGGGATCCTGAGGTCACTGTAGCAACACGAAAGAACTCTGTGGACCAAAAATCAACTCTAAAAGAGAGGTTATTCCCTGGATTCGTCTCCAGAGGAATACCACCTTACCACAAGCACCTCAAGAGGAGGCTTCTCTCAGCACTAGGTATGTGAGAGGGACCCTGAGTTTGCGGCCTCAATTGGAATGGACACCGCGATGCCCTGACTCGAAATAAGGCCGGATATCCTTGCAGTGACTTCAATGCAGGCTCGTCTTGCATCTCCCAGGACGAAAGGATGTCTGAATCCCCTGTGGAAAGCACAGAGAAAGACTTAGTTCCCCACCTCATCGCGACCGACAGCCTCACATCCTTTGAAAACTCCAGAGGTACGCGGAGATCAGTGCCTCCAAAGGAGACGATGCCTGACTCCTCGTGAAACTTGATAGGAGTCCCAGGATTCCTGTGGCACTTGGATAGGGACACTTGGTCTCCCGCCTCAGCTGGAGAGGCGTTCCAATTGCCCTGCCAAGCCTCGAGGAGAATCCAGAGTTGTCCCTCGCAACTAGGCAGGAGTCCTGACGCCGCTGAAGAAACACGTGGGTGGAAGGGCCATCCCCGTCGTAACTCGAGAATATACCCCAGGTTCCCGCCGCAACTCGAGAAAAACCATGAGACTTCCCCCTCGCCGCGAGATGAGGCCCGATTCCCCTGCACTGCGTGCAGAGCAATTCTGTCTTGCACATCACACATGAAAGGAGCCTTGATTTCCTTCATGGCACTCCAGAGAAACCCCAAGAACACTGTTTCAAGGCTAGAGGGATCCTGAGGTCACTGTAGCAACACGAAAGAGCTCCGTGGACCAAAAATCAACTCGAGATGAGAGGTTAGTCCCTGGCTTCGACTCCAGAGGAATACCACCTTACCACAAGCACCTCAAGAGGAGGCTTCTCTCAGCTCTAGGTATGTGAGAGGGACCCTGAGTATGCGGCCTCAAGTGGAATGGACACCGCGATGCCCTGACTCGAAATAAGGCCGGATATCCCTGCAGTGACTGGAATGCAGGCTCGTCTTGCATCTCCCAAGACGAAAGGGTGTCTGAATCCCCTGTGGAGACCACAGAGAAAGACCTAGTTCCCCACCTCATCGCGACAGGAGGCCTCAAATCCTTTGAAAACTCCAGAGGTATGCGGAGATCAGTGCCTCCAAAGGAGACGATGCCTGACTCCTCGTGAAACTTGATAGGAGTCCCAGGATTCCTGTGGCACTTTGATAGGGACACTTGGTCTCCCGCCTCAGCTGGAGAGGCGTCCCAATTGCCCTGCCAAGCCTCGAGGAGAATCCAGAGTTGTCCCTCGCAACTAGGCAGGAGTCCTGACGTCGCTGAAGAAACACGTGGGTGGAAGGGCCATCCCCGTCGTAACTCGAGAATATACCCCAGGTTCCCGCCGCAACTCGAGAAAAACCATGAGACTTCCCCCTCGCCGCGAGATGAGGCCCGATTCCCCTGCACTGCGTGCAGAGCAATTCCGTGTTGCACATCACACATGAAAGGAGCCTTGATTTCCTTGATGGCACTCCAGAGAAACCCCAAGAAAACTGTTTCAAGGCTAGAGGGATCCTGAGGTCACTGTAGCAACACAAAAGAGCTCCGTGGACCAAAAATCAACTCGAAATGAGAGGTTAGTCCCTGGCTTCGACTCCAGAGGAATACCACCTTACCACAAGCACCTCAAGAGGAGGCTTCTCTCAGCTCTAGGTATGTGAGAGGGACCCTGAGTTTGTGGCCTCAAGTGGAATGGACACCGCGATGCCCTGACGCGAAATAAGGCTGGATATCCCTGCAGTGACTTGAATGCAGGCTCGTCTTGTATCTCCCAAGAAGAAAGGATGTCTGAATCACCTGTGGAGACCACAGAGAAACACCTAGTTCCCCACCTCATCGCAACCGGAGGCCTCACATCCTTTGAAAACTCCAGAGGTACGCGGAGATCAGTGCCTCCAAAGGAGACGATGCCTGACTCCTCGTGAAACTTTATAGCAGTCCCAGGATTCCTGTGGCACGTGGAAAGGGACCCTTGGTCTCCCGCCTGAGCTGGAGAGGCGTTCCAATTGGCCTGCCAAGCCTCGAGGATAATCCCGAGTTGTCCCTCGCAACTAGGCAGGAGTCCTGACGTGGCTGAACAAACACGTGGGTGGAAGGGCCATCCCCGTCGTAACTCGAGAATATACCCCAGGTTCCCGCCGCAACTCGAGAAAAACCATGAGACTTCCCCCTCGATGCGAGATGAGGCCCGATTCCCCTGTACTGCATGCAGAGCAATTCCGTCTTGCACATCACACATGAAAGGAGCCTTGATGTCCTTGATGGCACTCCAGAGAACCCCCAAGAACACTGTTTCAAGGATAGAGGGATCCTGAGGTCACTGTAGCAAAACGAAAGAACTCTGTGGACCAAAAATCAACTCGAAAAGAAAGGTTAGTCCCTGGATTCATCTCCAGAGGAATAAAACCTTACCACAAGCACCTCAAGAGGAGGCTTCTCTCAACTCTAGGTATGTGAGAGGGACCCTGAGTTTGCGGCCTCAAGTGGAATGGACACCGCGATGCCCTGACTCGAAATAAGGCCGGATATCCCTGCAGTGACTGGAATGCAGGCTCGTCTTGCATCTCCCAAGACGAAAGGGTGTCTGAATCCCCTGTGGAGACCACAGAGAAAGACCTAGTTCCCCACCTCATCGCGACAGGAGGCCTCAAGTCCTTTGAAAACTCCAGAGGTATGCGGAGATCAGTGCCTCCAAAGGAGACGATGCCTGACTCCTCGTGAAACTTGATAGGAGACCCAGGGTTCCTGTGGCACGTGGAAAGGGACTCTTGGTCTCCCGCCTCAGCTGGAGAGGCGTCCCAATTGCCCTGCCAAGCCTCGAGGAGAATCCCGAGTTGTCCCTCGCAACTAGGCAGGAGTCCTGACATGGCTGAACACACACTTGTGTGGAAGGGCCATCCCCGTCGTAACTCGAGAATATACCCCAGGTTCCCGCCGCAACTCGAGAAAAACCATGAGACTTCCCCCTCGCCGCGAGATGAGGCCCGATTCCCCTCACTGCGTGCAGAGCAATTCTCTGTTGCACATCACACATGAAAGAAGCCTTGATTTCCTTCATGGCACTCCAGAGAAACCCCAAGAACACTGTTTCAAGGCTAGAGGGATCCTGAGGTCACTGTAGCAACACGAAAGCGCTCCGTGGACCAAAAATCAACTCGAGATGAGAGGTTAGTCCCTGGCTTCGACTCCAGAGGAATACCACCTTACCACAAGCACCTCAAGAGGAGGCTTCTCTCAGCTCTAGGTATGTGAGAGGGACCCTGAGTTTGCGGCCTCAAGTGGAATGGACACCACGATGCCCTGACTCGAAATAAGGCCGGATATCCCTGCAGTGACTGGAATGCAGGCTCGTCTTGCATCTCCCAAGACGAAAGGGTGTCTGAATCCCCTGTGGAGACCACAGAGAAAGACCTAGTTCCCCAACTCATCGCGACAGGAGGCCTCAAATCCTTTGAAAACTCCAGAGGTATGCGGAGATCAGTGCCTCCAAAGGAGACGATGCCTGACTCCTCATGAAACTTGATAGGAGACCCAGGATTCCTGTGGCACGTGGAAAGGGACCCTTGGTCTCCCGTCTCAGCTGGAGAGGCGTCCCAATTGCCCTGCAAAGCCTCGAGGAGAATCCCGAGTTGTCCCTCACAACTAGGCAGGAGTCCTGACATGGCTGAACACACACGTGTGTGGAAGGGCCATCCCCGTCGTAACTCGAGAATATACCCCAGGTTCCCGCCGCAACTCGAGAAAAACCATGAGACTTCCCCCTCGCCGCGAGATGAGGCCCGATTCCCCTGCACTGCGTGCAGAGCAATTCCGTGTTGCACATCACACATGAAAGGAGCCTTGATTTCCTTGATGGCACTCCAGAGAAACCCCAAGAACACTGTTTCAAGGCTAGAGGGATCCTGAGGTCACTGTAGCAACACGAAAGATCTCCGTGGACCAAGAATCAACAAGAGATGAGAGGTTAGTCCCTGGCTTCGACTCCAGAGGAATACCACCTTACCACAAGCACCTCAAGAGGAGGCTTCTCTCAGCTCTAGGTATGTGAGAGGGACCCTGAGTTTGCGGCCTCAAGTGGAATGGACACCGCGATGCCCTGACTCGAAATAAGGCCGGATATCCCTGCAGTGACTGGAATGCAGGCTTGTCTTGCATCTCCCAAGATGAAAGGATGTCTGAATCCCCTGTGGAGACCACAGAGAAACACCTAGTTCCCCACGTCATCGCGACCGGAGGCCTCACATCCTTTGAAAACTCCAGAGGTACGTGGAGATCAGTGCCTCCAAAGGAGACGATGCCTGACTCCTCGTGAAACTTGATAGGATTCCCAGGATTCTTGTGGCACGTGGAAAGGGACCGTTGGTCTCCCGCCTCAGCTGGAGAGGCGTTCCAATTGCCCTGCCACGCCTCAAGGAGAATCCCGAGTTGTCCCTCGCAACTAGGCAGGAGTCCTGACGTGGCTGAACAAACACGTGTGTGGAAGGGCCATCCCCGTCGTAACTCGAGAATATACCCAGGTTCCCGCCGCAACTCGAGAAAAACCATGAGACTTCCCCCTCGCCGCGAGATGAGGCCCGATTCCCCTGCACTGCGTGCAGAGCAATTCCGTGTTGCACATCACACATGAAAGGAGCCTTGATTTCCTTCATGGCACTCCAGAGAAACCCCAAGAACACTGTTTCAAGGCTAGAGGGATCCTGAGGTCACTGTAGCAACACGAAAGAGCTCCGTGGACCAAGAATCAACACGAGATGAGAGGTTAGTCCCTGGCTTCGACTCCTGAGGAATACCACCTTACCACAAGCACCTCAAGAGGAGGCTTCTCTCAGCTCTAGGTATGTGAGAGGGACCCTGAGTTTGCGGCCTCAAGTGGAATGGACACCGCGATGCCCTGACTCGAAATAAGGCCGGATATCCCTGCAGTGACTTGAATGCAGGCTCGTCTTGCATCTCCCAAGAAGAAAGGATGTCTGAATCCCCTGTGGAGACCACAGAGAAACACCTAGTTCCCCACCTCATCGCGACCGGAGGCCTCACATCCTTTGAAAACTCCAGAGGTACGCGGAGATCAGTGCCTCCAAAGGAGACGATGCCTGACTCCTCATGAAACTTGATAGGAGTCCCAGGATTCCTGTGGCACGTGGAAAGGGACCCTTGGTCTCCCGCCTCAGCTGGAGAGGCGTCCCAATTGCCTTGCCAAGCCTCGAGGAGAATCCCGAGTGGTGTCTCGCAACTAGGCAAGAGTCCTGACGTGGCTGAAAAAACATGTGTGTGGAAGGGCCATCCCCGTCGTAACTCGAGAATATACCCCAGGTTCCCGCCGCAACTCGAGAAAAACCATGAGACTTCCCCCTCGCCGCGAGATGAGGCCCGATTCCCCTGCACTGCGTGCAGAGCAATTCTGTGTTGCACATCACACATGAAAGGAGCCTTGATTTCCTTCATGGCACTCCAGAGAAACCCCAAGAACACTGTTTCAAGGCTAGAGGGATCCTGAGGTCACTGTAGCAACACGAAAGAACTCCGTGGACCAAAAATCAACTCAAGATGAGAGGTTAGTCCCTGGCTTCGACTCCAGAGGAATACCACCTTACCACAAGCACCTCAAGAGGAGGCTTCTCTCAGCTCTAGGTATGTGAGAGGGACCCTGAGTTTGCGGCCTCAAGTGGAATGGACACCGCGATGCCCTGACTCGAAATAAGGCCGGATATCCCTGCAGTGACTGGAATGCAGGCTCGTCTTGCATCTCCCAAGACGAAAGGGTGTCTGAATCCCCTGTGGAGACCACAGAGAAAGACCTAGTTCCCCACCTCATCACGACAGGAGGCCTCAAATCCTTTGAAAACTCCAGAGGTACGTGGAGATCAGTGCCTCCAAAGGAGACGATGCCTGACTCCTCGTGAAACTTGATAGGAGACCCAGGATTCCTGTGGCACGTGGAAAGGGACACTTTGTCTCCCGTCTCAGCTGGAGAGGCGTCCCAATTGCCCTGCCAAGCCTCGAGGAGAATCCAGAGTTGTTCCTTGCAACTAGGCAGGAGTCCTGACGTCGCTGAAGAAACACGTGGGTGGAAGGGCCATCCCCGTCGTAACTCGAGAATATACCCCAGGTTCCCGCCGCAACTCGAGAAAAACCATGAGACTTCCCCCTCGCCGCGAGATGAGGCCCGATTCCCCTGCACTGCGTGCAGAGCAATTCCGTGTTGCACATCACACATGAAAGGAGCCTTGATTTCCTTGATGGCACTCCAGAGAAACCCCAAGAACACTGTTTCAAGGCTAGAGGGATCCTGAGGTCACTGTAGCAACACGAAAGAGCTCCGTGGACCAAGAATCAACACGAGATGAGAGGTTAGTCCCTGGCTTCGACTCCTGAGGAATACCACCTTACCACAAGCACCTCAAGAGGAGGCTTCTCTCAGCTCTAGGTATGTGAGAGGGACCCTGAGTTTGCGGCCTCAAGTGGAATGGACACCGCGATGCCCTGACTCGAAATAAGGCCGGATATCCCTGCAGTGACTGGAATACAGGCTCGTCTTGCATCTCCCAAGATGAAAGGATGTCTGAATCCCCTGTGGAGACCAGAGAGAAACACCTAGTTCCCCACCTCATCGCGACCGGAGGCCTCACATCCTTTGAAAACTCCAGAGGTACGCGGAGATCAGTGCCTCCAAAGGAGACGATGCCTGACTCCTCGTGAAACTTGATAGGATTCCCAGGATTCTTGTGGCACGTGGAAAGGGACCCTTGGTCTCCCGCCTCAGCTGGAGAGGCGTCCCAATTGCCCTGCCAAGCCTCGAGGAGAATCCAGAGTTGTCCCTCGCAACTAGGCAGGAGTCCTGACGTCGCTGAAGAAACACGTGGGTGGAAGGGCCATCCCCGTCGTAACTCGAGAATATACCCCAGGTTCCCGCCGCAACTCGAGAAAAACCATGAGACTTCCCCCTCGCCGCGAGATGAGGCCCGATTCCCCTGCACTGCGTGCAGAGCAATTCCGTGTTGCACATCACACATGAAAGGAGCCTTGATTTCCTTGATGGCACTCCAGAGAAAACCCAAGAACACTGTTTCAAGGCTAGAGGGATCCTGAGGTCACTGTAGCAACACGAAAGAGCTCCGTGGACCATGAATCAACAAGAGATGAGAGGTTAGTCCCTGGTTTCGACTCCAGAGAAATACCACCTTACCAAAAGCACCTCAAGAGGAGGTTTCTCTCAGCTCTAGGTATGTGAGAGGGACCCTGAGTTTGCGGCCTCAAGTGGAATGGACACCGCGATGCCCTGACGCGAAATAAGGCTGGATATCCCTGCAGTGACTTGAATGCAGGCTCGTCTTGCATCTCCCATGATGAAAGGATGTCTGAATCCCCTGTGGAGACCACAGAGAAAGACCTAGTTCCCCACCTCACCGCGACCGGAGGCCTCACATCCTTTGAAAACTCCAGAGGTACGCGGAGATCAGTGCCTCAAAAGGAGACGATGCCTGACTCCTCGTGAAACTTGATAGGAGACGCAGGATTCCTGTGGCACGTGGAAAGGGACCCTTGGTCTCCCGCCTCAGCTGGAGAGGCGTCCCAATTGCCCTGCCAAGCCTCGAGGAGAATCCAGAGTTGTCCCTCGCAACTAGGCAGGAGTCCTGACGTGGCTGAAGAAACACGTGGGTGGAAGGGCCATCCCCGTCGTAACTCGAGAATATACCCCAGGTTCCCGCCGCAATTCGAGAAAAACCATGAGACTTCCCCCTCGCCGCGAGATGAGGCCCGATTCCCCTGCACTGCGTGCAGAGCAATTCCGTGTTGCACATCACACATGAAAGGAGCCTTGATTTCCTTGATGGCACTCCAGAGAAACCCCAAGAACACTGTTTCAAGGCTAGAGGGATCCTGAGGTCACTGTAGCAACACGAAAGAGCTCCGTGGGCCAAAAATCAACTCGAGATGAGAGGTTAGTCCCTGGCTTCGACTCCAGAGGAATACCACCTTACCACAAGAACCGCAAGAGGAGGCTTCTCTCAGCTCTAGCTATGTGAGAGGGACCCTGAGTTTGCGGCCTCAAGTGGAATGGACACCGCGATGCCCTGACGCGAAATAAGGCTGGATATCCCTGCAGGGACTTGAATGCAGGCTCGTCTTGCATCTCCCAAGATGAAAGGATGTCTGAATCCCCTGTGGAGACCACAGAGAAAGACCTAGTTCCCCACCTCATCGCGACCGGAGGCCTCACATCCTTTGAAAACTCCAGAGGTACGTGGAGATCAGTGCCTCCAAAGGAGACGATGCCTGACTCCTCGTGAAACTTGATAGGAGTCCCAGGATTCTTGTGGCACGTGGAAAGGGACCCTTGGTCTCCCGCCTCAGCTGGAGAGGCGTTCCAATTGCCCTGCCAAGCCTCGAGGAGAATCCCGAGTTGTCCCTCGCAACTAGGCAGGAGTCCTGACGTGGCTGAACAAACACGTGTGTGGAAGGGCCATCCCCGTCGTAACTCGAGAATATACCCCAGGTTCCCGCCGCAACTCGAGAAAAACCATGAGACTTCCCCCTCACCGCGAGATGAGGCCCGATTCCCCTGCACTGCGTGCAGAGCAATTCCGTGTTGCACATCACACATGAAAGGAGCCTTGATTTCCTTGATGGCACTCCAGAGAAACCCCAAGAACACTGTTTCAAGGCTAGAGGGATCCTGAGGTCACTGTAGCAACACGAAAGAGCTCCGTGGACCAAGAATCAACACGAGATGAGAGGTTAGTCCCTGGCTTCGACTCCTGAGGAATACCACCTTACCACAAGCACCTCTAGAGGAGGCTTCTCTCAGCTCTAGGTATGTGAGAGGGACCCTGAGTTTGCGGCCTCAAGTGGAATGGACACCGCGATGCCCTGACTCGAAATAAGGCCGGATATCCCTGCAGTGACTTGAATGCAGGCTCGTCTTGCATCTCCCAAGAAGAAAGGATGTCTGAATCCCCTGTGGAGACCACAGAGAAAGACCTAGTTCCCCACCTGATCGCGACCGGAGGCCTCACATCCTTTGAAAATTCCAGAGGTACGCGGAGATCAGTGCCTCCAAAGGAGACGATGCCTGACTCCTCGTGAAACTTGATAGGAGTCCCAGGATTCTTGTGGCACGTGGAAAGGGACCCTTGGTCTCCCGCCTCAGCTGGAGAGGCGTTCCAATTGCCCTGCCAAGCCTCGAGGAGAATCCCGAGTTGTCCCTCGCAACTAGGCAGGAGTCCTGACGTGGCTGAACAAACACGTGGGTGGAAGGGCCATCCCCGTCGTAACTCGAGAATATACCCCAGGTTCCCGCCTCAACTCGAGAAAAACCATGAGACTTCCCCCTCGATGCGAGATGAGGCCCGATTCCCCTGTACTGCGTGCAGAGCAATTCCGTCTTGCACATCACACATGAAAGGAGCCTTGATTTCCTTGATGGCACTCGAGAGAAACCCCAAGAACACTGTTTCAAGGCTAGAGGGATCCTGAGGTCACTGTAGCAACACGAAAGATCTCTGTGGACCAAAAATCAACTCGAAAAGAGAGGTTAGTCCCTGGATTCGTCTCCAGAGGAATACCACCTTACCACAAGCACCTCAAGAGGAGGCTTCTCTCAGCTCTAGGTATGTGAGAGGGACCCTGAGTTTGCGGCCTCAAGTGGAATGGACACCGCGATGCCCTGACTCGAAATAAGGCCGGATATCCCTGCAGTGACTTCAATGCAGGCTCGTCTTGCATCTCCCAGGACGAAAGGATGTCTGAATCCCCTGTGGAAAGCACAGAGAAAGACTTAGTTCCCCACCTCATCGCGACCGATAGCCTCACATCCTTTGAAAACTCCAGAGGTACGCGGATATCAGTGCCTCCAAAGGAGACGATGCCTGACTCCTCGTGAAACTTGATAGGAGTCCCAGGATTCCTGTGGCACGTGGAAAGGGACCCTTGGTCTCCCGCCTCAGCTGGAGAGGCGTCCCAATTGCCTTGCCAAGCCTCGAGGAGAATCCCGAGTTGTGTCTCGCAACTAGGCAACAGTCCTCACGTGGCTGAACAAACACGTGTGTGGAAGGGCCATCCCCGTCGTAACTCGAGAATATACCCCAGGTTCCCGCCGCAACTCGAGAAAAACCATGAGACTTCCCCCTCGCCGCGAGATGAGGCCAGATTCCCCTGCACTGCGTGCAGAGCAATTCTGTGTTGCACATCACACATGAAAGGAGCCTTGATTTCCTTCATGGCACTCCAGACAATCCCCAAGAACACTGTTTCAAGGCTAGAGGGATCCTGAGGTCACTGTAGCAACACGAAAGAGCTCCGTGGACCAAAAATCAACTCGAGATGAGAGGTTAGTCCCTGGCTTCGACTCCAGAGGAATACCACCTTACCACAAGCACCTCAAGAGGAGGCTTCTCTCAGCTCTAGGTATGTGAGAGGGACCCTGAGTTTGCGGCCTCAAGTGGAATGGACACCGCGATGCCCTGACTCGAAATAAGGCCGGATATCCCTGCAGTGACTGGAATGCAGGCTCGTCTTGCATCTCCCAAGACGAAAGGGTGTCTGAATCCCCTGTGGAGACCACAGAGAAAGACCTAGTTCCCCACCTCATCGCGACAGGAGGCCTCAAATCCTTTGAAAACTCCAGAGGTACGCGGAGATCAGTGCCTCCAAAGGAGACGATGCCTGACTCCTCGTGAAACTTGATAGGAGTCCCAGGATTCTTGTGGCACGTGGAAAGGGACCCTTGGTCTCCCGCCTCAGCTGGAGAGGCGTTCCAATTGCCCTGCCAAGCCTCGAGGAGAATCCCGAGTTGTCCCTCGCAACTAGGCAGGAGTCCTGACGTGGCTGAAGAAACACGTGGGAGGAAGGGCCATCCCCGTCGTAACTCGAGAATATACCCCAGGTTCCCGCCGCAACTCGAGAAAAACCATGAGACTTCCCCCTCGATGCGAGATGAGGCCCGATTCCCCTGTACTGCGTGCAGAGCAATTCCGTCTTGCACATCACACATGAAAGGAGCCTTGATTTCCTTGATGGCACTCCAGAGAAACCCCAAGAACACTGTTTCAAGGCTAGAGGGATCCTGAGGTCACTGTAGCAACACGAAAGAACTCTGTGGACCAAAAATCAACTCGAAAAGAGAGGTTAGTCCCTGGATTCGTCTCCAGAGGAATACCACCTTACCACAAGCACCTCAAGAGGAGGCTTCTCTCAGCTCTAGGTATGTGAGAGGGACCCTGAGTTTGCGGCCTCAAGTGGAATGGACACCGCGATGCCCTGACTCGAAATAAGGCCGGATATCCCTGCAGTGACTGGAATGCAGGCTCGTCTTGCATCTCCCAAGACGAAAGGGTGTCTGAATCCCCTGTGGAGACCACAGAGAAAAACTTATTTCCCCACCTCATCGCGACCGATAGCCTCACATCCTTTGAAAACTCCAGAGGTACGCGGAGATTAGTGCCTCCAAAGGAGACGATGCCTGACTCCTCGTTAAACTTGATAGGAGTCCCAGGATTCCTGTGGCACCTGGAAAGGGACACTTGGTCTCCCGCCTCAGCTGGAGAGGCGTCCCAATTGCCCTGCCAAGCCTCGAGGAGAATCCAGAGTTGTCCCTGGCAACTAGGCAGGAGTCCTGACGTCGCTGAAGAAACACGTGGGTGGAAGGGCCATCCCCGTCGTAACTCGAGAATATACCCCAGGTTCCCGCCGCAACTCGAGAAAAACCATGAGACTTCCCCCTCGCCGCGAGATGAGGCCCGATTCCCCTGCACTGCATGCAGAGCAATTCCGTGTTGCACATCACACATGAAAGGAGCCTTGATTTCCTTCATGGCACTCCAGAGAAACCCCAAGAAGACTGTTTCAAGGCTAGAGGGATCCTGAGGTCACTGTAGCAACACGAAAGAGCTCCGTGGGCCAAAAATCAACTCGAGATGAGAGGTTAGTCCCTGGCTTCGACTCAAGAGTAATACAACCTTACCACAAGCACCTCAAGAGGAGGCTTCTCTCAGCTCTAGGTATGTGAGAGGGATCCTGAGTTTGCGGCCTCAAGTGGAATGGACACCGCGATGCCCAGACTCGAAATAAGGCCGGATATCCCTGCAGTGACTTGAATGCAGGCTCGTCTTGCATCTCCCAAGATGAAAGGATGTCTGAATCCCCTGTGGAGACCACAGAGAAAGACCTAGTTCCCCACCTCATCGCGACCGGAGGCCTCAAATCCTTTGAAAACTCCAGAGGTATGCGGAGATCAGTGCCTCCAAAGGAGACGATGCCTGACTCCTCGGGAAACTTGATAGGAGACCCTGGATTCCTGTGGCACGTGGAAAGGGACCCTTGGTCTCCCGTCTCAGCTGGAGAGGCGTCCCAATTGCCCTGCAAAGCCTCGAGGAGAATCCCGAGTTGTCCCTCGCAACTAGGCAGGAGTCCTGACATGGCTGAACACACACGTGTGTGGAAGGGCCATCCCCGTCGTAACTCGAGAATATACCCCAGGTTCCCGCCGCAACTCGAGAAAAACCATGAGACTTCCCCCTCGCCGCGAGATGAGGCCCGATTCCCCTGCACTGCGTGCAGAGCAATTCCGTGTTGCACATCACACATGAAAGGAGCCTTGATTTCCTTGATGGCACCCCAGAGAAACCCCAAGAACACTGTTTCAAGGCTAGAGGGATCCTGAGGTCACTGTAGCAACACGAAAGAGCTCCGTGGACCAAGAATCAACACGAGATGAGAGGTTAGTCCCTGGCGTCGACTCCTGAGGAATACCACCTTACCACAAGCACATCAAGAGGAGGCTTCTCTCAGCTCTAGGTATGTGAGAGGTATCCTGAGTTTGCGGCCTCAAGTGGAATGGACACCGCGATGCCCTGACGCGAAATAAGGCCGGATATCCCTGCAGTGACTTGAATGCAGGCTCGTCTTGCATTTCCCAAGAAGAAAGGATGTCTGAATCCCCTGTGGAGACCACAGAGAAACACCTAGTTCCCCACCTCATCGCGACCGGAGGCCTCACATCCTTTGAAAACTCCAGAGGTACGCGGAGATCAGTGCCTAAAAAGGAGACGATGCCTGACTCCTCGTGAAACTTGATAGGAGTCCCAGGATTCCTGTGGCACGTGGAAAGGGACCCTTGGTCTCCCGCCTCAGCTGGAGAGGCGTCCCAATTGCCTTGACACGCCTCGAGGAGAATCCCGAGTTGTGTCTCGCAAGTAGGCAAGAGTCCTGACGTGGCTGAACAAACACGTGTGTGGAAGGGCCTTCCCCGTCGTAACTCGAGAATATACCACAGGTTCCCGCCGCAACTCGAGAAAAACCATGAGACTTCCCCCTCGCCGCGAGATGAGGCCCGATTCCCCTGCACTGCGTGCAGAGCAATTCTGTGTTGCACATCACACATGAAAGGAGCCTTGATTTCCTTCATGGCACTCCAGAGAAACCCCAAGAACACTGTTTCAAGGCTAGAGGGATCCTGAGGTCACTGTAGCAACATGAAAGAGCTCCGTGGACCAAAAATCAACTCGAGATGAGAGGTTAGTCCCTGACTTCAACTCCAGAGGAATACCACCTTACCACAAGCACCTCAAGAGGAGGCTTCTCTCAGCTCTAGGTATGTGAGAGGGACCCTGAGTTTGCGGCCTCAAGTGGAATGGACACCGCGATGCCCTGACTCGAAATAAGGCCGGATATCCCTGCAGTGACTGGAATGCAGGCTCGTCTTGCATCTCCCAAGACGAAAGGGTGTCTGAATCCCCTGTGGAGACCACAGAGAAAGACCTAGTTCCCCACCTCATCGCGACAGGAGGCCTCAAATCCTTTGAAAACTCCAGAGGTATGCGGAGATCAGTGCCTCCAAAGGAGACGATGCCTGACTCCTCGTGAAACTTGATAGGAGACCCAGGATTCCTGTGGCACGTGGAAAGGGACCCTTGGTCTCCCGTCTCAGCTGGAGAGGCGTCCCAATTGCCCTGCCAAGCCTCGAGGAGAATCCCGAGTTGTCCCTCGCAACTAGGCAGGAGTCCTGACATGGCTGAACACACACGTGTGTGGAAGGGCCATCCCCGTCGTAACTCGAGAATATACCCCAGGTTCCCACCGCAACTCGAGAAAAACCATGAGACTTCCCCCTCGCCGCGAGATGAGGTTCGATTCCCCTGCACTGCGTGCAGAGCAATTCTGTGTTGCACATCACACATGAAAGGAGCCTTGATTTCCTTGATGGCACTCCAGAGAAACCCCAAGAACAGTGTTTCAAGGCTAGAGGGATCCTGAGGTCACTGTAGCAACACGAAAGAGCTCCGTGGACCAAGAATCAACACGAGATGAGAGGTTAGTCCCTGGCTTCGACTCCTGAGGAATACCACCTTACCACAAGCACCTCAAGAGGAGGCTTCTCTCAGCTCTAGGTATGTGAGAGGGACCCTGAGTTTGCGGCCTCAAGTGGAATGGACACCGCGATGCCCTGACTCGAAATAAGGCCGGATATCCCTGCAGTGACTTCAATGCAGGCTCGTCTTGCATCTCCCAAGAAGAAAGGATGTCTGAATCCCCTGTGGAAACCACAGAGAAACACCTAGTTCCCCACCTCATCGCGACAGGAGGCCTCACATCCTTTGAAAACTCCAGAGGTACGCGGAGATCAGTGCCTCCAAAGGAGACGATGCCTGACTCCTCGTGAAACTTGATAGGAGTCCCAGGATTCTTGTGGCACGTGGAAAGGGACCCTTGGTCTCCCGCCTCAGCTGGAGAGGCGTTCCAATTGCCCTGCCAAGCCTCGAGGAGAATCCCGAGTTGTCCCTCGCAACTAGGCAGGAGTCCTGACGTGGCTGAACAAACACGTGGGTGGAAGGGCTATCCCCGTCGTAACTCGAGAATATACCCCAGGTTCCCGCCGCAAGTCGAGAAAAACCATGAGACTTCCCCCTCGATGCGAGATGAGGCCCGATTCCCCTGTACTGCGTGCAGAGCAATTCCGTCTTGCACATCACACATGAAAGGAGCCTTGATTTCCTTGATGGCACTCCAGAGAAACCCCAAGAACACTGTTTCAAGGATAGAGGGATCCTGAGGTCACTGTAGCAACAAAAAAGAACTCTGTGGACCAAAAATCAACTCGAAAAGAGAGGTTAGTCCCTGGATTCGTCTCCAGAGGAATACCACCTTACCACAAGCACCTCAAGAGGAGGCTTCTCTCAGCTCTAGGTATCTGAGAGGGACCCTGAGTTTGCGGCCTCAAGTGGAATGGACACCGCGATGCCCTGACTCGAAATAAGGCCGGATATCCCTGCAGTGACTTCAATGCAGGCTCGTCTTGCATCTCCCAGGACGAAAGGATGTCTGAATCCCCTGTGGAAAGCACAGAGAAAGACTTAGTTCCCCACCTCATCGCGACCGATAGCCTCACATCCTTTGAAAACTCCAGAGGTACGCCGAGATCAGTGCCTCCAAAGGAGACGATGCCTGACTCCTCGTGAAACTTGATAGGAGTCCCAGGATTCCTGTGGCACTTGGAAAGGGACACTTGGTCTCCCGCCTCAGCTGGAGAGGCGTCCCAATTGCCCTGCCCAGCCTCGAGGAGAATCCAGAGTTGTCCCTCGCAACTAGGCAGGAGTCCTGACGTCGCTGAAGAAACACGTGGGTGGAAGGGCCATCCCCGTCGTAACTCGAGAATATACCCCAGGTTCCCGCCGCAACTCGAGAAAAACCATGAGACTTCCCCCTCGCCGCGAGATGAGGCCCGATTCCCCTCCACTGCGTGCAGAGCAATTCCGTGTTGCACATCACACATGAAAGGAGCCTTGATTTCCTTGATGGCACTCCAGAGAAACCCCAAGAACACTGTTTCAAGGCTAGAGGGATCCTGAGGTCACTGTAGCAACACGAAAGAGCTCCGTGGGCCAAAAATCAACTCGAGATGAGAGGTTAGTCCCTGGCTTCGACTCCAGAGGAATACCACCTTACCACAAGCACCTCAAGAGGAGGCTTCTCTCAGCTCTAGGTATGTGAGCGGGACCCTGAGTTTGCGGCCTCAAGTGGAATGGACACCGCGATGCCCTGACGCGAAATAAGGCTGGATATCCCTGCAGTGACTTGAATGCAGGCTCGTCTTGCATCTCCCAAGATGAAAGGATGTCTGAATCCCCTGTGGAGACCACAGAGAAAGACCTAGTTCCCCATCTCATCGCGACCGGAGGCCTCACATCCTTTGAAAACTCCAGAGGTATGCGGAGATCAGTGCCTCCAAAGGAGACGATGCCTGACTTCTCGTGAAACTTGATAGGAGTCCCAGGATTCCTGTGGCACGTGGAAAGAGACCCTTGGTCTCCCGCCTCAGCTGGAGAGGCGTCCCAATTGCCTTGCCAAGCCTCGAGGAGAATCCCGAGTTGTGTCTCGCAACTAGGCAAGAGTCCTGACGTGGCTGAACAAACACGTGTGTGGAAGGGCCATCCCCGTCGTAACTGGAGAATATACCCCAGGTTCCCGCCGCAACTCGAGAAAAACCATGAGACTTCCCCCTCGATGCGAGATGAGGCCTGATTTCCCTGTACTGCGTGCAGAGCAATTCCGTCTTGCACATCACACATGAAAGGAGCCTTGATTTCCTTGATGGCACTCCAGAGAAACCCCAAGAACACTGTTTCAAGGCTAGAGGGATCCTGAGGTCACTGTAGCAACACGAAAGAACACTGTGGACCAAAAATCAACTCGAAAAGAGAGGTTAGTCCCTGGATTCGTCTCCAGAGGAATACCACCTTACCACAAGCACCTCAAGAGGAGGCTTCTCTCAGCTCTAGGTATGTGAGAGGGACCCTGAGTTTGCGGCCTCAAGTGGAATGGACACCGCGATGCCCTGACTCGAAATAAGGCCGGATATCCCTGCAGTGACTTCAATGCAGGCTCGTCTTGCATCTCCCAGGACGAAAGGATGTCTGAATCCCCTGTGGAAAGCACAGAGAAAGACTTAGTTCCCCACCTCATCGCGACCAATAGCCTCACATCCTTTGAAAACTCCAGAGGTACGCGGAGATCAGTGCCTCCAAAGGAGACGATGCCTGACTTCTCGTGAAACTTGATAGGAGTCCCAGGATTCCTGTGGCACGTGGAAAGGGACCCTTGGTCTCCCGCCTCAGCTTGAGAGGCGTCCCAATTGCCTTGCCAAGCCTCAAGGAGAATCCCGAGTTGTGTCTAGCAACTAGGCAAGAGTCCTGACGTGGCTGAACAAACACGTGTGTGGAAGGGCCATCCCCGTCGTAACTCGAGAATATACCCCAGGTTCCCGCCGCAACTCGAGAAAAACCATGAGACTTCCCCCTCGCCGCGAGATGAGGCCCGATTCCCCTGCACTGTGTGCAGAGCAATTCTGTGTTGCACATCACACATGAAAGGAGCCTTGATTTCCTTCATGGCACTCCAGAGAAACCCCAAGAACACTGTTTCAAGGCTAGAGGGATCCTGAGGTCACTGTAGCAACACGAAAGAGCTCCGTGGACCAAAAATCAACTCGAGATGAGAGGTTAGTCCCTGGCTTCGACTCCAGAGGAATACCACCTTACCACAAGCACCTCAAGAGGAGGCTTCTCTCAGCTCTAGCTATGTGAGAGGGACCCTGAGTTTGCGGCCTCAAGTGGAATGGACACCGAGATGCCCTGACTCGAAATTAGGCCGGATATCCCTGCAGTGACTGGAATGCAGGCTCGTCTTGCATCTCCCAAGACGAAAGGGTGTCTGAATCCCCTGTGGAGACCACAGAGAAAGACCTAGTTCCCCACCTCATCGCGACAGGAGGCCTCAAATCCTTTGAAAACTCCAGAGGTATGCGGAGATCAGTGCCTCCAAAGGAGACGATGCCTGACTCCTCGTGAAACTTGAGAGGAGACCCAGGATTCCTGTGGCACGTGGAAAGGGACCCTAGGTCTCCTGTCTCAGCTGGAGAGGCGTCCCAATTGCCCTGCAAAGCCTCGAGGAGAATCCCGAGTTGTCCCTCGCAACTAGGCAGGAGTGCTGACATGGCTGAACACACACGTGTGTGGAAGGGCCATCCCCGTCGTAACTCGAGAATATACCCCAGGTTCCCGCCGCAACTCGAGAAAAACCATGAGACTTCCCCCTCGCCACGAGATGAGGCCCGATTCCCCTGCACTGCGTGCAGAGCAATTCCGTGTTGCACATCACACATGAAAGGAGCCTTGATTTCCTTCATGGCACTCCAGAGAAACCCCAAGAACACTGTTTCAAGGCTAGAGGGATCCTGAGGTCACTGTAGCAACACGAAAGAGCTCCGTGGACCAAGAATCAACACGAGATGAGAGGTTAGTCCCTGGCTTCGACTCCTGAGGAATACCACCTTACCACAAGCACCTCAAGAGGAGGCTTCTCTCAGCTCTAGGTATGTGAGAAGGATCCTGAGTTTGCGGCCTCAAGTGGAATGGACACCGCGATGCCCTGACTCGAAATAAGGCCGGATATCCCTGCAGTGATTGAATGCAGGCTCGTCTTGCATCTCCCAAGAAGAAAGGATGTCTGAATCCCCTGTGGAGACCACAGAGAAACAACTAGTTCCCCACCTCATCGCGACCGGAGGCCTCACATCCTTTGAAAACTCCAGAGGTACGCGGAGATCAGTGCCTCCAAAGGAGACGATGCCTGACACCTCGTGAAACTTGATAGGAGTCCTAGGATTCTTGTGGCACGTGGAAAGGGACCCTTGGTCTCCCGCCTCAGCTGGAGAGGCGTTCCAATTGCCCTGCAAAGCCTCGAGGAGAATCCCGAGTTGTCCCTCGCAACTAGGCAGGAGTCCTGACGTGGCTGAACAAACACGTGGGTGGAAGGGCCATCCCCGTCGTAACTCGAGAATATACCCCAGGTTCCCGCCGCAACTCGAGAAAAACCATGAGACTTCCCCCTCGCCGCGAGATGAGGCCCGATTCCCCTGCACTGCGTGCAGAGCAATTCTGTGTTGCACATCACACATGAAAGGAGCCTTGATTTCCTTCCTGGCACTCCAGAGAAAACCCAAGAACACTGTTTCAAGGCTAGAGGGATCCTGAGGTCACTGTAGCAACACGAAAGAGCTCCGTGGACCAAAAATCAACTCGAGATGAGAGGTTAGTCCCTGGCTTCGACTCCAGAGGAATACCACCTTACCACAAGCACCTCAAGAGGAGGCTTCTCTCAGCTCTAGGTATGTGAGAGGGACCCTGAGTTTGTGGCCTCAAGTGGAATGGACACCGCGATGCCCTGACTCGAAATAAGGCCGGATATCCCTGCAGTGACTTCAATGCAGGCTCGTCTTGCATCTCCCAAGATGAAAGGATGTCTGAATCCCCTGTGGAGACCACAGAGAAACACCTAGTTCCCCACCTCATCGCGACCGGAGGCCTCACATCCTTTGAAAACTCCAGAGGTACGCGGAGATCAGTGCCTCCAAAGGAGACGATGCCTGACTCCTCGTGAAACTTGATAGGAGTCCCCAGGATTCTTGTGGCACGTGGAAAGGGACCCTTGGTCTCCCGATTCAGCTGGAGAGGCGTTCCAATTGCCCTGCCAAGCCTCGAGGAGAATCCCGAGTTGTCCCTCGCAACTAGGCAGGAGTCCTGACATCGCTGAAGAAACACGTGGGTGGAAGGGCCATCCCCGTCGTAATCGAGAATATACCCCAGGTTCCCGCCACAACTCGAGAAAAACCATGAGACTTCCCCCTCGCCGCGAGATGAGGCCCGATTCCCCTGCACTGCGTGCAGAGCAATTCTGTGTTGCACATCACACATGAAAGGAGCCTTGATTTCCTTCATGGCACTCCAGAGAAACCCCAAGAACACTGTTTCAAGGCTAGAGGGATCCTGAGGTCACTGTAGCAACACGAAAGAGCTCCGTGGACCAAAAATCAACTCGAGATGAGAGGTTAGTCCCTGGCTTCGACTCCAGAGGAATACCACCTTACCACAAGCACTTCAAGAGGAGGCTTCTCTCAGCTCTAGGTATGTGAGAGGGACCCTGAGTTTGCGGCCTCAAGTGGAATGGACACCGCGATGCCCTGACTCGAAATAAGGCCGGATATCCCTGCAGTGACTGGAATGCAGGCTTGTCTTGCATCTCCCAAGACGAAAGGGTGTCTGAATCCCCTGTGGAGACCACAGAGAAAGACCTAGTTCCCCACCTCATCGCGACAGGAGGCCTCAAATCCTTTGAAAACTCCAGAGGTATGCGGAGATCAGTGCCTCCAAAGGAGACGATGCCTGACTCCTCGTGAAACTTGATAGGAGACCCAGGATTCCTGTGGCACGTAGAAAGGGACCCTTGGTCTCCCGTCTCAGCTGGAGAGGCGTCCCAATTGCTCTGCAAAGCCTCGAGGAGAATCCCGAGTTGTCCCTCGCAACTAGGCAGGAGTCCTGACATGGCTGAACACACACGTGTGTGGAAGGGCCATCCCCGTCGTAACTCGAGAATATACCCCAGGTTCCCGCCGCAACTCGAGAAAAACCATGAGACTTCCCCCTCGCCGCGAGATGAGGCCCGATTCCCCTGCACTGCGTGCAGAGCAATTCCGTGTTGCACATCACACATGAAAGGAGCCTTGATTTCCTTGATGGCACTCCAGAGAAACCCCAAGAACACTGTTTCAAGGCTAGAGGGATCCTGAGGTCACTGTAGCAACACGAAAGAGCTCCGTGGACCAAGAATCAACACGAGATGAGAGGTTAGTCCCTGGCTTCGACTCCTGAGGAATACCACCTTACCACAAGCACCTCAAGAGGATGCTTCTCTCAGCTCTAGGTATGTGAGAGGGACCCTGAGTTTGCGGCCTCAAGTGGAATGGACACCGCGATGCCCTGACTCGAAATAAGGCCGGATATCCCTGCAGTGACTGGAATGCAGGCTCGTCTTGCATCTCCCAAGATGAAAGGATGTCTGAATCCCCTGTGGAGACCACAGAGAAAGACCTAGTTTCCCACCTCATCGCGACCGGAGGCCTCACATCCTTTGAAAACTCCAGAGGTACGCGGAGATCAGTGCCTCCAAAGGAGACGATGCCTGACTCCTCGTGAAACTTGATAGGAGTCCCAGGATTCCTGTGGCACGTGGAAAGGGACCCTTGGTCTCCCGCCTCAGCTGGAGAGGCGTCCCAATTGCCTTGCCAAGCCTCGAGGAGAATTCCGAGTTGTGTCTCACAACTAGGCAAGAGTCCTGACGTGGCTGAACAAACACGTGTGTGGAAGGGCCATCCCCGTCGTAACTCGAGAATATACCCCAGGTTCCCGCCGCAACTCGAGAAAAACCATGAGACTTCCCCCTCGCCGCGAGATGAGGCCCGATTCCCCTGCACTGCGTGCAGAGCAATTCTGTGTTGCACATCACACATGAAAGGAGCCTTGATTTCCTTCATGGCACTCACAGAGAAACCCCAAGAACACTGTTTCAAGGCTAGAGGGATCCTGAGGTCACTGTAGCAACACGAAAGAGCTCCGTGGACCAAAAATCAACTCGAGATGAGAGGTTAGTCCCTGGCTTCGACTCCAGAGGAATACCACCTTACCACAAGCACCTCAAGAGGAGGCTTCTCTCAGCTCTAGGTATGTGAGAGGGACCCTGAGTTTGCGGCCTCAAGTGGAATGGACACTGCGATGCCCTGACTCGAAATAAGGCCGGATATCCCTGCAGTGACTGGAATGCAGGCTTGTCTTGCATCTCCCAAGGCGAAAGGGTGTCTGAATCCCCTGTGGAGACCACAGAGAAAGACCTAGTTCCCCACCTCATCGCGACAGGAGGCCTCAAATCCTTTGAAAACTCCAGAGGTGTGCGGAGATCAGTGCCTCCAAAGGAGACGATGCCTGACTCCTCGTGAAACTTGATAGGAGACCCAGGATTCCTGTGGCACGTGGAAAGGGACCCTTGGTATCCCGTCTCAGCTGGAGAGGCGTCCCAATTGCTCTGCAAAGCCTCGAGGAGAATCCCGAGTTGTCCCTCGCAACTAGGCAGGAGTCCTGACATGGCTGAACACACACGTGTGTGGAAGGGCCATCCCCGTCGTAACTCGAGAATATACCCCAGGTTCCCGCCGCAACTCGAGAAAAACCATGAGACTTCCCCCTCGCCGCGAGATGAGGCCCGATTCCCCTGCACTGCGTGCAGAGCAATTCCGTGTTGCACATCACACATGAAAGGAGCCTTGATTTCCTTGATGGCACTCCAGAGAAACCCCAAGAACACTGTTTCAAGGCTAGAGGGATCCTGAGGTCACTGTAGCAACACGAAAGAGCTCCGTGGACCAAGAATCAACACGAGATGAGAGGTTAGTCCCTGACTTCGACTCCTGAGGAATACCACCTTACCACAAGCACCTCAAGAGGATGCTTCTCTCAGCTCTAGGTATGTGAGAGGGACCCTGAGATTGCGGCCTCAAGTGGAATGGACACCGCGATGCCCTGACTCGAAATAAGGCCGGATATCCCTGCAGTGACTTCAATGCAGGCTCGTCTTGCATCTCCCAGGACGAAAGGATGTCTGAATCCCCTGTGGAAAGCACAGAGAAAGACTTAGTTCCCCACCTCATCGCGACCGATAGCCTCACATCCTTTGAAAACTCCAGAGGTACGCGGAGATCAGTGCCTCCAAAGGAGACAATGCCTGACTCCTCGTGAAACTTGATAGGAGTCCCAGGATTCCTGTGGCACTTGGAAAGGGACACTTGGTCTCCCGCCTCAGCTGGAGAGGCGTCCCAATTGCCCTGCCAAGCCTCGTGGAGAATCCAGAGTTGTCCCTCGCAACTAGGCAGGAGTCCTGACGTCGCTGAAGAAACACGTGGGTGGAAGGGCCATCCCCGTCGTAACTCGAGAATATACCCCAGGTTCCCGCCGCAACTCGAGAAAAACCATGAGACTTCCCCCTCGCCGCGAGATGAGGCCCGATTCCCCTGCACTGCGTGCAGAGCAATTCCGTGTTGCACATCACACATGAAAGGAGCCTTGATTTCCTTGATGGCACTCCAGAGAAACCCCAAGAACACTGTTTCAAGGCTAGAGGGATCCTGAGGTCACTGTAGCAACACGAAAGAGCTCCGTGGGCCAAAAATCAACTCGAGATGAGAGGTTAGTCCCTGGCTTCGACTCCAGAGGAATACCACCTTACCACAAGCACCTCAAGAGGAGGCTTCTCTCAGCTCTAGGTATGTGAGAGGGACCCTGAGTTTGCGGCCTCAAGTGGAATGGACACCGCGATGCCCTGACACGAAATAAGGCCGGATATCCCTGCAGTGACTGGAATGCAGGCTTGTCTTGCATCTCCCAAGACAAAAGGGTGTCTGAATCCCCTGTGGAGACCACAGAGAAAGACCTAGTTCCCCACCTCATCGCGACAGGAGGCCTCAAATCCTTTGAAAACTCCAGAGGTATGCGGAGATCAGTGCCTCCAAAGGAGACGATGCCTGCCTCCTCGTGAAACTTGATAGGAGACCCAGGATTCCTGTGGCACGTGGAAAGGGACCCTTGGTCTCCCGTCTCAGCTGGAGAGGCGTCCCAATTGCTCTGCAAAGCCTCGAGGAGAATCCCGAGTTGTCCCTCGCAACTAGGCAGGAGTCCTGAAATGGCTGAACACACACGTGTGTGGAAGGGCCATCCCCGTCGTAACCCGAGAATATACCCCAGGTTCCCGCCGCAACTCGAGAAAAACCATGAGACTTCCCCCTCGCCGCGAGATGAGGCCCGATTCCCCTGCACTGCGTGCAGAGCAATTCCGTGTTGCACATCACACATGAAAGGAGCCTTGATTTCCTTGATGGCACTCCAGAGAAACCCCAAGAACACTGTTTCAAGGCTAGAGGGATCCTGAGGTCACTGTAGCAACACGAAAGAGCTCCGTGGACCAAAAATCAACACGAGATGAGAGGTTAGTCCCTGGCTTCGACTCCTGAGGAATACCACCTTACCACAAGCACCTCAAGAGGATGCTTCTCTCAGCTCTAGGTATGTGAGAGGGATCCTGAGTTTGCCGCCTCAAGTGGAATGGACACCGCGATGCCCTGACTCGAAATAAGGCCGGATATCCCTGCAGTGACTTGAATGCAGGCTCGTCTTGCATCTCCCAAGATGAAAGGATGTCTGAATCCCCTGTTGAGACCACAGAGAAACATCTAGTTCCCCACCTCATCGCGACCGGAGGCCTCACATCCTTTGAAAACTCCAGAGGTACGCGGAGATCAGTGCCTCCAAAGGAGACGATGCCTGACTCCTCGTGAAACTTGATAGGAGTCCCAGGATTCCTGTGGCACTTGGAAAGGGACACTTGGTCTCCCGCCTCAGCTGGAGAGGTGTCCCAATTGCCCTGCCAAGCCTCGTGGAGAATCCAGAGTTGTCCCTCGCAACTAGGCAGGAGTCCTGACGTCGCTGAAGAAACACGTGGGTGGAAGGGCCATCCCCGTCGTAACTCGAGAATATACCCCAGGTTCTCGCCGCAACTCGAGAAAAACCATGAGACTTCCCCCTCGCCGCGAGATGAGGCCCGATTCCCCTGCACTGCGTGCAGAGCAATTCCGTGTTGCACATCACACATGAAAGGAGCCTTGATTTCCTTGATGGCACTCCAGAGAAACCCCAAGAACACTGTTTCAAGGCTAGAGGTATCCTGAGGTCACTGTAGGAACACGAAAGAGCTCCGTGGGCCAAAAATCAACTCGAGATGAGAGGTTAGTCCCTGGCTTCGACTCCAGAGGAATACCACCTTACCACAAGCACCTCAAGAGGAGGCTTCTCTCAGCTCTAGGTATGTGAGAGGGACCCTGAGTTTGCGGCCTCAAGTGGAATGGACACCGCGATGCCCTGACGCGAAATAAGGCTGGATATCCCTGCAGTGACTTGAATGCAGGCTCGTCTTGCATCTCCCAAGATGAAAGGATGTCTGAATCCCCTGTGGAGACCACAGAGAAAGACCTAGTTCCCCACCTCATCGCGACCGGAGGCCTCACATCCTTTGAAAACTCCAGAGGTACGCGGAGATCAGTGCCTCCAAAGGAGACGATGCCTGACTGCTCGTGAAACTTGATAGGAGTCCCAGGATTCCTGTGGCACGTGGAAAGGGACCCTTGGTCTCCCGCCTCAGCTGGAGAGGCGTCCCAATTGCCTTGCCAAGCCTCGAGGAGAATCCCGAGTTGTGTCTCGCAACTAGGCAAGAGTCCTGACGTGGCTGAACAAACACGTGTGTGGAAGGGCCATCCCCGTCGTAACTGGAGAATATACCCCAGGTTCCCGCCGCAACTCGAGAAAAACCATGAGACTTCCCCCTCGCCGCGAGATGAGGCCCGATTCCCCTGCACTGCGTGCAGAGCAATTCTGTGTTGCACATCACACATGAAAGGAGCCTTGATTTCCTTCATGGCACTCCAGAGAAACCCCAAGAACACTGTTTCAAGGATAGAGGGATCCTGAGGTCACTGTAGCAACACGAAAGAACTCTGTGAACCAAAAATCAACTCGAAAAGAGAGGTTAGTCCCTGGATTCGTCTCCAGAGGAATACCACCTTACCACAAGCACCTCAAGAGGAGGCTTCTCTCAGCTCTAGGTATGTGAGAGGGACCCTGAGTTTGTGGCCTCAAGTGGAATGGACACCGCGATGCCCTGACTCGAAATAAGGCCGGATATCCCTGCAGTGACTTCAATGTAGGCTCGTCTTGCATCTCCCAGGACGAAAGGATGTCTGAATCCCCTGTGGAAAGCACAGAGAATGACTTAGTTCCCCACCTCATCGCGACCGATAGCCTCACATCCTTTGAAAACTCCAGAGGTACGCAGAGATCAGTGCCTCAAAGGAGACGATGCCTGACTCATCGTGAAACTTGATAGGAGTCCCAGGATTCCTGTGGCACTTGGAAAGGGACACTTGGTCTCCCGCCTCAGCTGGAGAGGCGTCCCAATTGCCCTGCCAAGCCTCGAGGAGAATCCAGAGTTGTCCCTCGCAACTAGGCAGGAGTCCTGACGTCGCTGAAGAAACACGTGGGTGGAAGGGCCATCCCCGTAGTAACTCGAGAATATACCCCAGGTTCCCGCCGCAACTCGAGAAAAACCATGAGACTTCCCCCTCGCCGCGAGATGAGGCCCGATTCCCCTGCACTGCGTGCAGAGCAATTCCGTGTTGCACATCACACATGAAAGGAGCCTTGATTTCCTTGATGGCACTCCAGAGAAACCCCAAGAACACTGTTTCAAGGCTAGAGGGATCCTGAGGTCACTGTAGCAACACGAAAGAGCTCCGTGGGCCAAAAATCAACTCGAGATGAGAGGTTAGTCCCTGGCTTCGACTCCAGAGGAATACCACCTTACCACAAGCACCTCAAGAGGAGGCTTCTCTCAGCTCTAGGTATGTGAGAGGGACCCTGAGTTTGCGGCCTCAAGTGGAATGGACACCGCGAAGCCCTGACTCGAAATAAGGCCGGATATCCCTGCAGTGACTGGAATGCAGGCTCGTCTTGCATCTCCCAAGACGAAAGGGTGTCTGAATCCCCTGTGGAGACCACAGAGAAAGACCTAGTTCCCCACCTCATCGCGACAGGAGGCCTCAAATCCTTTGAAAACTCCAGAGGTATGCGGAGATCAGTGCCTCCAAAGGAGACGATGCCTGACTCCTCGTGAAACTTGATAGGAGACCCAGTATTCCTGTGGCACGTGGAAAGGGACCCTTGGTCTCCCGTCTCAGCTGGAGAGGCGTCCCAATTGCCCTGCAAAGCCTCGAGGAGAATCCCGAGTTGTCCCTCGCAACTAGGCAGGAGTCCTGACATGGCTGAACACACACGTGTGTGGAAGGGCCATCCCCGTCGGAACTCGAGAATATACCCCAGGTTCCCGCCGCAACTCGAGAAAAACCATGAGACTTCCCCCTCGCCGCGAAATGAGGCCCGATTGCCCTGCACTGCGTGCAGAGCAATTCCGTGTTACACATCACACATGAAAGGAGCCTTGATTTCCTTGATGGCACTCCAGAGAAACCCCAAGAACACTGTTTCAAGGCTAGAGGGATCCTGAGGTCACTGTAGCAACACGAAAGAGCTCCGTGGACCAAGAATCAACACGAGATGAGAGGTTAGTCCCTGGCTTCGACTCCTGAGGAATACCACCTTACCACAAGCACCTCAAGAGGAGGCTTCTCTCAGCTCTAGGTATGTGAGAGGGATCCTGAGTTTGGGGCCTCAAGTGGAATGGACACCGCGATGCCCTGACTGGAAATAAGGCCAGATATCCCTGCAGTGATTGAATGCAGGCTCGTCTTGCATATCCCAAGAAGAAAGGATGTCTGAATCCCCTGTGGAGACCACAGAGAAAGACCTAGTTCCCCACCTCATCGCGACCGGAGGCCTCACATTCTTTGAAAACTCCAGAGGTACACGGAGATCAGTGCCTCCAAAGGAGACGATGCCTGACTCCTCGTGAAACTTGATAGGAGTCCCAGGATTCTTGTGGCACGTGGAAAGGGACCCTTGGTTTCCCGCCTCAGCTGGAGAGGCGTTCCAATTGCCCTGCCAAGCCTCGAGGAGAATCCAGAGTTGTCCCTCGCAACTAGGCAGGAGTCCTGACGTGGCTGAACAAACACATGGGTGGAAGGGCCATCCCCGTCGTAACTCGAGAATATACCCCAGGTTCCCGCCGCAACTCGAGAAAAACCATGAGACTTCCCCCTCGCCGCGAGATGAGGCCCGATTCCCCTGCACTGCGTGCAGAGCAATTCTGTGTTGCACATCACACATGAAAGGAGCCTTGATTTCCTTCATGGCACTCCAGAGAAACCCCAAGAACACTGTTTCAAGGCTAGAGGGATCCTGAGGTCACTGTAGCAACACGAAAGAGCTCCGTGGACCAAAAATCAACTCGAGATGAGAGGTTAGTCCCTGGCTTCGACTCCAGAGGAATACCACCTTACCACAAGCACCTCAAGAGGAGGCTTCTCTCAGCTCTAGGTATGTGAGAGGGACCCTGAGTTTGCGGCCTCAAGTGGAATGGACACCGCGATGCCCTGACTCGAAATAAGGCCGGATATCCCTGCAGTGATTGGAATGCAGGCTCGTCTTGCATCTCCCAAGACGAAAGGGTGTCTGAATCCCCTGTGGAGACAACAGAGAAAGACCCAGTTCCCAACCTCATCGCGACAGGAGGCCTCAAATCCTTTCAAAACTCCAGAGGTATGCGGAGATCAGTGCCTGCAAAGGAAACGATGCCTGACTCCTCGTGAAACTTGATAGGAGACCCAGGATTCCTGTGGCACGTGGAAAGGGACCCTTGGTCTCCCGCCTCAGATGGAGAGGCGTCCCAATTGCCCTGCAAAGCCTCGAGGAGAATCCCGAGTTGTCCCTCGCAACTAGGCAGGAGTCCTGACATGGCTGAACACACACGTGTGTGGAAGGGCCATCCCCGTCGTAACTCGAGAATATACCCCAGGTTCCCGCCGCAACTCGAGAAAAACCATGAGACTTCCCCCTCGCCGCGAGATGAGGCCCGATTCCCCTGTACTGCGTGCAGAGCAATTCCGTGTTGCACATCACACATGAAAGGAGCCTTGATTTCCTTGATGGCACTCCAGAGAAACCCCAAGAACACTGTTTCAAGGCTAGAGGGATCCTGAGGTCACTGTAGCAACACGAAAGAGCTCCGTGGACCAAGAATCAACACGAGATGAGAGGTTAGTCCCTGGCTTCGACTCCTGAGGAATACCACCTTACCACAAGCACCTCAAGAGGAGGCTTCTCTCAGCTCTAGGTATGTGAGAGGGACCCTGAGTTTGCGGCCTCAAGTGGAATGGACACCGCGATGCCCTGACTCGAAATAAGGCCGGATATCCCTGCAGTGACTTCAATGCAGGCTCGTCTTGCATCTCCCAGGACGAAAGGATGTCTGAATCCCCTGTGGAAAGCACAGAGAAAGACTTAGTTTCCCACCTCATCGCGACCGATAGCCTCACATCCTTTGAAAACTCCAGAGGTACGCGGAGATCAGTGCCTCCAAAGGAGACGATGCCTGGCTCCTCGTGAAACTTGATAGGAGTCCCAGGATTCTTGTGGCACTTGGAAAGGGACACTTGGTCTCCCGCCTCAGCTGGAGAGGCGTCCCAATTTCCCTGCCAAGCCTCGAGGAGAATCCAGCGTTGTCCCTCGCAACTAGGCAGGAGTCCTGACGTGGCTGAAGAAACACGTGGGTGGAAGGGCCATCCCCGTCGTAACTCGAGAATATACCCCAGGTTCCCGCCGCAACTCGAGAAAAACCATGAGACTACCCCTCGCCGCGAGATGAGGCCCGATTCCCCTGTACTGCGTGCAGAGCAATTCCGTGTTGCACATCACACATGAAAGGAGCCTTGATTTCCTTGATGGCACTCCAGAGAAACCCCAAGAACACTGTTTCAAGGCTAGAGGGATCCTGAGGTCACTGTAGCATCACGAAAGAGCTCCGTGGGCCAAAAATCAACTCGAGATGAGAGGTTAGTCCCTGGCTTCGACTCCAGAGGAATACCACCTTACCACAAGCACCTCAAGAGGAGGCTTCTCTCAGCTCTAGGTATGTGAGAGGGACCCTGAGTTTGCGGCCTCAAGTGGAATGGACACCGCGATGCCCTGACGCGAAATAAGGCTGGATATCCCTGCAGTGACTTGAATGCAGGCTCGTCTTGCATCTCCCAAGATGAAAGGGTGTCTGAATCCCCTGTGGAGACCACAGAGAAAGACCTAGTTCCCCACCTCATCGCAACCGGAGGCCTCACATCCTTTGAAAACTCCAGAGGTACGCGGAGATCAGTGCCTCCAAAGGAGACGATGCCTGACTCCTCGTGAAACTTGATAGGAGTCCCAGGATTCCTGTGGCACGTGGAAAGGGACACTTGGTCTCCCGCCTCAGCTGGAGAGGCGTCCCAATTGCCTTGCCAAGCCTCGAGGAGAATCCCGAGTTGTGTCTCGCAACTAGCAAGAGTCCTGACGTGGTTGAACAAACACATGTGTGGAAGGGCCATCCCCGTCGTAACTCGAGAATATACCCCAGGTTCCCGCCGCAACTCGAGAAAAACCATGAGACTTCCCCGTCCCCGCGAGATGAGGCCCGATTCCCCTGCACTGCGTGCAGAGCAATTCTGTGTTGCACATCACACATGAAAGGAGCCTTGATTTCCTTGATGGCACTCCAGAGAAACCCCAAGAACACTGTTTCAAGGCTAGAGGGATCCTGAGGTCACTGTAGCAACACGAAAGAGCTCCGTGGACCAAAAATCAACTCGAGATGAGAGGTTAGTCCCTGGCTTCGACTCCAGAGGAATACCACCTTACCACAAGCACCTCAAGAGGAGGCTTCTCTCAGCTCTAGGTATGTGAGAGGGACCCTGAGTTTGCGGCCTCAAGTGGAATGGACACCGCGATGCCCTGACTCGAAATAAGGCCGGATATCCCTGCAGTGACTGGAATGCAGGCTCGTCTTGCATCTCCCAAGACGAAAGGGTGTCTGAATCCCCTGTGGAGACCACAGAGAAAGACCTAGTTCCCCACCTCATCGCGACAGGAGGCCTCAAATCCTTTGAAAACTCCAGAGGTATGCAGAGATCAGTGCCTCCAAAGGAGACGATGCCTGACTCGTCGTGAAACTTGATAGGAGACCCAGGATTCCTGTGGCACGTGGAAAGGGACCCTTGGTCTCCCGTCTCAGCTGGAGAGGCGTCCCAATTGCCCTGCAAAGCCTCGAGGAGAATCCCGAGTTGTCCCTCGCAACTAGGCAGGAGTCCTGACGTCGCTGAAGAAACACGTGGGTGGAAGGGCCATCCCCGTCGTAACTCGAGAATATACCCCAGGTTCCCGCCGCAACTCGAGAAAAACCATGAAACTTCCCCCTCGCCGCGAGATGAGGCCCGATTCCCCTGCACTGCGTGCAGAGCAATTCCGTGTTGCACATCACACATGAAAGGAGCCTTGATTTCCTTGATGGCACTCCAGAGAAACCCCAAGAAGACTGTTTCAAGGCTAGAGGGATCCTGAGGTCACTGTAGCAACACGAAAGAGCTCCGTGGACCAAGAATCAACACGAGATGAGAGGTTAGTCCCTGGCTTCGACTCCTGAGGAATACCACCTTACCACAAGCACCTCAAGAGGAGGCTTCTCTCAGCTCTAGGTATGTGAGAAGGATCCTGAGTTTGCGGCCTCAAGTGGAATGGACACCGCGATGCCCTGACTCGAAATAAGGCCGGATATCCCTGCAGTGATTGAATGCAGGATCGTCTTGCATCTCCCAAGAAGAAAGGATGTCTGAATCCCCTGTGGAGACCACAGAGAAACACCTAGTTCCCCACCTCATCGCGACCGGAGGCCTCACATCCTTTGAAAACTCCAGAGGTACGCGGAGATCAGTGCCTCCAAAGGAGACGATGCCTGACTCCTCGTGAAACTTGATAGGAGTCCCAGGATTCTTGTGGCACGTGGAAAGGGACCCTTGGTCTCGCGCCTCAGCTGGAGAGGCATTCCAATTGCCCTGCTAAGCCTCGAGGAGAATCCCGAGTTGTCCCTCGCAACTAGGCAGGAGTCCTGACGTGGCTGAACAAACACGTGGGTGGAAGGGCCATCCCCGTCGTAACTCAAGAATATACCCCAGGTTCCCGCCGCAACTCGAGAAAAACCATGAGACTTCCCCCTCGCCGCGAGATGAGGCCCGATTCCCCTGCACTGCGTGCAGAGCAATTCTGTGTTGCACATCACACATGAAAGGAGCCTTGATTTCCTTCCTGGCACTCCAGAGAAAACCCAAGAACACTGTTTCAAGGCTAGAGGGATCCTGAGGTCACTGTAGCAACACGAAAGAGCTCCGTGGACCAAAAATCAACTCGAGATGAGAGGTTAGTCCCTGGCTTCGACTCCAGAGGAATACCACCTTACCACAAGCACCTCAAGAGGAGGCTTCTCTCAGCTCTAGGTATGTGAGAGGGACCCTGAGTTTGCGGCCTCAAGTGGAATGGACACCGCGATGCCCTGACTCGAAATAAGGCTGGATATCCCTGCAGTGACTGGAATGCAGGCTCGTCTTGCATCTCCCAAGACGAAAGGGTGTCTGAATCCCCTGTGGAGACCACAGAGAAAGACCTAGTTCCCCACCTCATCGCGACAGGAGGCCTCAAATCCTTTGAAAACTCCAGAGGTATGCGGAGATCAGTGCCTCCAAAGGAGACGATGCCTGACTCCTCGTGAAACTTGATAGGAGACCCAGGATTCCTGTGGCACGTGGAAAGGGACTCTTGGTCTCCCGTCTCAGCTGGAGAGGCGTCCCAATTGCCCTGCAAAGCCTCGAGGAGAATCCCGAGTTGTCCCTCGCAACTACGCAGGAGTCCTGACATGGCTGAATACACACGTGTGTGGAAGGGCCATCCCCGTCGTAACTCGAGAATATACCCCAGGTTCCCGCCGCAACTCGAGAAAAACCATGAGACTTCCCCCTCGCCGCGAGATGAGGCCCGATTCCCCTGCACTGCATGCAGAGCAATTCCGTGTTGCACATCACACATGAAAGGAGCCTTGATTTCCTTGATGGCACTCCAGAGAAACCCCAAGAACACTGTTTCAAGGCTAGAGGGATCCTGAGGTCACTGTAGCAACACGAAAGAGCTCCGTGGACCAAGAATCAACACGAGATGAGAGGTTAGTCCCTGGCTTCGACTCCTGAAGAATACCACCTTACCACAAGCACCTCAAGAGGAGGCTTCTCTCAGCTCTAGGCATGTGAGAGGGATCCTGAGTTTGCGGCCTCAAGTGGAATGGACAACGCGATGCCCTGACTCGAAATAAGGCCGGATATCCCTGCAGTGACTTCAATGCAGGCTCGTCTTGCATCTCCCAAGAAGAAAGGATGTCTGAATCCCCTGTGGAGACCACAGAGAAACACCTAGTTCCCCACCTCATCGCGACCGGAGGCCTCACATCCTTTAAAAACTCCAGAGGTACGCGGAGATCAGTGCCTCCAAAGGAGACGATGCCTGACTCCTTGTGAAACTTGATAGGAGTCCCAGGATTCTTGTGGCACGTGGAAAGGGACCCTTGGTCTCCCGCCTCAGCTGGAGAGGCGTTCCAATTGCCCTGCCAAGCCTCGAGGAGAATCCCGAGTTGTCCCTCGCAACTAGGCAGGAATCCTGACGTGGCTGAACAAACACGTGGGTGGAAGGGCCATCCCCGTCGTAACTCGAGAATATACCCCAGGTTCCCGCCGCAACTCGAGAAAAACCATGAGACTTCCCCCTCGATGCGAGATGAGGCCCGATTTCCCTGTACTGCGTGCAGAGCAATTCCGTCTTGCACATCACACATGAAAGGAGCCTTGATTTCCTTGATGGCACTCCAGAGAAACCCCAAGAACACTGTTTCAAGGATAGAGGGATCCTGAGGTCACTGTAGCAACACGAAAGAACTCTGTGGACCAAAAATCAACTCGAAAAGAGAGGTTAGTCCCTGGATTCGTCTCCAGAGGAATACCACCTTACCACAAGCACCTCAAGAGGAGGCTTCTCTCAGCTCTAGGTATGTGAGAGGGACCCTGAGTTTGCGGCCTCAAGTGGAATGGACACCGCGATGCCCTGACTCGAAATAAGGCCGGATATCCCTGCAGTGACTGGAATGCAGGCTCGTCTTGCATCTCCCAGGACGAAAGGATGTTTGAATCCCCTGGGGAAAGCACAGAGAAAGACTTAGTTCCCCACCTCATCGCGACCGATAGCCTAACATCCTTTGAAAACTCCAGAGGTACGCGGAGATCAGTGCCTCCAAAGGAGACGATGCCTGACTCCTCGTGAAACTTGATAGGAGTCCCAGGATTCCTGTGGCACTTGGAAAGGGACACTTGGTCTCCCGCCTCAGCTGGAGAGGCGTCCCAATTGCCCTGCCAAGCCTCGAGGAGAATCCAGAGTTGTCCCTCGCAACTAGGCAGGAGTCCTGACGTCGCTGAAGAAACACGTGGGTGGAAGGGCCATTCCCGTCGTAACTCGAGAATATACCGCAGGTTCCCGCCGCAACTCGAGAAAAACCATGAGACTTCCCCCTCGCCGCGAGATGAGGCCCGATTCCCCTGCACTGCGTGCAGAGCAATTCCGTGTTGCACATCACACATGAAAGGAGCCTTGATTTCCTTCATGGCACTCCAGAGAAACCCCAAGAACACTGTTTCAAGGCTAGAGGGATCCTGAGGTCACTGTAGCAACACGAAAGAGCTCCGTGGACCAAGAATCAACACGAGATGAGAGGTTAGTCCCTGGCTTCGACTCCTGAGGAATACCACCTTACCACAAGCACCTCAAGAGGAGGCTTCTCTCAGCTCTAGGTATGTGAGAGGGATCCTGAGTTTGCGGGCTCAAGTGGAATGGACACCGCGATGCCCTGACTCGAAATAAGGCCGGATATCCCTGCAGTGACTTGAATGCAGGCTCGTCTTGCATCTCCCAAGAAGAAAGGATGTCTGAATCCCCTGTGGAGACCACAGAGAAACACCTAGTTCCCCACCTCATCGCGACCGGAGGCCTCACATCCTTTGAAAACTCCAGAGGTACGCGGAGATCAGTGCCTCCAAAGGAGACGATGCCTGACTCCTCGTGAAACTTGATAGGAGTCCCAGGATTCTTGTGGCACGTGGAAAGGGACCCTTGGTCTCCCGCCTCAGCTGGAGAGGCGTTCCAATTGCCCTGCCAAGCCTCGAGGAGAATCCCGAGTTGTCCCTCGGAACTAGGCAGGAGTCCTGACGTGGCTGAACAAACACGTGGGTGGAAGGGCCATCCCCGTCGTAACTCGAGAATATACCCCAGGTTCCCGCCGCAACTCGAGAAAAACCATGAGACTTCCCCCTCGATGCGAGATGAGGACCGATTCCCCTGTATTGTGTGCAGAGCAATTCCGTCTTGCACATCACACATGAAAGGAGCCTTGATTTCCTTGATGGCACTCCAGAGAAACCCCAAGAACACTGTTTCAAGGATAGAGGGATCCCGAGGTCACTGTAGCAACACGAAAGAACTCTGTGGACCAAAAATCAACTCGAAAAGAGAGGTTAGTCCCTGGATTCGTCTCCAGACGAATACCACCTTACCACAAGCACCTCAAGAGGAGGCTTCTCTCAGCTCTAGGTATGTGAGAGGGACCCTGAGTTTGCGGCCTCAAGTGGAATGGACACCGCGATGCCCTGACTCGAAATAAGGCCGGATATCCCTGCCGTGACTTGAATGCAGGCTCGTCTTGCATCTCCCAAGAAGAAAGGATGTCTGAATCCCCTGTGGAGACCACAGAGAAACACCTAGTTCCCCACCTCATCGCGACCGGAGGCCTCACATCCTTTGAAAACTCCAGAGGTACGCGGAGATCAGTGCCTCCAAAGGAGACGATGCCTGACTCCTCGTGAAACTTGATAGGAGTCCCAGGATTCTTGTGGCACTTGGAAAGGGACCCTTGGTCTCCCGCCTCAGCTGGAGAGGCGTTCCAATTGCCGTGCCAAGCCTCGAGGAGAATCCCGAGTTGTCCCTCGCAACTAGGCAGGAGTCCTGACGTGGCTGAACAAACACGTGGGTGGAAGGGCCATCCCCGTCGTAACTCGAGAATATACCCCAGGTTCCCGCCGCAACTCGAGAAAAACCATGAGACTTCCCCCTCGATGCGAGATGAGGCCCGATTCCCCTGCACTGCGTGCAGAGCAATTCCGTGTTGCACATCACACATGAAAGGAGCCTTGATTTCCTTGATTGCACTCCATAGAAACCCCAAGAACACTGTTTCAAGGATAGAGGGATCCTGAGGTCACTGTAGCAACACGAAAGAACTCTGTGGACCAAAAATCAACTCGAAAAGAGAGGTTAGTCCCTGGATTCGTCTCCAGAGGAATACCACCTTACCACAAGCACCTCAAGAGGAGGCTTCTCTCAGCTCTAGGTATGTGAGAGGGACCCTGAGTTTGCGGCCTCAAGTGGAATGGACACCGCGATGCCCTGACTCGAAATAAGGCCGGATATCCCTGCAGTGACTTCAATGCAGGCTCGTCTTGCATCTCCCAGGAAGAAAGGATGTCTGAATCCCCTGTGGAAAGCACAGAGAAAGACTTAGTTTCCCACCTCATCGCGACCGATAGCCTCACATCCTTTGAAAACTCCAGAGGTACGCGGAGATCAGTGCCTCCAAAGGAGACGATGCCTGACTCCTCGTAAAACTTGATAGGAGTCCCAGGATTCCTGTGGCACTTGGAAAGGGACACTTGGTCTCCCGCCTCAGCTGGAGAGGCGTCCCAATTGCCCTGCCAAGCCTCGAGGAGAATCCAGAGTTGTCCCTCGCAACTAGGCAGGAGTCCTGACGTCGCTGAAGAAACACGTGGGTGGAAGGGCCATCCCCGTCGTAACTCGAGAATATACCCCAGGTTCCCGCCGCAACTCGAGAAAAACCATGAGACTTCCCCCTCGCCACGAGATGAGGCCCGATTCCCCTGCACTGCGTGCAGAGCAATTCTGTGTTGCACATCACACATGAAAGGAGCCTTGATTTCCTTGATGGCACTCCAGAGAAACCCCAAGAACACTGTTTCAAGGCTAGAGGGATCCTGAGGTCACTGTAGCAACACGAAAGAGCTCCGTGGGCCAAAAATCAACTCGAGATGCGAGGTTAGTCCCACTCCAGAGGAATACCACCTTACCACAAGCACCTCAAGAGGAGGCTTCTCTCAGCTCTAGGTATGTGAGAGGGACCCTGAGTTTGCGGCCTCAAGTGGAATGGACACCGCGATGCCCTGACTCGAAATAAGGCCGGATATCCCTGCAGTGACTGGAATGCAGGCTCGTCTTGCATCTCCCAAGACGAAATGGTGTCTGAATCCCCTGTGGAGACCACAGAGAAAGACCTAGTTCCCCACCTCATCGCGGCAGGAGGCCTCAAATCCTTTGAAAACTCCAGAGGTATGCGGAGATCAGTGCCTCCAAAGGAGACGATGCCTGACTCCTCGTGAAACTTGATAGGAGACCCAGGATTCCTGTGGCACGTGGAAACGTACACTTGGTCTCCCGTCTCAGCTGGAGAGGCGTCCCAATTGCCCTGCAAAGCCTCGAGGAGAATCCCGAGTTGTCCCCTTGGCAACTAGGCGGGAGTCCTGACATGGCTGAATACACACGTGTGTGGAAGGGCCATCCCCCGTCGTAACTCGAGAATATACCCCAGGTTCCCCGCCGCAACTCGAGAAAAACCATGAGACTTCCCCTCGCCGCGAGATGAGGCCCGATTCCCCTGCACTGCATGCAGAGCAATTCCGTGTTGCACATCACACATGAAAGGAGCCTTGATTTCCTTGATGGCACTCCAGAGAAACCCCAAGAACACTGTTTCAAGGCTAGAGGGATCCTGAGGTCACTGTAGCAACACGAAAGAGCTCCGTGGACCAAGAATCAACACGAGATGAGAGGTTAGTCCCTGGCTTCGACTCCTGAAGAATACCACCTTACCACAAGCACCTCAAGAGGAGGCTTCTCTCAGCTCTAGGCATGTGAGAGGGGATCCTGAGTTTGCGGCCTCAAGTGGAATGGACAACGCGATGCCCTGACTCGAAATAAGGCCGGATATCCCTGCAGTGACTTCAATGCAGGCTCGTCTTGCATCTCCCAAGAAGAAAGGATGTCTGAATCCCCTGTGGAGACCACAGAGAAACACCTAGTTCCCCCCCCTCATCGCGACCGGAGGCCTCACATCCTTTAAAAACTCCAGAGGTACGCGGAGATCAGTGCCTCCAAAGGAGACGATGCCTGACTCCTTGTGAAACTTGATAGGAGTCCCCAGGATTCTTGTGGCACGTGGAAAGGGACCCTTGGTCTCCCGCCTCAGCTGGAGAGGCGTTCCAATTGCCCTGCCAAGCCTCGAGGAGAATCCCGAGTTGTCCCTCGCAACTAGGCAGGAATCCCTGACGTGGCTGAACAAACACGTGGGTGGAAGGGCCATCCCCGTCGTAACTCGAGAATATACCCAGGTTCCCGCCGCAACTCGAGAAAAACCATGAGACTTCCCCCTCGATGCGAGATGAGGCCCCGATTTCCCTGTACTGCGTGCAGAGCAATTCCGTCTTGCACATCACACATGAAAGGAGCCTTGATTTCCTTGATGGCACTCCAGAGAAACCCCAAGAACACTGTTTCAAGGATAGAGGGATCCTGAGGTCACTGTAGCAACACGAAAGAACTCTGTGGACCAAAAATCAACTCGAAAAGAGAGGTTAGTCCCATGGATTCGTCTCCAGAGGAATACCACCTTACCACAAGCACCTCAAGAGGAGGCTTCTCTCAGCTCTAGGTATGTGAGAGGGACCCTGAGTTTGCGGCCTCAAGTGGAATGGACACCGCGATGCCCTGACTCGAAATAAGGCCGGATATCCCTGCAGTGACTGGAATGCAGGCTCGTCTTGCATCTCCCAGGACGAAAGGATGTTTGAATCCCCTGGGGAAAGCACAGAGAAAGACTTAGTTCCCCACCTCATCGCGACCGATAGCCTAACATCCTTTGAAAACTCCAGAGGTACGCGGAGATCAGTGCCTCCAAAGGAGACGATGCCTGACTCCTCGTGAAACTTGATAGGAGTCCCAGGATTCCTGTGGCACTTGGAAAGGGACACTTGGTCTCCCGCCTCAGCTGGAGAGGCGTCCCAATTGCCCTGCCAAGCCTCGAGGAGAATCCAGAGTTGTCCCTCGCAACTAGGCAGGAGTCCTGACGTCGCTGAAGAAACACGTGGGTGGAAGGGCCATCCCCGTCGTAACTCGAGAATATACCGCAGGTTCCCGCCGCAACTCGAGAAAAACCATGAGACTTCCCCCTCGCCGCGAGATGAGGCCCGATTCCCCTGCACTGCGTGCAGAGCAATTCCGTGTTGCACATCACACATGAAAGGAGCCTTGATTTCCTTCATGGCACTCCAGAGAAACCCCAAGAACACTGTTTCAAGGCTAGAGGGATCCTGAGGTCACTGTAGCAACACGAAAGAGCTCCGTGGACCAAGAATCAACACGAGATGAGAGGTTAGTCCCTGGCTTCGACTCCTGAGGAATACCACCTTACCACAAGCACCTCAAGAGGAGGCTTCTCTCAGCTCTAGGTATGTGAGAGGGATCCTGAGTTTGCGGGCTCAAGTGGAATGGACACCGCGATGCCCTGACTCGAAATAAGGCCGGATATCCCTGCAGTGACTTGAATGCAGGCTCGTCTTGCATCTCCCAAGAAGAAAGGATGTCTGAATCCCCTGTGGAGACCACAGAGAAACACCTAGTTCCCCACCTCATCGCGACCGGAGGCCTCACATCCTTTGAAAACTCCAGAGGTACGCGGAGATCAGTGCCTCCAAAGGAGACGATGCCTGACTCCTCGTGAAACTTGATAGGAGTCCCAGGATTCTTGTGGCACGTGGAAAGGGACCCTTGGTCTCCCGCCTCAGCTGGAGAGGCGTTCCAATTGCCCTGCCAAGCCTCGAGGAGAATCCCGAGTTGTCCCTCGGAACTAGGCAGGAGTCCTGACGTGGCTGAACAAACACGTGGGTGGAAGGGCCATCCCCGTCGTAACTCGAGAATATACCCCAGGTTCCCGCCGCAACTCGAGAAAAACCATGAGACTTCCCCCTCGATGCGAGATGAGGACCGATTCCCCTGTATTGTGTGCAGAGCAATTCCGTCTTGCACATCACACATGAAAGGAGCCTTGATTTCCTTGATGGCACTCCAGAGAAACCCCAAGAACACTGTTTCAAGGATAGAGGGATCCCGAGGTCACTGTAGCAACACGAAAGAACTCTGTGGACCAAAAATCAACTCGAAAAGAGAGGTTAGTCCCTGGATTCGTCTCCAGACGAATACCACCTTACCACAAGCACCTCAAGAGGAGGCTTCTCTCAGCTCTAGGTATGTGAGAGGGACCCTGAGTTTGCGGCCTCAAGTGGAATGGACACCGCGATGCCCTGACTCGAAATAAGGCCGGATATCCCTGCCGTGACTTGAATGCAGGCTCGTCTTGCATCTCCCAAGAAGAAAGGATGTCTGAATCCCCTGTGGAGACCACAGAGAAACACCTAGTTCCCCACCTCATCGCGACCGGAGGCCTCACATCCTTTGAAAACTCCAGAGGTACGCGGAGATCAGTGCCTCCAAAGGAGACGATGCCTGACTCCTCGTGAAACTTGATAGGAGTCCCAGGATTCTTGTGGCACTTGGAAAGGGACCCTTGGTCTCCCGCCTCAGCTGGAGAGGCGTTCCAATTGCCGTGCCAAGCCTCGAGGAGAATCCCGAGTTGTCCCTCGCAACTAGGCAGGAGTCCTGACGTGGCTGAACAAACACGTGGGTGGAAGGGCCATCCCCGTCGTAACTCGAGAATATACCCCAGGTTCCCGCCGCAACTCGAGAAAAACCATGAGACTTCCCCCTCGATGCGAGATGAGGCCCGATTCCCCTGCACTGCGTGCAGAGCAATTCCGTGTTGCACATCACACATGAAAGGAGCCTTGATTTCCTTGATTGCACTCCATAGAAACCCCAAGAACACTGTTTCAAGGATAGAGGGATCCTGAGGTCACTGTAGCAACACGAAAGAACTCTGTGGACCAAAAATCAACTCGAAAAGAGAGGTTAGTCCCTGGATTCGTCTCCAGAGGAATACCACCTTACCACAAGCACCTCAAGAGGAGGCTTCTCTCAGCTCTAGGTATGTGAGAGGGACCCTGAGTTTGCGGCCTCAAGTGGAATGGACACCGCGATGCCCTGACTCGAAATAAGGCCGGATATCCCTGCAGTGACTTCAATGCAGGCTCGTCTTGCATCTCCCAGGAAGAAAGGATGTCTGAATCCCCTGTGGAAAGCACAGAGAAAGACTTAGTTTCCCACCTCATCGCGACCGATAGCCTCACATCCTTTGAAAACTCCAGAGGTACGCGGAGATCAGTGCCTCCAAAGGAGACGATGCCTGACTCCTCGTAAAACTTGATAGGAGTCCCAGGATTCCTGTGGCACTTGGAAAGGGACACTTGGTCTCCCGCCTCAGCTGGAGAGGCGTCCCAATTGCCCTGCCAAGCCTCGAGGAGAATCCAGAGTTGTCCCTCGCAACTAGGCAGGAGTCCTGACGTCGCTGAAGAAACACGTGGGTGGAAGGGCCATCCCCGTCGTAACTCGAGAATATACCCCAGGTTCCCGCCGCAACTCGAGAAAAACCATGAGACTTCCCCCTCGCCACGAGATGAGGCCCGATTCCCCTGCACTGCGTGCAGAGCAATTCTGTGTTGCACATCACACATGAAAGGAGCCTTGATTTCCTTGATGGCACTCCAGAGAAACCCCAAGAACACTGTTTCAAGGCTAGAGGGATCCTGAGGTCACTGTAGCAACACGAAAGAGCTCCGTGGGCCAAAAATCAACTCGAGATGCGAGGTTAGTCCCTGGCTTCGACTCCAGAGGAATACCACCTTACCACAAGCACCTCAAGAGGAGGCTTCTCTCAGCTCTAGGTATGTGAGAGGGACCCTGAGTTTGCGGCCTCAAGTGGAATGGACACCGCGATGCCCTGACTCGAAATAAGGCCGGATATCCCTGCAGTGACTGGAATGCAGGCTCGTCTTGCATCTCCCAAGACGAAATGGTGTCTGAATCCCCTGTGGAGACCACAGAGAAAGACCTAGTTCCCCACCTCATCGCGGCAGGAGGCCTCAAATCCTTTGAAAACTCCAGAGGTATGCGGAGATCAGTGCCTCCAAAGGAGACGATGCCTGACTCCTCATGAAACTTGATAGGAGACCCAGGATTCCTGTGGCACGTGGAAACGTACACTTGGTCTCCCGTCTCAGCTGGAGAGGCGTCCCAATTGCCCTGCAAAGCCTCGAGGAGAATCCCGAGTTGTCCCTGGCAACTAGGCGGGAGTCCTGACGTCGCTGAAGAAACAAGTGGGTGGAAGGGCCATCCCCGTCGTAACTCGAGAATATACCCCAGGTTCCCGCCGCAACTCGAGAAAAACCATGAGACTTCCCCCTCGCGGCGAGATGAGGCCCGATTCCCCTGCACTGCGTGCAGAGCAATTCCGTGTTGCACATCACACATGAAAGGAGCCTTGATTTCCTTGATGGCACTCCAGAGAAACCCCAAGAACACTGTTTCAAGGCTAGAGGGATCCTGAGGTCACTGTAGCAACACGAAAGAGCTCCGTGGACCAAGAATCAACACGAGATGAGAGGTTAGTCCCTGGCTTCGACTCCTGAGGAATACCACCTTACCACAAGCACCTCAAGAGGAGGCTTCTCTCAGCTCTAGGTATGTGAGAGGGACCCTGAGTTTGCGGCCTCAAGTGGAATGGACACCGCGATGCCCTGACTCGAAATAAGGCCGGATATCCCTGCAGTGACTGGAATGCAGGCTCGTCTTGCATCTCCCAAGACGAAAGGGTGTCTGAATCCCCTGTGGAGACAACAGAGAAAGACCTAGTTCCCAACCTCATCGCGACAGGAGGCCTCAAATCCTTTCAAAACTCCAGAGGTATGCGGAAATCAGTGCCTCCAAAGGAGACGATGCCTGACTCCTCGTGAAACTTGATAGGAGACCCAGGATTCCTGTGGCACGTGGAAAGGGACCCTTGGTCTCCCGCCTCAGCTGGAGAGGCGTCCCAATTGCCCTGCAAAGCCTCGAGGAGAATCCCGAGTTGTCCCTCGCAATTAGGCAGGAGTCCTGACATGGCTGAACACACACGTGGGTGGAAGGACCATCCCCGTCGTAACTCGAGAATATACCCCAGGTTCCCGCCGCAACTCGAGAAAAACCATGAGACTACCCCCTCGCCGCGAGATGAGGCCCGATTCCCCTGCACTGCGTGCAGAGCAATTCCGTGTTGCACATCACACATGAAAGGAGCCTTGATTTCCTTGATGGCACTCCAGAGAAACCCCAAGAACACTGTTTCAGGGCTAGAGGGATCCTGAGGTCACAGTAGCAACACGAAAGAGCTCCGTGGGCCAAAAATCAACTCGAGATGAGAGGTTAGTCCCTGGCTTCGACTCCAGAGGAATACCACCTTACCACAAGCACCTCAAGAGGAGGCTTCTCTCAGCTCTAGGTATGTGAGAGGGACCCTGAGTTTGCGGCCTCAAGTGGAATGGACACCGCGATGCCCTGACTCGAAATAAGGCCGGATATCCCTGCAGTGACTGGAATGCAGGCTCGTCTTGCATCTCCCAAGACGAAAGGGTGTCTGAATCCCCTGTGGAGACAACAGAGAAAGACCTAGTTCCCAACCTCATCGCGACAGGAGGCCTCAAATCCTTTCAAAACTCCAGAGGTATGCGGAAATCAGTGCCTCCAAAGGAGACGATGCCTTACTCCTCGTGAAACTTGATAGGAGACCCAGGATTCCTGTGGCACGTGGAAAGGGACCCTTGGTCTCCCGCCTCAGCTGGAGAGGCGTCCCAATTGCCCTGCAAAGCCTCGAGGAGAATCCCGAGTTGTCCCTCGCAATTAAGCAGGAGTCCTGACATGGCTGAACACACACGTGGGTGGAAGGACCATCCCCGTCGTAACTCGAGAATATACCCCAGGTTCCCGCCGCAACTCGAGAAAAACCATGAGACTACCCCCTCGCCGCGAGATGAGGCCCGATTCCCCTGCACTGCGTGCAGAGCAATTCCATGTTGCACATCACACATGAAAGGAGCCTTGATTTCCTTGATGGCGCTCCAGAGAAACCCCAAGAACACTGTTTCAAGGCTAGAGGGATCCTGAGGTCACAGTAGCAACAGGAAAGAGCTCCGTGGGCCAAAAATCAACTCGAGATGAGAGGTTAGTCCCTGGCTTCGACTCCAGAGGAATACCACCTTACCACAAGCACCTCAAGAGGAGGCTTCTCTCAGCTCTAGGTATGTGAGAGGGATCCTGAGTATGCGGCCTCTAGTGGAATGGACACCGCGATGCCCTGACGCGAAATAAGGCTGGATATCCCTGCAGTGACTTGAATACAGGCTCGTCTTGCATCTCCCAAGATGAAAGGATGTCTGAATCCCCTGTGGATACCACAGAGAAAGACCTAGTTCCCCACCTCATCGCGACCGCAGGCCTCACATCCTTTGAAAACTCCAGAGGTATGCGGAGATCAGTGCCTCCAAAGGAGACGATGCCTGACTCCTCGTGAAACTTGATAGGAGACCCAGGATTCCTGTGGCACGTGGAAAGGGACTCTTGGTCTCCCGTCTCAGCTGGAGAGGCGTCCCAATTGCCCTGCCAAGCCTCGAGGAGAATCCCGAGTTGTCCCTCGGAACTAGGCAGGAGTCCTGACGTGGCTGAACAAACACGTGGGTGGAAGGGCCATCCCCGTCGTAACTCGAGAATATACCCCAGGTTCCCGCCGCAACTCGAGAAAAACCATGAGACTTCCCCCTCGATGCGAGATGAGGACCGATTCCCCTGTATTGTGTGCAGAGCAATTCCGTCTTGCACATCACACATGAAAGGAGCCTTGATTTCCTTGATGGCACTCCAGAGAAACCCCAAGAACACTGTTTCAAGGATAGAGGGATCCCGAGGTCACTGTAGCAACACGAAAGAACTCTGTGGACCAAAAATCAACTCGAAAAGAGAGGTTAGTCCCTGGATTCGTCTCCAGACGAATACCACCTTACCACAAGCACCTCAAGAGGAGGCTTCTCTCAGCTCTAGGTATGTGAGAGGGACCCTGAGTTTGCGGCCTCAAGTGGAATGGACACCGCGATGCCCTGACTCGAAATAAGGCCGGATATCCCTGCCGTGACTTGAATGCAGGCTCGTCTTGCATCTCCCAAGAAGAAAGGATGTCTGAATCCCCTGTGGAGACCACAGAGAAACACCTAGTTCCCCACCTCATCGCGACCGGAGGCCTCACATCCTTTGAAAACTCCAGAGGTACGCGGAGATCAGTGCCTCCAAAGGAGACGATGCCTGACTCCTCGTGAAACTTGATAGGAGTCCCAGGATTCTTGTGGCACTTGGAAAGGGACCCTTGGTCTCCCGCCTCAGCTGGAGAGGCGTTCCAATTGCCGTGCCAAGCCTCGAGGAGAATCCCGAGTTGTCCCTCGCAACTAGGCAGGAGTCCTGACGTGGCTGAACAAACACGTGGGTGGAAGGGCCATCCCCGTCGTAACTCGAGAATATACCCCAGGTTCCCGCCGCAACTCGAGAAAAACCATGAGACTTCCCCCTCGATGCGAGATGAGGCCCGATTCCCCTGCACTGCGTGCAGAGCAATTCCGTGTTGCACATCACACATGAAAGGAGCCTTGATTTCCTTGATTGCACTCCATAGAAACCCCAAGAACACTGTTTCAAGGATAGAGGGATCCTGAGGTCACTGTAGCAACACGAAAGAACTCTGTGGACCAAAAATCAACTCGAAAAGAGAGGTTAGTCCCTGGATTCGTCTCCAGAGGAATACCACCTTACCACAAGCACCTCAAGAGGAGGCTTCTCTCAGCTCTAGGTATGTGAGAGGGACCCTGAGTTTGCGGCCTCAAGTGGAATGGACACCGCGATGCCCTGACTCGAAATAAGGCCGGATATCCCTGCAGTGACTTCAATGCAGGCTCGTCTTGCATCTCCCAGGAAGAAAGGATGTCTGAATCCCCTGTGGAAAGCACAGAGAAAGACTTAGTTTCCCACCTCATCGCGACCGATAGCCTCACATCCTTTGAAAACTCCAGAGGTACGCGGAGATCAGTGCCTCCAAAGGAGACGATGCCTGACTCCTCGTAAAACTTGATAGGAGTCCCAGGATTCCTGTGGCACTTGGAAAGGGACACTTGGTCTCCCGCCTCAGCTGGAGAGGCGTCCCAATTGCCCTGCCAAGCCTCGAGGAGAATCCAGAGTTGTCCCTCGCAACTAGGCAGGAGTCCTGACGTCGCTGAAGAAACACGTGGGTGGAAGGGCCATCCCCGTCGTAACTCGAGAATATACCCCAGGTTCCCGCCGCAACTCGAGAAAAACCATGAGACTTCCCCCTCGCCACGAGATGAGGCCCGATTCCCCTGCACTGCGTGCAGAGCAATTCTGTGTTGCACATCACACATGAAAGGAGCCTTGATTTCCTTGATGGCACTCCAGAGAAACCCCAAGAACACTGTTTCAAGGCTAGAGGGATCCTGAGGTCACTGTAGCAACACGAAAGAGCTCCGTGGGCCAAAAATCAACTCGAGATGCGAGGTTAGTCCCTGGCTTCGACTCCAGAGGAATACCACCTTACCACAAGCACCTCAAGAGGAGGCTTCTCTCAGCTCTAGGTATGTGAGAGGGACCCTGAGTTTGCGGCCTCAAGTGGAATGGACACCGCGATGCCCTGACTCGAAATAAGGCCGGATATCCCTGCAGTGACTGGAATGCAGGCTCGTCTTGCATCTCCCAAGACGAAATGGTGTCTGAATCCCCTGTGGAGACCACAGAGAAAGACCTAGTTCCCCACCTCATCGCGGCAGGAGGCCTCAAATCCTTTGAAAACTCCAGAGGTATGCGGAGATCAGTGCCTCCAAAGGAGACGATGCCTGACTCCTCGTGAAACTTGATAGGAGACCCAGGATTCCTGTGGCACGTGGAAACGTACACTTGGTCTCCCGTCTCAGCTGGAGAGGCGTCCCAATTGCCCTGCAAAGCCTCGAGGAGAATCCCGAGTTGTCCCTGGCAACTAGGCGGGAGTCCTGACGTCGCTGAAGAAACAAGTGGGTGGAAGGGCCATCCCCGTCGTAACTCGAGAATATACCCCAGGTTCCCGCCGCAACTCGAGAAAAACCATGAGACTTCCCCCTCGCGGCGAGATGAGGCCCGATTCCCCTGCACTGCGTGCAGAGCAATTCCGTGTTGCACATCACACATGAAAGGAGCCTTGATTTCCTTGATGGCACTCCAGAGAAACCCCAAGAACACTGTTTCAAGGCTAGAGGGATCCTGAGGTCACTGTAGCAACACGAAAGAGCTCCGTGGACCAAGAATCAACACGAGATGAGAGGTTAGTCCCTGGCTTCGACTCCTGAGGAATACCACCTTACCACAAGCACCTCAAGAGGAGGCTTCTCTCAGCTCTAGGTATGTGAGAGGGACCCTGAGTTTGCGGCCTCAAGTGGAATGGACACCGCGATGCCCTGACTCGAAATAAGGCCGGATATCCCTGCAGTGACTGGAATGCAGGCTCGTCTTGCATCTCCCAAGACGAAAGGGTGTCTGAATCCCCTGTGGAGACAACAGAGAAAGACCTAGTTCCCAACCTCATCGCGACAGGAGGCCTCAAATCCTTTCAAAACTCCAGAGGTATGCGGAAATCAGTGCCTCCAAAGGAGACGATGCCTGACTCCTCGTGAAACTTGATAGGAGACCCAGGATTCCTGTGGCACGTGGAAAGGGACCCTTGGTCTCCCGCCTCAGCTGGAGAGGCGTCCCAATTGCCCTGCAAAGCCTCGAGGAGAATCCCGAGTTGTCCCTCGCAATTAGGCAGGAGTCCTGACATGGCTGAACACACACGTGGGTGGAAGGACCATCCCCGTCGTAACTCGAGAATATACCCCAGGTTCCCGCCGCAACTCGAGAAAAACCATGAGACTACCCCCTCGCCGCGAGATGAGGCCCGATTCCCCTGCACTGCGTGCAGAGCAATTCCGTGTTGCACATCACACATGAAAGGAGCCTTGATTTCCTTGATGGCACTCCAGAGAAACCCCAAGAACACTGTTTCAGGGCTAGAGGGATCCTGAGGTCACAGTAGCAACACGAAAGAGCTCCGTGGGCCAAAAATCAACTCGAGATGAGAGGTTAGTCCCTGGCTTCGACTCCAGAGGAATACCACCTTACCACAAGCACCTCAAGAGGAGGCTTCTCTCAGCTCTAGGTATGTGAGAGGGACCCTGAGTTTGCGGCCTCAAGTGGAATGGACACCGCGATGCCCTGACTCGAAATAAGGCCGGATATCCCTGCAGTGACTGGAATGCAGGCTCGTCTTGCATCTCCCAAGACGAAAGGGTGTCTGAATCCCCTGTGGAGACAACAGAGAAAGACCTAGTTCCCAACCTCATCGCGACAGGAGGCCTCAAATCCTTTCAAAACTCCAGAGGTATGCGGAAATCAGTGCCTCCAAAGGAGACGATGCCTTACTCCTCGTGAAACTTGATAGGAGACCCAGGATTCCTGTGGCACGTGGAAAGGGACCCTTGGTCTCCCGCCTCAGCTGGAGAGGCGTCCCAATTGCCCTGCAAAGCCTCGAGGAGAATCCCGAGTTGTCCCTCGCAATTAAGCAGGAGTCCTGACATGGCTGAACACACACGTGGGTGGAAGGACCATCCCCGTCGTAACTCGAGAATATACCCCAGGTTCCCGCCGCAACTCGAGAAAAACCATGAGACTACCCCCTCGCCGCGAGATGAGGCCCGATTCCCCTGCACTGCGTGCAGAGCAATTCCATGTTGCACATCACACATGAAAGGAGCCTTGATTTCCTTGATGGCGCTCCAGAGAAACCCCAAGAACACTGTTTCAAGGCTAGAGGGATCCTGAGGTCACAGTAGCAACAGGAAAGAGCTCCGTGGGCCAAAAATCAACTCGAGATGAGAGGTTAGTCCCTGGCTTCGACTCCAGAGGAATACCACCTTACCACAAGCACCTCAAGAGGAGGCTTCTCTCAGCTCTAGGTATGTGAGAGGGATCCTGAGTATGCGGCCTCTAGTGGAATGGACACCGCGATGCCCTGACGCGAAATAAGGCTGGATATCCCTGCAGTGACTTGAATACAGGCTCGTCTTGCATCTCCCAAGATGAAAGGATGTCTGAATCCCCTGTGGATACCACAGAGAAAGACCTAGTTCCCCACCTCATCGCGACCGCAGGCCTCACATCCTTTGAAAACTCCAGAGGTATGCGGAGATCAGTGCCTCCAAAGGAGACGATGCCTGACTCCTCGTGAAACTTGATAGGAGACCCAGGATTCCTGTGGCATGTGGAATGGGACCCTTGGTCTCCCGTCTCAGCTGGAGAGGCGTCCCAATTGCCCTGCCAAGCCTCGAGGAGAATCCAGAGTTGTCCCTCGCAACTAGGCAGGAGTCCTGACATGGCTGAACACACACGTGTGTGGAAGGGCCATCCCCGTCGGAACTCGAGAATATACCCCAGGTTCCCGCCGCAACTCGAGAAAAACCATGAGACTTCCCCCTCGCCGCGAGATGAGGCCCGATTCCCCTGCACTGCGTGCAGAGCAATTCCGTGTTGCACATCACACATGAAAGGAGCCTTGATTTCCTTGATGGCACTCCAGAGAAACCCCAAGAACACTGTTTCAAGGCTAGAGGGATCCTGAGGTCACTGTAGCAACACGAAAGAGCTCCGTGGACCAAGAATCAACACGAGATGAGAGGTTAGTCCCTGACTTCGACTCCTGAGGAATACCACCTTACCACAAGCACCTCAAGAGGAGGCTTCTCTCAGCTCTAGGTATGTGAGAGGGACCCTGAGTTTGCGGCCTCAAGTGGAATGGACACCGCGATGCCCTGACGCGAAATAAGGCCGGATATCCCTGCAGTGACTTGAATGCAGGCTCCTCTTGCATCTCCCAAGATGAAAGGATGTCTGAATCCCCTGTGGAGTCCACAGAGAAAGACCTAGTTCCCCACCTCATCGCGACCGGAGGCCTCACATCCTTTGAAAACTCCAGAGGTACGCGGAGATCAGTGCCTCCAAAGGAGACGATGCCTGACTCCTCGTGAAACTTGATAGGAGTCCCAGGATTCCTGTGGCACGTGGAAAAGGACACTTGGTCTCCCGCCTCTGCTGGAGAGGCGTGCCAATTGCCTTGCCAAGCCTCGAGGAGAATCCCGAGTTGTGTCTCGCAACTAGGCAAGAGTCCTGACGTGGCTGAACAAACACGTGTGTGGAAGGGCCATCCCCGTCATAACTCGAGAATATACCCCAGGTTCCCGCCGCAACTCGAGAAAAACCATGAGACTTCCCACTCGCCGCGAGATGAGGCCCGATTCCCCTGCACTGCATGCAGAGCAATTCCGTGTTGCACATCACACATGAAAGGAGCCTTGATTTCCTTGATGGCACTCCAGAGAAACCCCAAGAACACTGTTTCAAGGCTAGAGGGATCCTGAGGTCACTGTAGCAATACGAAAGAGCTCCGTGGGCCAAAAATCAACTCGAGATGAGAGGTTAGTCCCTGGCTTCGACTCCAGAGGAATACCACCTTACCACAAGCACCTCAAGAGGAGGCTTCTCTCAGCTTTAGGTATGTGAGAGGGACCCTGAGTTTGCGGCCTCAAGTGGAATGGACTCCGCGATGCCCTGACGCGAAATAAGGCTGGATATCCCTGCAGTGACTTGAATGCAGGCTCGTCTTGCATCTCCCAAGATGAAAGGATGTCTGAATCCCCTGTGGAGACCACAGAGAAAGACCTAGTTCCCCACCTCATCGCGACCGGAAGCCTCACATCCTTTGAAAACTCCAGAGGTACGCGGAGATCAGTGCCTCCAAAGGAGACGATGCCTGACTCCTCGTGAAACTTGATAGGCGTCCCAGGATTCCTGTGGCACGTGGAAAGGGACCCTTGGTCTCCCGCCTCAGCTGGAGAGGCGTCCCAATTGCCCTGCAAAGCCTCGAGGAGAATCCCGAGTTGTCCCTCGCAACTAGGCAGGAGTCCTGACGTGGCTGAACACACACGTGTGTGGAAGGGCCATCCCCGTCGAAACTCGAGAATATACCCCAGGTTCCCGCCGCAACTCGAGAAAAACCATGAGACTTCCCCCTCTCCGCGAGATGAGGCCCGATTCCCCTGTACTGCGTGCAGAGCAATTCCGTCTTGCACATCACACATGAAAGGAGCCTTGATTTCCTTGATGGCACTCCAGAGAAACCCCAAGAACACTGTTTCAAGGCTAGAGGGATCCTGAGGTCACTGTAGCAACACGAAAGAGCTCCGTGGACCAAGAATCAACACGAGATGAGAGGTTAGTCCCTGGCTTCGACTCCTGAGGAATACCACCTTACCACAAGCACCACAAGAGGAGGCTTCTCTCAGCTCTAGGTATGTGAGAGGGACCCTGAGTTTGCGGCCTCAAGTGGAATGGACACCGCGATGCCCTGACTCGAAATAAGGCCGGATATCCCTGCAGTGACTGGAATGCAGGCTCGTCTTGCATCTCACAAGACGAAACGGTGTCTGAATCCCCTGTGGAGACCACAGAGAAAGACCTAGTTCCCAACCTCATCGCGACAGGAGGCCTCAAATCCTTTGAAAACTCCAGAGGTATGCGGAGATCAGTGTCTCCAAAGGAGACGATGCCTGACTCCTCGTGAAACTTGATAGGAGACCCAGGATTCCTGTGGCACGTGGAAAGGGACCCTTGGTCTCCCGTCTCAGCTGGAGAGGCGTCCCAATTGCCCTGCAAAGCCTCGAGGAGAATCCCGAGTTGTCCCTCGCAACTAGGCAGGAGTCCTGACATGGCTGAACACACACGTGGGTGGAAGGGCCATCCTCGTCCTAACTCGAGAATATACCCCAGGTTCCCGCCGCAACTCGAGAAAAACCATGAGACTTCCCTCTCGCCGCGAGATGAGGCCCGATTCCCCTGCACTGCGTGCAGAGCAATTCCGTGTTGCACATCACACATGAAAGGAGCCTTGATTTCCTTGATGGCACTCCAGAGAAACCCCAAGAACACTGTTTCAAGGCTAGAGGGATCCTGAGGTCACTGTAGCAACACGAAAGAGCTCCGTGGGCCAAAAATCAACTCGAGATGAGAGGTTAGTCCCTGGCTTCGACTCCAGAGGAATACCACCTTACCACAAGCACCTCAAGAGGAGGCTTCTCTCAGCTCTAGGTATGTGAGAGGGACCCTGAGTTTGCGGCCTCAAGTGGAATGGACACCGCGATGCCCTGACGCGAAATAAGGCTGGATATCCCTGCAGTGACTTGAATGCAGGCTCGTCTTGCATCTCCCAAGATGAAAGGATGTCTGAATCCCCTGTGGAGACTTCAGAGAAAGACCTAGTTCCCCACCTCATCGCGACCGGAGGCCTCACATAATTTGAAAACTCCAGAGGTACGCGGAGATCAGTGCCTCCAAAGGAGACGATGCCTGACTCCTCGTGAAACTTGATAGGAGTCCCAGGATTCCTGTGACACGTGGAAAGGGACCCTTGGTCTCCCGCCTCAGCTGGAGAGGCGTCCCAATTGCCCTGCCAAGCCTCGAGGAGAATCCCGAATTGTGTCTCGCAACTAGGCAAGAGTCCTGACGTGGCTGAACAAACACGTGTGTGGAAGGGCCATCCCCGTCGTAACTCGAGAATATACCCCAGGTTCCCGCCGCAACTCGAGAAAAACCATGAGACTTCCCCCTCGCCGCGAGATGAGGCCCGATTCCCCTGCACTGCGTGCAGAGCAATTCCGTGTTGCACATCACACATGAAAGGAGCCTTGATTTCCTTGATGGCACTCCAGAGAAACCCCAAGAACACTGTTTCAAGGCTAGAGGGATCCTGAGGTCACTGTAGCAACAAGAAAGAGCTCCGTGGACCAAGAATCAACTCGAGATGAGAGGTTAGTCCCTGGCTTCGACTCCTGAGGAATACCACCTTACCACAAGCACCTCAAGAGGAGGCTTCTCTCAGCTCTAGGTATGTGAGAGGAATCCTGAGTATGCGGCCTCAAGTGGAATGGACACCGCGATTTCCTGACGCGAAATAAGGCTGGATATCCCTGCAGTGACTTGAATGCAGGCTCGTCTTGCATCTCCCAAGATGAAAGGATGTCTGAATCCCCTGTGGAGACCACAGAGAAAGACCTAGTTCCCCACCTCATCGCGACCGCAGGCCTCACATCCTTTGAAAACTCCAGAGGTATGCGGAGATCAGTGCCTCCAAAGGAGACGATGCCTGACTCCTCGTGAAACTTGATAGGAGACCCAGGATTCCTGTGGCACGTGGAATGGGACCCTTGGTCTCCCGTCTCAGCTGGAGAGGCGTCCCAATTGCCCTGCCAAGCCTCGAGGAGAATCCAGAGTTGTCCCTCGCAACTAGGCAGGAGTCCTGACATGGCTGAACACACACGTGTGTGGAAGGGCCATCCCCGTCGGAACTCGAGAATATACCCCAGGTTCCTGCCGCAACTCGAGAAAAACCATGAGACTTCCCCCTCGCCGCGAGATGAGGCCCGATTCCCCTGCACTGCGTGCAGAGCAATTCCGTGTTGCACATCACACATGAAAGGAGCCTTGATTTCCTTGATGGCACTCCAGAGAAACCCCAAGAACACTGTTTCAAGGCTAGAGGGATCCTGAGGTCACTGTAGCAACACGAAAGAGCTCCGTGGACCAAGAATCAACACGAGATGAGAGGTTAGTCCCTGACTTCGACTCCTGAGGAATACCACCTTACCACAAGCACCTCAAGAGGAGGCTTCTCTCAGCTCTAGGTATGTGAGAGGGACCCTGAGTTTGCGGCCTCAAGTGGAATGGACACCGCGATGCCCTGACGCGAAATAAGGCTGGATATCCCTGCAGTGACTTGAATGCAGGCTCGTCTTGCATCTCCCAAGATGAAAGGATGTCTGAATCCCCTGTGGAGTCCACAGAGAAAGACCTAGTTCCCCACCTCATCGCGACCGGAGGCCTCACATCCTTTGAAAACTCCAGAGGTACGCGAAGATCAGTGCCTCCAAAGGAGACGATGCCTGACTCCTCGTGAAACTTGATAGGAGTCCCAGGATTCCTGTGGCACGTGGAAAGGGACACTTGGTCTCCCGCCTCAGCTGGAGAGGCGTGCCAATTGCCTTGCCAAGCCTCGAGGAGAATCCCGAGTTGTGTCTCGCAACTAGGCAAGAGTCCTGACGTGGCTGAACAAACACGTGTGTGGAAGGGCCATCCCCGTCATAACTCGAGAATATACCCCAGGTTCCCGCCGCAACTCGAGAAAAACCATGAGACTACCCACTCGCCGCGAGATGAGGCCCGATTCCCCTGCACTGCATGCAGAGCAATTCCGTGTTGCACATCACACATGAAAGGAGCCTTGATTTCCTTGATGGCACTCCAGAGAAACCCCAAGAACACTGTTTCAAGGCTAGAGGGATCCTGAGGTCACTGTAGCAACACGAAAGAACTCCGTGGGCCAAAAATCAACTCGAGATGAGAGGTTAGTCCCTGGCTTCGACTCCAGAGGAATACCACCTTACCACAAGCACCTCAAGAGGAGGCTTCTCTCAGCTCTAGGTATGTGAGAGGGACCCTGAGTTTGCGGCCTCAAGTGGAATGGACTCCGCGATGCCCTGACGCGAAATAAGGCTGGATATCCCTGCAGTGACTTGAATGCAGGCTCGTCTTGCATCTCCCAAGATGAAAGGATGTCTGAATCCCCTGTGGAGACCACAGAGCAAGACATAGTTCCCCACCTCATCGCGACCGGAGGCCTCACATCCTTTGAAAACTCCAGAGGTACGCGGAGATCAGTGCCTCCAAAGGAGACGATGCCTGACTCCTCGTGAAACTTGATAGGCGTCCCAGGATTCCTGTGGCACGTGGAAAGGGACCCTTGGTCTCCCGCCTCAGCTGGAGAGGCGTCCCAATTGCCCTGCAAAGCCTCGAGGAGAATCCCGAGTTGTCCCTCGCAACTAGGCAGGAGTCCTGACGTGGCTGAACACACACGTGTGTGGAAGGGCCATCCCCGTCGGAACTCGAGAATATACCCCAGGTTCCCGCCGCAACTCGAGAAAAACCATGAGACTTCCCCCTCTCCGCGAGATGAGGCCAATTCCCCTGTACTGCGTGCAGAGCAATTCCGTGTTGCACATCACACATGAAAGGAGCCTTGATTTTCTTGATGGCACTCCAGAGAAACCCCAAGAACACTGTTTCAAGGCTAGAGGGATCCTGAGGTCACTGTAGCAACACGAAAGAGCTCCGTGGACCAAGAATCAACACGAGATGAGAGGTTAGTCCCTGGCTTCGACTCCTGAGGAATACCACCTTACCACAAGCACCTCAAGAGGAGGCTTCTCTCAGCTCTAGGTATGTGAGAGGGACGCTGAGTTTGCGGCCTCAATTGGAATGGACACCGCGATGCCCTGACTCGAAATAAGGCCGGATATCCCTGCAGTGACTTCAATGCAGGCTCGTCTTGCATCTCCCAAGACGAAAGGGTGTCTGAATCCCCTGTGCAGACCACAGAGAAAGCCCTAGTTCCCCACCTCATCGAGACCAGAGGCCTCACATCCTTTGAAAACTCCAGAGGTATGCGGAGATCAGTGCCTCCAAAGGAGACGATGCCTGACTCCTCGTGAAACTTGATAGGAGACCCAGGATTCCTGTGGCACGTGGAAAGGGACCCTTGGTCTCCCGTCTCAGCTGGAGAGGCGTCCCAATTGCCCTGCAAAGCCTCGAGGAGAATCCCGAGTTGTCCCTCGCAACTAGGCAGGAGTCCTGACGTCGCTGAAGAAACACGTGGGTGGAAGGGCCATCCCCGTCGTAACTCGAGAATATACCCCAGGTTCCCGCCGCAACTCGAGAAAAACCATGAGACTTCCCCCTCGCCGCGAGATGAGGCCCGATTTCCCTGCACTGCGTGCAGAGCAATTCCGTCTTGCACATCACACATGAAAGGAGCCTTGATTTCCTTGATGGCACTCCAGAGAAACCCCAAGAACACTGTTTCAAGGCTAGAGGGATCCTGAGGTCACTGTAGCAACACGAAAGAGCTCCGTGGGCCAAAAATCAACTCGAGATGAGAGGTTAGTCCCTGGCTTCGACTCCAGAGGAATACCACCTTACCACAAGCACCTCAAGAGGAGGCTTCTCTCAGCTCTAGGTATGTGAGAGGGATCCTGAGTATGCGGCCTCAAGTGGAATGGACACCGCGATTCCCTGACGCGAAATAAGGCTGGATATCCCTGCAGTGACTTGAATGCAGGCTCGTCTTGCATCTCCCAAGATGAAAGGATGTCTGAATCCCATGTGGAGACCACAGAGAAAGACCTAGTTCCCCACCTCATCGCGACCGCAGGCCTCACATCCTTTGAAAACTCCAGAGGTATGCGGAGATCAGTGCCTCCAAAGGAGACGATGCCTGACTCCTCGTGAAACTTGATAGGAGACCCAGGATTCCTGTGGCACGTGGAATGGGACCCTTGGTCTCCCGTCTCAGCTGGAGAGGCGTCCCAATTGCCCTGCCAAGCCTCGAGGAGAATCCAGAGTTGTCCCTCGCAACTAGGCAGGAGTCCTGACATGGCTGAACACACACGTGTGTGGAAGGGCCATCCCCGTCGGAACTCGAGAATATACCCCAGGTTCCCGCCGCAACTCGAGAAAAACCATGAGACTTCCCCCTCGCCGCGAGATGAGGCCCGATTCCCCTGCACTGCGTGCAGAGCAATTCCGTGTTGCACATCACACATGAAAGGAGCCTTGATTTCCTTGATGGCACTCCAGAGAAACCCCAAGAACACTGTTTCAAGGCTAGAGGGATCCTGAGGTCACTGTAGCAACACGAAAGAGCTCCGTGGACCAAGAATCAACACGAGATGAGAGGTTAGTCCCTGACTTCGACTCCTGAGGAATACCACCTTACCACAACCACCTCAAGAGGAGGCTTCTCTCAGCTCTAGGTATGTGAGAGGGACCCTGAGTTTGCGGCCTCAAGTGGAATGGACACCGCGATGCCCTGACGCGAAATAAGGCTGGATATCCCTGCAGTGACTTGAATGCAGGCTCGTCTTGCATCTCCCAAGATGAAAGGATGTCTGAATCCCCTGTGGAGTCCACAGAGAAAGACCTAGTTCCCCACCTCATCGCGACCGGAGGCCTCACATCCTTTGAAAACTCCAGAGGTACGCGGAGATCAGTGCCTCCAAAGGAGACGATGCCTGACTCCTCGTGAAACTTGATAGGAGTCCCAGGATTCCTGTGGCACGTGGAAAGGGACACTTGGTCTCCCGCCTCAGCTGGAGAGGCGTGCCAATTGCCTTGCCAAGCCTCGAGGAGAATCCCGAGTTGTGTCTCGCAACTAGGCAAGAGTCCTAACGTGGCTGAACAAACACGTGTGTGGAAGGGCCATCCCCGTCATAACTCGAGAATATACCCCAGGTTCCCGCCGCAACTCGAGAAAAACCATGAGACTTCCCCCTCGCCGCGAGATGAGGCCCGATTCCCCTGCACTGTGTGCAGAGCAATTCCGTGTTGCACATCACACATGAAAGGAGCCTTGATTTCCTTGATGGCACTCCAGAGAAACCCCAAGAACACTGTTTCAAGGCTAGAGGGATCCTGAGGTCACTGTAGCAACACGAAAGAGCTCCGTGGGCCAAAAATCAACTCGAGATGAGAGGTTAGTCCCTGGCTTCGACTCCAGAGGAATACCACCTTACCACAAGCACCTCAAGAGGAGGCTTCTCTCAGCTCTAGGTATGTGAGAGGGATCCTGAGTATGCGGCCTCAAGTGGAATGGACACCGCGATTCCCTGACGCGAAATAAGGCTGGATATCCCTGCAGTGACTTGAATGCAGGCTCGTCTTGCATCTCCCAAGATGAAAGGATGTCTGAATCCCCTGTGGAGACCACAGAGAAAGACCTAGTTCCCCACCTCATCGCGACCGCAGGCCTCACATCCTTTGAAAACTCCAGAGGTATGCGGAGATCAGTGCCTCCAAAGGAGACGATGCCTGACTCCTCGTGAAACTTGATAGGAGACCCAGGATTCCTGTGGCACGTGGAATGGGACCCTTGGTCTCCCGTCTCAGCTGGAGAGGCGTCCCAATTGCCCTACCAAGCCTCGAGGAGAATCCCGAGTTGTCCCTCGCAACTAGGCAGGAGTCCTGACATGGCTGAACACACACGTGTGTGGAAGGGCCATCCCCGTCGGAACTCGAGAATATAACCCAGGTTCCCTCCGCAACTCGAGAAAAACCATGAGACTTCCCCCTCGCCGCGAGATGAGGCCCGATTCCCCTGCACTGTGTGCAGAGCAATTCCGTGTTGCACATCACACATGAAAGGAGCCTTGATTTCCTTGATGGCACTCCACAGAAACCCCAAGAACACTGTTTCAAGGCTAGAGGGATCCTGAGGTCACTGTAGCAACACGAAAGAGCTCCGTGGGCCAAAAATCAACTCGAGATGAGAGGTTAGTCCCTGGCTTCGACTCCAGAGGAATACCACCTTACCACAAGCACCTCAAGAGGAGGCTTCTCTCAGCTCTAGGTATGTGAGAGGGATCCTGAGTATGCGGCCTCAAGTGGAATGGACACCGCGATTCCCTGACGCGAAATAAGGCTGGATATCCCTGCAGTGACTTGAATGCAGGCTCGTCTTGCATCTCCCAAGATGAAAGGATGTCTGAATCCCCTGTGGAGACCACAGAGAAAGACCTAGTTCCCCACCTCATCGCGACCGCAGGCCTCACATCCTTTGAAAACTCCAGAGGTATGCGGAGATCAGTGCCTCCAAAGGAGACGATGCCTGACTCCTCGTGAAACTTGATAGGAGACCCAGGATTCCTGTGGCACGTGGAATGGGACCCTTGGTCTCCCGTCTCAGCTGGAGAGGCGTCCCAATTGCCCTACCAAGCCTCGAGGAGAATCCCGAGTTGTCCCTCGCAACTAGGCAGGAGTCCTGACATGGCTGAACACACACGTGTGTGGAAGGGCCATCCCCGTCGGAACTCGAGAATATACCCCAGGTTCCCGCCGCAACTCGAGAAAAACCATGAGACTTCCCCCTCGCCGCGAGATGAGGCCCGATTCCCCTGCACTGCGTGCAGAGCAATTCCGTGTTGCACATCACACATGAAAGGAGCCTTGATTTCCTTGATGGCACTCCAGAGAAACCCCAAGAACACTGTTTCAAGGCTAGAGGGATCCTGAGGTCACTGTAGCAACACGAAAGAGCTCCGTGGACCAAGAATCAACACGAGATGAGAGGTTAGTCCCTGACTTCGACTCCTGAGGAATACCACCTTACCACAAGCACCTCAAGAGGAGGCTTCTCTCAGCTCTAGGTATGTGAGAGGGATCCTGAGTTTGCGGCCTCAAGTGGAATGGACACCGCGATGCCCTGACTCGAAATAAGGCCGGATATCCCTGCAGTGACTTCAATGCAGGCTCGTCTTGCATCTCCCAGGACGAAAGGATGTCTGAATCCCCTGTGGAAAGCACAGAGAAAGACTTAGTTCCCCACCTCATCGCGACCGGAGGCCTCACATCCTTTGAAAACTCCAGAGGTACGCGGAGATCAGTGCCTCCAAAGGAGACGATGCCTGACTCCTCGTGAAACTTGATAGGAGTCCCAGGATTCTTGTGGCACGTGGAAAGGGACCCTTGGTCTCCCGCCTCAGCTGGAGAGGCGTTCCAATTGCCCTGCCAAGCCTCGAGGAGAATCCCGAGTTGTCCCTCGCAACTAGGCAGGAGTCCTGACGTGGCTGAACAAACACGTGGGTGGAAGGGCCATCCCCGTCGTAACTCGAGAATATACCCCAGGTTCCCGCCGCAACTCGAGAAAAACCATGAGACTTCCCCCTCGATGCGAGATGAGGCCCGATTCCCCTGTACTGCGTGCAAAGCAATTCCGTCTTGCACATCACACATGAAAGGAGCCTTGATTTCCTTGATGGCACTCCAGAGAAACCCCAAGAACACTGTTTCAAGGATAGAGGGATCCTGAGGTCACTGTAGCAACACGAAAGAACTCTGTGGACCAAAAATCAACTCGAAAAGAGAGGTTAGTCCCTGGATTCGTCTCCAGAGGAATACCACCTTACCACAAGCACCTCAAGAGGAGGCTTCTCTCAGCTCTAGGTATGTGAGAGGGACTCTGAGTTTGCGGCCTCAAGTGGAATGGACACCGCGATGCCCTGACTCGAAATAAGGCCGGATATCCCTGCAGTGACTTCAATGCAGGCACGTCTTGCATCTCCCAGGACGAAAGGATGTCTGAATCCCCTGTGGAAAGCACAGAGAAAGACTTAGTTCCCCACCTCATCGCGACCGATAGCCTAACATCCTTTGAAAACTCCAGAGGTACGCGGAGATCAGTGCCTCCAAAGGAGACGATGCCTGACTCCTCGTGAAACTTGATAGGAGTCCCAGGATTCCTGTGGCACGTGGAAAGGGACCCTTGGTCTCCCGCCTCAGGTGGAGAGGCGTCCCAATTGCCCTGCCAAGCCTCGAGGAGAATCCAGAGTTGTCCCTCGCAACTAGGCAGGAGTCCTGACGTCGCTGAAGAAATACGTGGGTGGAAGGGCCATCCCCGTCGTAACTCGAGAATATACCCCAGGTTCCCGCCGCAACTCGAGAAAAACCATGAGACTTCCCCCTCGCCGCGAGATGAGGCCCGATTCCCCTGCACTGCGTGAAGAGCAATTCCGTGTTGCACATCACACATGAAAGGAGCCTTGATTTCCTTGATGGCACTCCAGAGAAACCCCAAGAACACTGTTTCAAGGCTAGAGGGATCCTGAGGTCACTGTAGCAACACGAAAGAGCTCCGTGGACCAAAAATCAACTCGAGATGAGAGGTTAGTCCCTGGCTTCGACTCCAGAGGAATACCACCTTACCACAAGCACCTCAAGAGGAGGCTTCTCTCAGCTCTAGGTATGTGAGAGGGACCCTGAGTTTGCGGCCTCAAATGGAATGGACACCGCGATGCCCTGACGCGAAATAAGGCTGGATATCCCTGCAGTGACTTGAATGCAGGCTCGTCTTGCATCTCCCAGGACGAAAGGATGTCTGAATCCCCTGTGGAAAGCACAGAGAAAGACTTAGTTCCCCACCTCATCGCGACCGGAGGCCTTACATCCTTTGAAAACTCCAGAGGTACGCGGAGATCAGTGCCTCCAAAGGAGACGATGCCTGACTCCTCGTGAATCTTGATAGGAGTCCCAGGATTCTTGTGGCACGTGGAAAGGGACCCTTGGTCTCCCGCCTCAGCTGGAGAGGCGTCCCAATTGCCCTGCCAAGCCTCGAGGAGAATCCCGAGTTGTCCCTCGCAACTAGGCAGGAGTCCTGACGTGGCTGAACAAACACGTGGGTGGAAGGGCCATCCCCGTCGTAACTCGAGAATATACCCCAGGTTCCCGCCGCAACTCGAGAAAAACCATGAGACTTCCCCCTCGATGCGAGATGAGGCCCGATTCCCCTGTACTGCGTGCAGAGCAATTCCGTCTTGCACATCACACATGAAAGGAGCCTTGATTTCCTTGATGGCACTCCAGAGAAACCCCAAGAACACTGTTTCAAGGATAGAGGGATCCTGAGGTCACTGTAGCAACACGAAAGAACTCTGTGGACCAAAAATCAACTCGAAAAGAGATGTTAGTCCCTGGATTCGTCTCCAGAGGAATACCACCTTACCACAAGCACCTCAAGAGGAGGCTTCTCTCAGCTCTAGGTATGTGAGAGGGACCCTGAGTTTGCGGCCTCAAGTGGAATGGACGCCGCGATGCCCTGACTCGAAATAAGGCCGGATATCCCTGCAGTGACTTCAATGCAGGCTCGTCTTGTATCTCCCAGGACGAAAGGATGTCTGAATCCCCTGTGGAAAGCACAGAGAAAGACTTAGTTCCCCACCTCACCGCGACCGATAGCCTCACATCCTTTGAAAACTCCAGAGGTACGCGGAGATCAGTGCCTCCAAAGGAGACGATGCCTGACTCCTCGTGAAACTTGATAAGAGTCCCAGGATTCCTGTGGCACTTGGAAAGGGACACTTGGTCTCCCGCCTCAGCTGGAGAGGCGTCCCAATTGCCCTGCCAAGCCTCGAGGAGAATCCAGAGTTGTCCCTCGCAACTAGGCAGGAGTCCTGACGTCGCTGAAGAAACACGGGGGTCGAAGGGCCATCCCCGTCGTAACTCGAGAATATACCCCAGCTTCCCGCCGCAACTCGAGAAAAACCATGAGACTTCCCCCTCGCCGCGAGATGAGGCCCGATTCCCCTGCACTGCGTGCAGAGCAATTCCGTGTTGCACATCACACATGAAAGGAGCCTTGATTTCCTTGATGGCACTCCAGAGAAACCCCAAGAACACTGTTTCAAGGCTAGAGGGATCCTGAGGTCACTGTAGCAACACGAAAGAGCTCCGTGGGCCAAAAATCAACTCGAGATGAGAGGTTAGTCCCTGGCTTCGACTCCAGAAGAATACCACCTTACCACAAGCACCTCAAGAGGAGGCTTCTCTCAGCTCTAGGTATGTGAGAGGGACCCTGAGTTTGCGGCCTCAAGTGGAATGGACACCGCGATGCCCTGACTCGAAATAAGGCCGGATATCCCTGCAGTGACTGGAATGCAGGCTCGTCTTGCATCTCCCAAGACGAAAGGGTGTCTGAATCCCCTGTGGAGACCACAGAGAAAGACCTAGTTCCCCACGTCATCGCGACAGGAGGCCTCAAATCCTTTGAAAACTCCAGAGGTATGCGGAGATCAGTGCCTCCAAAGGAGACGATGCCTGACTCCTCGTGAAACTTGATAGGAGACCCAGGATTCCTGTGGCACGTGGAAAGGAACCCTTGGTCTCCCGTCTCAGCTGGAGAGGCGTCCCAATTGCCCTGCAAAGCCTCGAGGAGAATCCCGAGTTGTCCCTCGCAACTAGGCAGGAGTCCTGACATGGCTGAACACACACGTGTGTGGAAGGGCCATCCCCGTCGTAACTCGAGAATATACCCCAGGTTCCCGCCGCAACTCGAGAAAAACCATGAGACTTCCCCCTCGCCGCGAGATGAGGCCCGATTCCCCTGCACTGCGTGCAGAGCAATTCCGTGTTGCACATCACACATGAAAGGAGCCTTGATTTCCTTGATGGCACTCCATAGAAACCCCAAGAACACTGTTTCAAGGCTAGAGGGATCCTGAGGTCACTGTAGCAACACGAAAGAGCTCCGTGGACCAAGAATCAACACGAGATGAGAGGTTAGTCCCTGGCTTCGACTCCTGAGGAATACCACCTTACCACAAGCACCTCAAGAGGAGGCTTCTCTCAGCTCTAGGTATGTGAGAGGGACCCTGAGTTTGCGGCCTCACGTGGAATGTACACCGCGATGCCCTGACTCGAAATAAGGCCGGATATCCCTGCAGTGACTGGAATGCAGGCTCGTCTTGCATCTCCCAGGACGAAAGGATGTCTGAATCCCCTGTGGAGACCACAGAGAAAGACTTAGTTCCCCACCTCATCGCGACCGATAGCCTCACATCCTTTGAAAACTCCAGAGGTACGCGGAGATCAGTGCCTCCAAAGGAGACGATGCCTGACTCCTCGTGAAACTTGATAGGAGTCCCAGGATTCCTGTGGCACTTGGAAACGGACACTTGGTCTCCTGCCTCAGCTGGAGAGGCGTCCCAATTGCCCTGCCGAGCCTCGAGGAGAATCCAGAGTTGTCCCTCGCAACTAGACAGGAGTCCTGACGTGGCTGAAGAAACACGTGGGTGGAAGGGCCATCCCCGTGGTAACTCGAGAATATACCCCAGGTTCCCGCCGCAACTCGAGAAAAACCATGAGACTTCCCCCTCGCCGCGAGATGAGGCCCGATTCCCCTGCACTGCGTGCAGAGCAATTCCGTGTTGCACATCACACATGAAAGGAGCCTTGATTTCCTTGATGGCACTCCAGAGAAACCCCAAGAACACTGTTTCAAGGCTAGAGGGACCCTGAGGTCACTGTAGCAACACGAAAGAGCTCCGTGGACCAAGAATCAACACGAGATGAGAGGTTAGTCCCTGGCTTCGACTCCTGAGGAATACCACCTTACCACAAGCACCTCAAGAGGAGGCTTCTCTCAGCTCTAGGTATGTGAGAGGGACCCTGAGTTTGCGGCCTCAAGTGGAATGGACACCGCGATGCCCTGACTCGAAATAAGGCCGGATATCCCTGCAGTGACTTCAATGCAGGCTCGTCTTGCATCTCCCAAGACGAAAGGGTGTCTGCATCCCCTGTGGAGACCACAGAGAAAGACCTAGTTCCCCACCTCATCGCGACAGGAGGCCTCAAATCCTTTGAAAACTCCAGAGGTATGCGGAGATCAGTGCCTCCAAAGGAGACGATGCCTGACTCCTCGTGAAACTTGATTGGAGACCCAGGATTCCTGTGGCACGTGGAAAGGGACACTTGGTCTCCCGCCTCAGCTGGAGAGGCGTCCCAATTGCCCTGCAAAGCCTCGAGGAGAATCCCGAGTTGTCCCTCGCAACTAGGCAGGAGTCCTGACATGGCTGAACACACACGTGTGTGGAAGGGCCATCCCCGTCGTAACTCGAGAATATACCCCAGGTTCCCGCTGCAACTCGAGAAAAACCATGAGACTTCCCCCTCGCGGCGAGATGAGGCCCGATTCCCCTGCACTGCGTGCAGAGCAATTCCGTGTTGCACATCACACATGAAAGGAGCCTTGATTTCCTTGATGGCACTCCAGAGAAACCCCAAGAACACTGTTTCAAGGCTAGAGGGATCCTGAGGTCACTGTAGCAACACGAAAAAGCTCCGTGGACCAAGAATCAACACGAGATGAGAGGTTAGTCCCTGGCTTCGACTCCTGAGGAATACCACCTTACCACAAGCACCTCAAGAGGAGGCTTCTCTCAGCTCTAGGTATGTGAGAGGGACCCTGAGTTTGCGGCCTCAAGTGGAATGGACACCGCGATGCCCTGACTCGAAATAAGGCCGGATATCCCTGCAGTGACTTGAATGCAGGCTCGTCTTGCATCTCCCAAGAAGAAAGGATGTCTGAATCCCCTGTGGAGACCACAGAGAAAGACCTAGTTTCCCACCTCATCGCGACCGGAGGCCTCACATCCTTTGAAAACTCCAGAGGTACGCGGAGATCAGTGCCTCCAAAGGAGACGATGCCTGACTCCTCGTGAAACTTGATAGGAGTCCCAGGATTCTTGTGGCACGTGGAAAGGGACACTTGGTCTCCCGCCTCAGCTGGAGAGGCGTTCCAATTGTCCTGCCAAGCCTCGAGGAGAATCCCGAGTTGTCCCTCGCAACTAGGCAGGAGTCCTGACGTGGCTGAACAAACACGTGGGTGGAAGGGCCATCCCCGTCGTAACTCGAGAATATACCCCAGGTTCCCGCCGCAACTCGACAAAAACCATGAGACTTCCCTCTCGATGCGAGATGAGGCCCGATTCCCCTGTACTGCGTGCAGAGCAATTCCGTCTTGCAAATCACACATGAAAGGAGCCTTGATTTCCTTGATGGCACTCCATAGAAACCCCAAGAACACTGTTTCAAGGCTAGAGGGATCCTGAGGTCACTGTAGCAACACGAAAGAACTCTGTGGACAAAAATCAACTCGAAAAGAGAGGTTAGTCCCTGGATTCGTCTCCAGAGGAATACCACCTTACCACAAGCACCTCAAGAGGAGGCATCTCTCAGCTCTAGGTATGTGAGAGGGACCCTGAGTTTGCGGCCTCAAGTGGAATGGACACCGCGATGCCCTGACTCGAAATAAGGCCGGGTATCCCTGCAGTGACTTCAATGCAGGCTCGTCTTGCATCTCCCAGGACGAAAGGATGTCTGAATCCCCTGTGGAAAGCACAGAGAAAGACTTAGTTCCCCACCTCATCGCGACCGATAGCCTCACATCCTTTGAAAACTCCAGAGGTACGCGGAGATCAGTGCCTCCAAAGGAGACGATGCCTGACTCCTCGTGAAACTTGATAGGAGTCCCAGGATTCCTGTGGCACTTGGAAACGGACACTTGGTCTCCTGCCTCAGCTGGAGAGGCGTCCCAATTGCCCTGCCGAGCCTCGAGGAGAATCCAGAGTTGTCCCTCGCAACTAGACAGGAGTCCTGACGTGGCTGAAGAAACACGTGGGTGGAAGGGCCATCCCCGTGGTAACTCGAGAATATACCCCAGGTTCCCGCCGCAACTCGAGAAAAACCATGAGACTTCCCCCTCGCCGCGAGATGAGGCCCGATTCCCCTGCACTGCGTGCAGAGCAATTCCGTGTTGCACATCACACATGAAAGGAGCCTTGATTTCCTTGATGGCACTCCAGAGAAACCCCAAGAACACTGTTTCAAGGCTAGAGGGACCCTGAGGTCACTGTAGCAACACGAAAGAGCTCCGTGGACCAAGAATCAACACGAGATGAGAGGTTAGTCCCTGGCTTCGACTCCTGAGGAATACCACCTTACCACAAGCACCTCAAGAGGAGGCTTCTCTCAGCTCTAGGTATGTGAGAGGGACCCTGAGTTTGCGGCCTCAAGTGGAATGGACACCGCGATGCCCTGACTCGAAATAAGGCCGGATATCCCTGCAGTGACTTCAATGCAGGCTCGTCTTGCATCTCCCAAGACGAAAGGGTGTCTGAATCCCCTGTGGAGACCACAGAGAAAGACCTAGTTCCCCACCTCATCGCGACAGGAGGCCTCAAATCCTTTGAAAACTCCAGAGGTATGCGGAGATCAGTGCCTCCAAAGGAGACGATGCCTGACTCCTCGTGAAACTTGATTGGAGACCCAGGATTCCTGTGGCACGTGGAAAGGGACACTTGGTCTCCCGCCTCAGCTGGAGAGGCGTCCCAATTGCCCTGCAAAGCCTCGAGGAGAATCCCGAGTTGTCCCTCGCAACTAGGCAGGAGTCCTGACATGGCTGAACACACACGTGTGTGGAAGGGCCATCCCCGTCGTAACTCGAGAATATACCCCAGGTTCCCGCTGCAACTCGAGAAAAACCATGAGACTTCCCCCTCGCGGCGAGATGAGGCCCGATTCCCCTGCACTGCGTGCAGAGCAATTCCGTGTTGCACATCACACATGAAAGGAGCCTTGATTTCCTTGATGGCACTCCAGAGAAACCCCAAGAACACTGTTTCAAGGCTAGAGGGATCCTGAGGTCACTGTAGCAACACGAAAAAGCTCCGTGGACCAAGAATCAACACGAGATGAGAGGTTAGTCCCTGGCTTCGACTCCTGAGGAATACCACCTTACCACAAGCACCTCAAGAGGAGGCTTCTCTCAGCTCTAGGTATGTGAGAGGGACCCTGAGTTTGCGGCCTCAAGTGGAATGGACACCGCAATGCCCTGACTCGAAATAAGGCCGGATATCCCTGCAGTGACTTGAATGCAGGCTCGTCTTGCATCTCCCAAGAAGAAAGGATGTCTGAATCCCCTGTGGAGACCACAGAGAAAGACCTAGTTTCCCACCTCATCGCGACCGGAGGCCTCACATCCTTTGAAAACTCCAGAGGTACGCGGAGATCAGTGCCTCCAAAGGAGACGATGCCTGACTCCTCGTGAAACTTGATAGGAGTCCCAGGATTCTTGTGGCACGTGGAAAGGGACACTTGGTCTCCCGCCTCAGCTGGAGAGGCGTTCCAATTGTCCTGCCAAGCCTCGAGGAGAATCCCGAGTTGTCCCTCGCAACTAGGCAGGAGTCCTGACGTGGCTGAACAAACACGTGGGTGGAAGGGCCATCCCCGTCGTAACTCGAGAATATACCCCAGGTTCCCGCCGCAACTCGACAAAAACCATGAGACTTCCCTCTCGATGCGAGATGAGGCCCGATTCCCCTGTACTGCGTGCAGAGCAATTCCGTCTTGCAAATCACACATGAAAGGAGCCTTGATTTCCTTGATGGCACTCCATAGAAACCCCAAGAACACTGTTTCAAGGCTAGAGGGATCCTGAGGTCACTGTAGCAACACGAAAGAACTCTGTGGACAAAAATCAACTCGAAAAGAGAGGTTAGTCCCTGGATTCGTCTCCAGAGGAATACCACCTTACCACAAGCACCTCAAGAGGAGGCATCTCTCAGCTCTAGGTATGTGAGAGGGACCCTGAGTTTGCGGCCTCAAGTGGAATGGACACCGCGATGCCCTGACTCGAAATAAGGCCGGGTATCCCTGCAGTGACTTCAATGCAGGCTCGTCTTGCATCTCCCAGGACGAAAGGATGTCTGAATCCCCTGTGGAAAGCACAGAGAAAGACTTAGTTCCCCACCTCATCGCGACCGATAGCCTCACATCCTTTGAAAACTCCAGAGGTACGCGGAGATCAGTGCCTCCAAAGGAGACGATGCCTGACTCCTCGTGAAACTTGATAGGAGTCCCAGGATTCCTGTGGCACTTGGATAGGGACACTTGGTCTCCCGCCTCAGCTGGAGAGGCGTCCCAATTGCCCTGCCAAGCCTCGAGGAGAATCCAGAGTTGTCCCTCGCAACTAGGCAGGAGTCCTGACGTCGCTGAAGAAACACGTGGGTGGAAGGGCCATCCCCGTCGTAACTCGAGAATATACCCCAGGTTCCCGCCGCAACTCGACAAAAACCATGAGACTTCCCCCTCGCCGCGAGATGAGGCCCGATTCCCCTGCACTACGTGCAGAGCAATTCTGTGTTGCACATCACACATGAAAGGAGCCTTGATTTCCTTCATGGCACTCCAGAGAAACCCCAAGAACACTGTTTCAAGGCTAGAGGGATCCTGAGGTCACTGTAGCAACACGAAAGAGCTCCGTGGACCAAAAATCAACTCGAGATGAGAGGTTAGTCCCTGGCTTCGACTCATGAGGAATACCACCTTACCACAAGCACCTCAAGAGGAGGCTTCTCTCAGCTCTAGGTATGTGAGAGGGACCCTGAGTTTGCGGTCTCAAGTGGAATGGACACCGCGATGCCCTGACTCGAAATAAGGCCGGATATCCCTGCAGTGACTGGAATGCAGGCTCGTCTTGCATCTCCCAAGACGAAAGGGTGTCTGAATCCCCTGTGGAGACCACAGAGAAAGACCTAGTTCCCCACCTCATCGCGACAGGAGGCCGCAAATCCTTTGAAAACTCCAGAGGTATGCGGAGATCAGTGCCTCCAAAGGAGACGATGCCTGACTCCTCGTGAAACTTGATAGGAGACCCAGGATTCCTGTGGCACGTGGAAAGGGACTCTTGGTCTCCCGCCTCAGCTGGAGAGGCGTCCCAATTGCCCTGCAAAGCCTCGAGGAGAATCCCGAGTTGTCCCTCGCAACTAGGCAGGAGTCCTGACATGGCTGAACACACACGTGTGTGGAAGGGCCATCCCCGTTGTAACTCGAGAATATACCCCAGGTTCCCGCCGCAACTCGAGAAAAACCATGAGACTTCCCCCTCGCCGCGAGATGAGGCCCGATTCCCCTGCACTGCGTGCAGAGCAATTCTGTGTTGCACATCACACATGAAAGAAGCCTTGATTTCTTTCATGGCACTCCAGAGAAACCCCAAGAACACTGTTTCAAGGCTAGAGGGATCCTGAGGTCACTGTAGCAACACAAAAACGCTCCGTGGACCAAAAATCAACTCGAGATGAGAGGTTAGTCCCTGGCTTCGACTCCTGAGGAATACCACCTTACCACAAGCACCTCAAGAGGAGGCTTCTCTCAGCTCTAGGTATGTGAGAGGGAACCTGAGTTTGCGGCCTCAAGTGGAATGGACACCGCGATGCCCTGACTCGAAATAAGGCCGGGTATCCCAGCAGTGACTTCAATGCAGGCTCGTCTTGCATCTCCCAGGATGAAAGGATGTCTGAATCCCCTGTGGAAAGCACAGAGAAAGACTTAGTTCCCCACCTCATCGCGACCGATAGCCTCACATCCTTTGAAAACTCCAGAGGTACGCGGAGATCAGTGCCTCCAAAGGAGACGATGCCTGACTCCTCGTGAAACTTGATAGGAGTCCCAGGATTCCTGTGGCACTTGGATAGGGACACTTGGTCTCACGCCTCAGCTGGAGGGGCGTCCCAATTGCCCTGCCAAGCCTCGAGGAGAATCCAGAGTTGTCCCTCGCATCTAGGCAGGAGTCCTGACGTCGCTGAAGAAACACGTTGGTGGAAGGGCCATCCCCGTCGTAACTCGAGAATATACCCCAGGTTCCCGCCGCAACTCGAGAAAAACCATGAGACTTCCCCCTCGCGGCGAGATGAGGCCCGATTCCCCTGCACTGCGTGCAGAGCAATTCTGTGTTGCACATCACACATGAAAGGAGCCTTGATTTCCTTGATGGCACTCCAGAGAAACCCCAAGAACACTGTTTCAAGGCTAGAGGGATCCTGAGGTCACTGTAGCAACACGAAAGAGCTCCGTGGACCAAAAATCAACTCGAGATGAGAGGTTAGTCCCTGGCTTCGACTCCAGAGGAATACCACCTTACCACAAGCACCTCAAGAGGAGGCTTCTCTCAGCTCTAGGTATGTGAGAGGGACCCTGAGTTTGCGGTCTCAAGTGGAATGGACACCGCGATGCCCTGACTCGAAATAAGGCCGGATATCCCTGCAGTGACTGGAATGCAGGCTCGTCTTGCATCTCCCAAGACTAAAGGGTGTCTGAATCCCCTGTGGAGACCACAGAGAAAGACCTAGTTCCCCACCTCATCGCGACAGGAGGCCTCAAATCCTTTGAAAACTCCAGAGGTATGCGGAGATCAGTGCCTCCAAAGGAGACGATGCCTGACTCCTCGTGAAACTTGATTGGAGACCCAGGATTCCTGTGGCACGTGGAAAGGGACTCTTGGTCTCCCGCCTCAGCTGGAGAGGCGTCCCAATTGCCCTGCAAAGCCTCGAGGAGAATCCCGAGTTGTCCCTCGCAACTAGGCAGGAGTCCTGACGTGGCTGAACACACACGTGTGTGGAAGGGCCATCCTCGTCGTAACTCGAGAATATACCCCAGGTTCCCGCCGCAACTCGAGAAAAACCATGAGACTTCCCCCTCGCCGCGAGATGAGGCCAGATTCCCCTGCACTGCGTGCAGAGCAATTCTGTGTTGCACATCACACATGAAAGAAGCCTTGATTTCCTTCATGGCACTCCAGAGAAACCCCAAGAACACTGTTTCAAGGCTAGAGGGATCCTGAGGTCACTGTAGCAACACGAAAACGCTCCGTGGACCAAAAATCAACTCGAGATGAGAGGTTAGTCCCTGGCTTCGACTCCAGAGGAATACAACCTTACCACAAGCACCTCAAGAGGAGGCTTCTCTCAGCTCTAGGTATGTGAGAGGGACCCTGAGTTTGCGGCCTCAAGTGGAATGGACACCACGATGCCCTGACTCGAAATAAGGCCGGATATCCCTGCAGTGACTGGAATGCAGGCTCGTCTTGCATCTCCCAAGATGAAAGGGTGTCTGAATCCCCTGTGGAGACCACAGAGAAAGACCTAGTTTCCCACCTCATCGCGACAGGAGGCCTCAAATCCTTTGAAAACTCCAGAGGTATGCGGAGATCAGTACCTCCAAAGGAGACGATGCCTGACTCCTCATGAAACTTGATAGGAGACCCAGGATTCCTGTGGCACGTGGAAAGGGACCCTTGGTCTCCCGTCTCAGCTGGAGAGGCGTCCCAATTGCCCTGCAAAGCCTCGAGGAGAATCCCGAGTTGTCCCTCGCAACTAGGCAGGAGTCCTGACGTGGCTGAACAAACACGTGGGTGGAAGGGCCATCCCCGTCGTAACTCGAGAATATACCCCAGGTTCCCGCCGCAACTCGAGAAAAACCATGAGACTTCCCCCTCGCCGCGAGATGAGGCCCGATTCCCCTGCACTGCGTGCAGAGCAATTCCGTGTTGCACATCACACATGAAAGGAGCCTTGATTTCCTTGATGGCACTCCAGAGAAACCCCAAGAACTCTGTTTCAAGGCTAGAGGGATCCTGAGGTCACTGTAGCAACACGAAAGAGCTCCGTGGACCAAGAATCAACACGAGATGAGAGGTTAGTCCCTGGCTTCGACTCCTGAGGAATACCACCTTACCACAAGCACCTCAAGAGGAGGCTTCTCTCAGCTCTAAGTATGTGAGAGGGATCCTGAGTTTGCGGCCTCAAGTGGAATGGACACCGCGATGCCCTGACTCGAAATAAGGCCGGATATCCCTGCAGTGACTGGAATGCAGGCTTGTCTTGCATCTCCCAAGATGAAAGGATGTCTGAATCCCCTGTGGAGACCACAGAGAAAGACCTAGTTCCCCACCTCATCGCGACCGGAGGCCTCACATCCTTTGAAAACTCCAGAGGTACGTGGAGATCAGTGCCTCCAAAGGAGACGATGCCTGACTCCTCGTGAAACTTGATAGGAGTCCCAGGATTCCTGTGGCACTTGGAAAGGGACACTTGGTCTCCCGCCTCAGCTGGAGAGGCATCCCAATTGCCCTGCCAAGCCTCGAGGAGAATCCAGAGTTGTCCCTCGCAACTAGGCAGGAGTCCTGACGTCGCTGAAGAAACACGTGGGTGGAAGGGCCATCCCCGTCGTAACTTGAGAATATACCCCAGGTTCCCGCCGCAACTCGAGAAAAACCATGAGACTTCCCCCTCGCCGCGAGATGAGGCCCGATTCCCCTGCACTGCGTGCAGAGCAATTCCGTGTTGCACATCACACATGAAAGGAGCCTTGATTTGCTTCATGGCACTCCAGAGAAACCCCAAGAACACTGTTTCAAGGCTAGAGGGATCCTGAGGCCACTGTAGCAACACGAAAGAGCTCCGTGGACCAAAAATCAACTCGAGATGAGAGGTTAGTCCCTGGCTTCGACTCCAGAGGAATACCACCTTACCACAAGCACCTCAAGAGGAGGCTTCTCTCAGCTCTAGGTATGTGAGAGGGACCCTGAGTTTGCGGCCTCAAGTGGAATGGACACCGCGATGCCCTGACGCGAAATAAGGCTGGATATCCCTGCAGTGACTTGAATGCAGGCTCGTCTTGCATCTCCCAAGATAAAAGGATGTCTGAATCCCCTGTGGAGACCACAGAGAAAGACCTAGTTCCCCACCTCATCGCTACGGGAGGCCTCACATCCTTTGAAAACTCCAGAGGTACGCGGAGATCAGTGCCTCCAAAGGAGACGATGCCTGACTCCTCGTGAAACTTGATAGGAGTCCCAGGATTCCTGTGGCACGTGGAAAGGGACCCTTGGTCTCCCGCCTCAGCTGGAGAGGCGTCCCAATTGCCTTGCCAAGCCTCGAGGAGAATCCCGAGTTGTGTCTCGCAACTAGGCAAGAGTCCTGACGTGGCTGAACAAACACGTGTGTGGAAGGGCCATCCCCGTCGTAACTCGAGAATATACCCCAGGTTCCCGCCGCAACTCGAGAAAAACCATGAGACTTCCCCCTCGCCGCGAGATGAGGCCCGATTCCCCTGCACTGTGTGCAGAGCAATTCTGTGTTGCACATCACACATGAAAGGAGCCTTGATTTCCTTCATGGCACTCCAGAGAAAACCCAAGAACACTGTTTCAAGGCTAGAGGGATCCTGAGGTCACTGTAGCAACACGAAAGAGCTTCGTGGACCAAAAATCAACTCGAGATGAGAGGTTAGTCCCTGGCTTCGACTCCAGAAGAATACCACCTTACCACAAGCACCTCAAGAGGAGGCTTCTCTCAGCTCTAGGTATGTGAGAGGTACCCTGAGTTTGCGGAGTCAAGTGGAATGGACACCGCGATGCCCTGACTCGAAATAAGGCCGGATATCCCTGCAGTGACTGGAATGCAGGCTCGTCTTGCATCTCCCAAGAAGAAAGGTTGTCTGAATCCCCTTTGGAGACCACAGAGAAAGACCTACTTCCCAACCTCATCGCGACAGGAGGCCTCAAATCCTTTGAAAACTCCAGAGGTATGCGGAGATCAGTGCCTCCAAAGGAGACGATGCCTGACTCCTCGTGAAACTTGATAGGAGACCCAGGATTCCTGTGGCACATGGAAAGGGACCCTTGGTCTCCCGTCTCAGCTGGAGAGGCGTCCCAATTGCCCTGCAAAGCCTCGAGGAGAATCCCGAGTTGTCCCTCGCAACTAGGCAGGAGTCCTGACATGGCTGAACACACACGTGTGTGGAAGGGCCATCCCCGTCGTAACTCGAGAATATACCCCAGGTTCCCGCCGCAACTCGAGAAAAACCATGAGACTTCCCCCTCGCCGCGAGATGAGGCCCGATTCCCCTGCACTGCATGCAGAGCAATTCCGTGTTGCACATCACACATGAAAGGAGCCTTGATTTCCTTGATGGCACTCCAGGGAAACCCCAAGAACACTGTTTCAAGGCTAGAGGGATCCTGAGGTCACTGTAGCAACACGAAAAAGCTCCGTGGACCAAGAATCAACACGAGATGAGAGGTTAGTCCCTGGCTTCGACTCCTGCGGAATACCACCTTACCACAAGCACCTCAAGAGGAGGCTTCTCTCAGCTCTAGGTATGTGAGAGGGACCCTGAGTTTGCGGCCTCAAGTGGAATGGACACCGCGATGCCCTGACTCGAAATAAGGCCGGATATCCCTGCAGTGACTTGAATGCAGGCTCGTCTTGCATCTCCCAAGAAGAAAGGATGTCTGAATCCCCTGTGGAGACCACAGAGAAAGACCTAGTTCCCCACCTCATCGCGACCGGAGGCCTCACATCCTTTGAAAACTCCAGAGGTACGCGGAGATCAGTGCCTCCAAAGGAGACGATGCCTGACTCCTCGTGAAACTTGATAGGAGTCCCAGGATTCTTGTGGCACGTGGAAAGGGACCCTTGGTCTCCCGCCTCAGCTGGAGAGGCGTTCCAATTGCCCTGCTAAGCCTCGAGGAGAATCCAGAGGTGTCCCTCGCAACTAGGCAGGAGTCCTGACGTGGCTGAACAAACACGTGGGTGGAAGGGCCATCCCCGTCGTAACTCGAGAATATACCCCAGGTTCCCGCCGCAACTCGACAAAAACCATGAGACTTCCCTCTCGATGCGAGATGAGGCCCGATTCCCCTGTACTGCGTGCAGAGCAATTCCGTCTTGCACATCAAAGATGAAAGGAGCCTTGATTTCCTTGATGGCACTCCATAGAAACCCCAAGAACACTGTTTCAAGGATAGAGGGATCCTGAGGTCACTGTAGCAACACGAAAGAACTCTGTGGACCAAAAATCAACTCGAAAAGAGAGGTTAGTCCCTGAATTCGTCTCCAGAGGAATACCACCTTACCACAAGCACCTCAAGAGGAGGCTTCTCTCAGCTCTAGGTATGTGAGAGGGACCCTGAGTTTGCGGCCTCAAGTGGAATGGACACCGCGATGCCCTGACTCGAAATAAGGCCGGGTATCCCTGCAGTGACTTCAATGCAGGCTCGTCTTGCATCTCCCAGGACGAAAGGATGTCTGAATCCCCTGTGGAAAGCACAGAGAAAGACTTAGTTCCCCACCTCATCGCGACCGATAGCCTCACATCCTTTGAAAACTCCAGAGGTACGCGGAGATCAGTGCCTCCAAAGGAGACGATGCCTGACTCCTCGTGAAACTTGATAGGAGTCCCAGGATTCCTGTGGCACTTGGATAGGCACACTTGGTCTCCCGCCTCAGCTGGAGAGGCGTCCCAATTGCCCTGCCAAGCCTCGAGGAGAATCCAGAGTTGTCCCTCGCAACTAGGCAGGAGTCCTGACGTCGCTGAAGAAACACGTGGGTGGAAGGGCCATCCCCGTCGTAACTCGAGAATATACCCCAGGTTCCCGCCGCAACTCGAGAAAAACCATGAGACTTCCCCCTCGCCGCGAGATGAGGCCCGATTCCCCTGCACTGCGTGCAGAGCAATTCTGTGTTGCACATCACACATGAAAGGAGCCTTGATTTCCTTCATGGCACTCCAGAGAAACCCCAAGAACACTGTTTCAAGGCTAGAGGGATCCTGAGGTCACTGTAGCAACACGAAAGAGCTCCGTGGACCAAAAATCAACTCGAGATGAGAGGTTAGTCCCTGGCTTCGAGTCATGAGGAACACCACCTTACCACAAGCACCTCAAGAGGAGGCTTCTCTCAGCTCTAGGTATGTGAGAGGGACCCTGAGTTTGCGGTCTCAAGTGGAATGGACACCGTGATGCCCTGACTCGAAATAAGGCCGGATATCCCTGCAGTGACTGGAATGCAGGCTCGTCTTGCATCTCCCAAGACGAAAGGGTGTCTGAATCCCCTGTGGAGACCACAGAGAAAGACCTAGTTCCCCACCTCATCGCGACAGGAGGCCTCAAATCCTTTGAAAACTCCAGAGGTATGCGGAGATCAGTGCCTCCAAAGGAGACGATGCCTGACTCCTCGTGAAACTAGATAGGAGACCCAGGATTCCTGTGGCACGTGGAAAGGGACTCTTGGTCTCCCGCCTCAGCTGGAGAGGCGTCCCAATTGCCCTGCAAAGCCTCGAGGAGAATCCCGAGTTGTCCCTCGCAACTAGGCAGGAGTCCTGACATGGCTGAACACACACGTGTGTGGAAGGGCCATCCCCGTCGTAACTCGAGAATATACCCCAGGTTCCCGCCGCAACTCGAGAAAAACCATGAGACTTCCCCCTCGCCGCGAGATGAGGCCCGATTCCCCTGCACTGCGTGCAGAGCAATTCTGTGTTGCACATCACACATAAAAGAAGCCTTGATTTCTTTCATGGCACTCCAGAGAAACCCCAAGAACACTGTTTCAAGGCAAGAGGGATCCTGAGGTCACTGTAGCAACACGAAAACGCTCCGTGGACCAAAAATCAACTCGAGATGAGAGGTTAGTCCCTGGCTTCGACTCCAGAGGAATACCACCTTACCACAAGCACCTCAAGAGGAGGCTTCTCTCAGCTCTAGGTATGTGAGAGGGACCCTGAGTTTGCGGCCTCAAGTGGAATGAACACCACGATGCCCTGACTCGAAATAAGGCCGGATATCCCTGCAGTGACTGGAATGCAGGCTCGTCTTGCATCTCCCAAGATGAAAGGGTGTCTGAATCCCCTGTGGAGACCACAGAGAAAGACCTAGTTCCCCACCTCATCGCGACAGGAGGCCTCAAATCCTTTGAAAACTCCAGAGGTATGCGGAGATCAGTGCCTCCAAAGGAGACGATGCCTGACTTCTCATGAAAATTGATAGGAGACCCAGGATTCCTGTGGCACGTGGAAAGGGACCCTTGGTCTCCCGTCTCAGCTGGAGAGGCGTCCCAATTGCCCTGCAAAGCCTCGAGGAGAATCCCGAGTTGTCCCTCGCAACTAGGCAGAAGTCCTGACATGGCTGAACACACACGTGTGTGGAAGGGCCATCCCCGTCGTAACTCGAGAATATACCCCAGGTTCCCGCCGCAACTCGAGAAAAACCATGAGACTTCCCCCTCGCCGCGAGATGAGGCCCGATTCCCCTGCACTGCGTGCAGAGCAATTCTGTGTTGCACATCACACATGAAAGGAGCCTTGATTTCCTTCATGGCACTCCAGAGAAACCCCAAGAACACTGTTTCAAGGCTAGAGGGATCCTGAGGTCACTGTAGCAACACGAAAGAGCTCCGTGGACCAAGAATCAACACGAGATGAGAGGTTAGTCCCTGGCTTCGACTCCTGAGGAATACCACCTTACCACAAGCACCTCAAGAGGAGGCTTCTCTCAGCTCTAGGTATGTGAGAGGGATCCTGAGTTTGCGGCCTCAAGTGGAATGGACACCGCGATGCCCTGACTCGAAATAAGGCCGGATATCCCTGCAGTGACTGGAATGCAGGCTTGTCTTGCATCTCCCAAGATGAAAGGATGTCTGAATCCCCTGTGGAGACCACAGAGAAACACCTAGTTCCCCACCTCATCGCGACCGGAGGCCTCACATCCTTTGAAAACTCCAGAGGTACGTGGAGATCAGTGCCTCCAAAGGAGACGATGCCTGACTCCTCGTGAAACTAGATAGGATTCCCAGGATTCTTGTGGCACGTGGAAAGGGACCCTTGGTCTCCCGCCTCAGCTGGAGAGGCGTTCAAATTGCCCTGCCAAGCCTCGAGGAGAATCCCGAGTTGTCCCTCGCAACTAGGCAGGAGTCCTGACGTGGCTGAACAAACACGTGTGTGGAAGGGCCATCCCCGTCGTAACTCGAGAATATACCCAGGTTCCCGCCGCAACTCGAGAAAAACCATGAGACTTCCCCCTCGCCGCGAGATGAGGCCCGATTCCCCTGCACTGCGTGCAGAGCAATTCCGTGTTGCACATCACACATGAAAGGAGCCTTGATTTCCTTGATGGCACTCCAGAGAAACCCCAAGAACACTGTTTCAAGGCTAGAGGGATCCTGAGGTCACTGTAGCAACACGAAAGAGCTCCGTGGACCAAGAATCAACACGAGATGAGAGGTTAGTCCCTGGCTTCGACTCCTGAAGAATACCACCTTACCACAAGCACCTCAAGAGGAGGCTTCTCTCAGCTCTAGGTATGTGAGAGGGACCCTGAGTTTGCGGCCTCAAGTGGAATGGACACCGCGATGCCCTGACTCGAAATAAGGCCGGATATCCCTGCAGTGACTGGAATGCAGGCTCGTCTTGCATCTCCCAAGAAGAAAGGATGTCTGAATCCCCTGTGGAGACCACAGAGAAACACCTAGTTCCCCACCTCATCGCGACCGGAGGCCTCACATCCTTTGAAAACTCCAGAGGTACGCGGAGATCAGTGCCTCCAAAGGAGACGATGCCTGACTCCTCGTGAAACTTGATAGGAGTCCCAGGATTCTTGTGGCACGTGGAAAGGGACCCTTGGTCTCCCGCCTCAGCTGGAGAGGCGTTCCAATTGCCCTGCCAAGCCTCGAGGAGAATCCCGAGTTGTCCCTCGCAACTAGGCAGGAGTCCTGACGTGGCTGAACAAACACGTGGGTGGAAGGGCCATCCCCGTCGTAACTCGAGAATATACCCCAGGTTCCCGCCGCAACTCGAGAAAAACCATGAGACTTCCCCCTCGATGCGAGATGAGGCCCTATTCCCCTGTACTGCGTGCAGAGCAATTCCGTCTTGCACATCACACATGAAAGGAGCCTTGATTTCCTTGATGGCACTCCAGAGAAACGCCAAGAACACTGTTTCAAGGATAGAGGGATCCTGAGGTCACTGTAGCAACACGAAAGAACTCCGTGGGCCAAAAATCAACTCGAAAAGAGAGGTTAGTCCCTGGATTCGTCTCCAGAGGAATACCACCTTACCACAAGCACCTCAAGAGGAGGCTTCTCTCAGCTCTAGGTATGTGAGAGGGACCCTGAGTTTGCGGCCTCAAGTGGAATGGACACCGCGATGCCCTGACTCGAAATAAGGCCGGGTATCCCTGCAGTGACTTCAATGCAGGCTCGTCTTGCATCTCCCAGGACGAAAGGATGTCTGAATCCCCTGTGGAAAGCACAGAGAAAGACTTAGTTCCCACCTCATCGCGACCGATAGCCTCACATCCTTTGAAAACTCCAGAGGTACGCGGAGATCAGTGCCTCCAAAGGAGACGATGCCTGACTCCTCGTGAAACTTGATAGGAGTCCCAGGATTCCTGTGGCACTTGGATAGGCACACTTGGTCTCCCGCCTCAGCTGGAGAGGCGTCCCAATTGCCCTGCCAAGCCTCGAGGAGAATCCAGAGTTGTCCCTCGCAACTAGGCAGGAGTCCTGACGTCGCTGAAGAAACACGTGGGTGGAAGGGCCATCCCCGTCGTAACTCGAGAATATACCCCAGGTTCCCGCCGCAACTCGAGAAAAACCATGAGACTTCCCCCTCGCCGCGAGATGAGGCCCGATTCCCCTGCACTGCGTGCAGAGCAATTCTGTGTTGCACATCACACATGAAAGGAGCCTTGATTTCCTTCATGGCACTCCAGAGAAACCCCAAGAACACTGTTTCAAGGCTAGAGGGATCCTGAGGTCACTGTAGCAACACGAAAGAGCTCCGTGGACCAAAAATCAACTCGAGATGAGAGGTTAGTCCCTGGCTTCGACTCATGAGGAACACCACCTTACCACAAGCACCTCAAGAGGAGGCTTCTCTCAGCTCTAGGTATGTGAGAGGGACCCTGAGTTTGCGGTCTCAAGTGGAATGGACACCGTGATGCCCTGACTCGAAATAAGGCCGGATATCCCTGCAGTGACTGGAATGCAGGCTCGTCTTGCATCTCCCAAGACGAAAGGGTGTCTGAATCCCCTGTGGAGACCACAGAGAAAGACCTAGTTCCCCACCTCATCGCGACAGGAGGCCTCAAATCCTTTGAAAACTCCAGAGGTATGCGGAGATCAGTGCCTCCAAAGGAGACGATGCCTGACTCCTCGTGAAACTTGATAGGAGACCCAGGATTCCTGTGGCACGTGGAAAGGGACTCTTGGTCTCCCGCCTCAGCTGGAGAGGTGTCCCAATTGCCCTGCAAAGCCTCGAGGAGAATCCCGAGTTGTCCCTCGCAACTAGGCAGGAGTCCTGACATGGCTGAACACACACGTGTGTGGAAGGGCCATCCCCGTCGTAACTCGAGAATATACCCCAGGTTCCCGCCGCAACTCGAGAAAAACCATGAGACTTCCCCCTCGCCGCGAGATGAGGCCCGATTCCCCTGCACTGCGTGCAGAGCAATTCTGTGTTGCACATCACACATAAAAGAAGCCTTGATTTCTTTCATGGCACTCCAGAGAAACCCCAAGAACACTGTTTCAAGGCAAGAGGGATCCTGAGGTCACTGTAGCAACACGAAAACGCTCCGTGGACCAAAAATCAACTCGAGATGAGAGGTTAGTCCCTGGCTTCGACTCCAGAGGAATACCACCTTACCACAAGCACCTCAAGAGGAGGCTTCTCTCAGCTCTAGGTATGTGAGAGGGACCCTGAGTTTGCGGCCTCAAGTGGAATGAACACCACGATGCCCTGACTCGAAATAAGGCCGGATATCCCTGCAGTGACTGGAATGCAGGCTCGTCTTGCATCTCCCAAGATGAAAGGGTGTCTGAATCCCCTGTGGAGACCACAGAGAAAGACCTAGTTCCCCACCTCATCGCGACAGGAGGCCTCAAATCCTTTGAAAACTCCAGAGGTATGCGGAGATCAGTGCCTCCAAAGGAGACGATGCCTGACTTCTCATGAAAATTGATAGGAGACCCAGGATTCCTGTGGCACGTGGAAAGGGACCCTTGGTCTCCCGTCTCAGCTGGAGAGGCGTCCCAATTGCCCTGCAAAGCCTCGAGCAGAATCCCGAGTTGTCCCTCGCAACTAGGCAGAAGTCCTGACATGGCTGAACACACACGTGTGTGGAAGGGCCATCCCCGTCGTAACTCGAGAATATACCCCAGGTTCCCGCCGCAACTCGAGAAAAACCATGAGACTTCCCCCTCGCCGCGAGATGAGGCCCGATTCCCCTGCACTGCGTGCAGAGCAATTCTGTGTTGCACATCACACATGAAAGGAGCCTTGATTTCCTTCATGGCACTCCAGAGAAACCCCAAGAACACTGTTTCAAGGCTAGAGGGATCCTGAGGTCACTGTAGCAACACGAAAGAGCTCCGTGGACCAAGAATCAACACGAGATGAGAGGTTAGTCGCTGGCTTCGACTCCTGAGGAATACCACCTTACCACAAGCACCTCAAGAGGAGGCTTCTCTCAGCTCTAGGTATGTGAGAGGGATCCTGAGTTTGCGGCCTCAAGTGGAATGGACACCGCGATGCCCTGACTCGAAATAAGGCCGGATATCCCTGCAGTGACTGGAATGCAGGCTTGTCTTGCATCTCCCAAGATGAAAGGATGTCTGAATCCCCTGTGGAGACCACAGAGAAACACCTAGTTCCCCACCTCATCGCGACCGGAGGCCTCACATCCTTTGAAAACTCCAGAGGTACGTGGAGATCAGTGCCTCCAAAGGAGACGATGCCTGACTCCTCGTGAAACTAGATAGGATTCCCAGGATTCTTGTGGCACGTGGAAAGGGACCCTTGGTCTCCCGCCTCAGCTGGAGAGGCGTTCAAATTGCCCTGCCAAGCCTCGAGGAGAATCCCGAGTTGTCCCTCGCAACTAGGCAGGAGTCCTGACGTGGCTGAACAAACACGTGTGTGGAAGGGCCATCCCCGTCGTAACTCGAGAATATACCCAGGTTCCCGCCGCAACTCGAGAAAAACCATGAGACTTCCCCCTCGCCGCGAGATGAGGCCCGATTCCCCTGCACTGCGTGCAGAGCAATTCCGTGTTGCACATCACACATGAAAGGAGCCTTGATTTCCTTGATGGCACTCCAGAGAAACCCCAAGAACACTGTTTCAAGGCTAGAGGGATCCTGAGGTCACTGTAGCAACACGAAAGAGCTCCGTGGACCAAGAATCAACACGAGATGAGAGGTTAGTCCCTGGCTTCGACTCCTGAAGAATACCACCTTACCACAAGCACCTCAAGAGGAGGCTTCTCTCAGCTCTAGGTATGTGAGAGGGACCCTGAGTTTGCGGCCTCAAGTGGAATGGACACCGTGATGCCCTGACTCGAAATAAGGCCGGATATCCCTGCAGTGACTGGAATGCAGGCTCGTCTTGCATCTCGCAAGAAGAAAGGATGTCTGAATCCCCTGTGGAGACCACAGAGAAACACCTAGTTCCCCACCTCATCGCGACCGGAGGCCTCACATCCTTTGAAAACTCCAGAGGTACGCGGAGATCAGTGCCTCCAAAGGAGACGATGCCTGACTCCTCGTGAAACTTGATAGGAGTCCCAGGATTCTTGTGGCACGTGGAAAGGGACCCTTGGTCTCCCGCCTCAGCTGGAGAGGCGTTCCAATTGCCCTGCCAAGCCTCGAGGAGAATCCCGAGTTGTCCCTCGCAACTAGGCAGGAGTCCTGACGTGGCTGAACAAACACGTGGGTGGAAGGGCCATCCCCGTCGTAACTCGAGAATATACCCCAGGTTCCCGCCGCAACTCGAGAAAAACCATGAGACTTCCCCCTCGATGCGAGATGAGGCCCTATTCCCCTGTACTGCGTGCAGAGCAATTCCGTCTTGCACATCACACATGAAAGGAGCCTTGATTTCCTTGATGGCACTCCAGAGAAACGCCAAGAACACTGTTTCAAGGATAGAGGGATCCTGAGGTCACTGTAGCAACACGAAAGAACTCCGTGGGCCAAAAATCAACTCGAAAAGAGAGGTTAGTCCCTGGATTCGTCTCCAGAGGAATACCACCTTACCACAAGCACCTCAAGAGGAGGCTTCTCTCAGCTCTAGGTATGTGAGAGGGACCCTGAGATTGCGGCCTCAAGTGGAATGGACACCGCGATTCCCTGACTCGAAATAAGGCCGGATATCCTTACAGTGACTTCAATGCAGGCTCGTCTTGCATCTCCCAGGACGAAAGGATGTCTGAATCCCCTGTGGAAAGCACAGAGAAAGACTTAGTTCCCCACCTCATCGCGACCGATAGCCTCACATCCTTTGAAAACTCCAGAGGTACGCGGAGATCAGTGCCTCCAAAGGAGACGATGCCTGACTCCTCGTGAAACTTGATAGGAGTCCCAGGATTCCTGTGGCACTTGGATAGGGACACTTGGTCTCCCGCCTCAGCTGGAGAGGCGTCCCAATTGCCCTGCCAAGCCTCGAGGAGAATCCAGAGTTGTCCCTCGCAACTAGGCAGGAGTCCTGACGTCGCTGAAGAAACACGTGGGTGGAAGGGCCATCCCCGTCGTAACTCGAGAATATACCCCAGGTTCCCGCCGCAACTCGAGAAAAACCATGAGACTTCCCCCTCGCCGCGACATGAGGCCCGATTCCCCTGCACTGCGTGCAGAGCAATTCTGTATTGCACATCACACATGAAAGGAGCCTTGATTTCCTTGATGGCACTCCAGAGAAACCCCAAGAACACTGTTTCAAGGCTAGAGGGATCCTGAGGTCACTGTAGCAACACGAAAGAGCTCCGTGGACCAAAAATCAACTCGAGATGAGAGGTTAGTCCCTGGCTTCGACTCCAGAGGAATACCACCTTACCACAAGCGCCTCAAGAGGAGGCATCTCTCAGCTCTAGGTATGTGAGAGGGACCCTGAGTTTGCGGTCTCAAGTGGAATGGACACCGCGATGCCCTGACTCGAAATAAGGCCGGATATCCCTGCAGTAACTGGAATGCAGGCTCGTCTTGCATCTCCCAAGACGAAAGGGTGTCTGAATCCCCTGTGGAGACCACAGAGAAAGACCTAGTTCCCCACCTCATCGCGACAGGAGGCCTCAAATCCTTTGAAAACTCCAGAGGTATGCGGAGATCAGTGCCTCCAAAGGAGACGATGCCTGACTCCTCGTGAAACTTGATAGGAGACCCAGGATTCCTGTGGCACGTGGAAAGGGACTCTTGGTCTCCCGCCTCAGCTGGAGAGGCGTCCCAATTGCCCTGCAAAGCCTCGAGGAGAATCCCGAGTTGTCCCTCGCAACTAGGCAGGAGTCCTGACATTGCTGAACACACACGTGTGTGGAAGGGCCATCCCCGTCGTAACTCGAGAATATACCCCAGGTTACCGCCGCAACTCGAGAAAAACCATGAGACTTCCCCCTCGCCGCGAGATGAGGCCCGATTCCCCTGCACTGCGTGCAGAGCAATTCTGTGTTGCACATCACACATGAAAGAAGCCTTGATTTCCTTCATGGCACTCCAGAGAAACCCCAAGAACACTGTTTCAAGGCTAGAGGAATCCTGAGGTCACTGTAGCAACACGAAAACGCTCCGTGGACCAAAAATCAACTCGAGATGAGAGGTTAGTCCCTGGCTTCGACTCCAGAGGAATACCACCTTACCACAAGCACCTCAAGAGGAGGCTTCTCTCAGCTCTAGGTATGTGAGAGGGACCCTGAGTTTGCGGCCTCAAGTGGAATGAACACCACGATGCCCTGACTCGAAATAAGGCCGGATATCCCTGCAGTGACTGGAATGCAGGCTCCTCTTGCATCTCCCAAGATGAAAGGGTGTCTGAATCCCCTGTGGAGACCACAGAGAAAGACCTAGTTCCCCACCTCATCGCGACAGGAGGCCTCAAATCCTTTGAAAACTCCAGAGGTATGCGGAGATCAGTGCCTCCAAAGGAGACGATGCCTGACTTCTCATGAAAATTGATAGGAGACCCAGGATTCCTGTGGCACGTGGAAAGGGACCCTTGGTCTCCCGTCTCAGCTGGAGAGGCGTCCCAATTGCCCTGCAAAGCCTCGAGGAGAATCCCGAGTTGTCCCTCGCAACTAGGCAGAAGTCCTGACATGGCTGAACACACACGTGTGTGGAAGGGCCATCCCCGTCGTAACTCGAGAATATACCCCAGGTTCCCGCCGCAACTCGAGAAAAACCATGAGACTTCCCCCTCGCCGCGAGATGAGGCCCGATTCCCCTGCACTGCGTGCAGAGCAATTCTGTGTTGCACATCACACATGAAAGGAGCCTTGATTTCCTTCATGGCACTCCAGAGAAACCCCAAGAACACTGTTTCAAGGCTAGAGGGATCCTGAGGTCACTGTAGCAACACGAAAGAGCTCCGTGGACCAAGAATCAACACGAGATGAGAGGTTAGTCCCTGGCTTCGACTCCTGAGGAATACCACCTTACCACAAGCACCTCAAGAGGAGGCTTCTCTCAGCTCTAGGTATGTGAGAGGGATCCTGAGTTTGCGGCCTCAAGTGGAATGGACACCGCGATGCCCTGACTCGAAATAAGGCCGGATATCCCTGCAGTGACTGGAATGCAGGCTTGTCTTGCATCTCCCAAGATGAAAGGATGTCTGAATCCCCTGTGGAGACCACAGAGAAACACCTAGTTCCCCACCTCATCGCGACCGGAGGCCTCACATCCTTTGAAAACTCCAGAGGTACGTGGAGATCAGTGCCTCCAAAGGAGACGATGCCTGACTCCTCGTGAAACTAGATAGGATTCCCAGGATTCTTGTGGCACGTGGAAAGGGACCCTTGGTCTCCCGCCTCAGCTGGAGAGGCGTTCAAATTGCCCTGCCAAGCCTCGAGGAGAATCCCGAGTTGTCCCTCGCAACTAGGCAGGAGTCCTGACGTGGCTGAACAAACACGTGTGTGGAAGGGCCATCCCCGTCGTAACTCGAGAATATACCCAGGTTCCCGCCGCAACTCGAGAAAAACCATGAGACTTCCCCCTCGCCGCGAGATGAGGCCCGATTCCCCTGCACTGCGTGCAGAGCAATTCCGTGTTGCACATCACACATGAAAGGAGCCTTGATTTCCTTGATGGCACTCCAGAGAAACCCCAAGAACACTGTTTCAAGGCTAGAGGGATCCTGAGGTCACTGTAGCAACACGAAAGAGCTCCGTGGACCAAGAATCAACACGAGATGAGAGGTTAGTCCCTGGCTTCGACTCCTGAAGAATACCACCTTACCACAAGCACCTCAAGAGGAGGCTTCTCTCAGCTCTAGGTATGTGAGAGGGACCCTGAGTTTGCGGCCTCAAGTGGAATGGACACCGCGATGCCCTGACTCGAAATAAGGCCGGATATCCCTGCAGTGACTGGAATGCAGGCTCGTCTTGCATCTCGCAAGAAGAAAGGATGTCTGAATCCCCTGTGGAGACCACAGAGAAACACCTAGTTCCCCACCTCATCGCGACCGGAGGCCTCACATCCTTTGAAAACTCCAGAGGTACGCGGAGATCAGTGCCTCCAAAGGAGACGATGCCTGACTCCTCGTGAAACTTGATAGGAGTCCCAGGATTCTTGTGGCACGTGGAAAGGGACCCTTGGTCTCCCGCCTCAGCTGGAGAGGCGTTCCAATTGCCCTGCCAAGCCTCGAGGAGAATCCCGAGTTGTCCCTCGCAACTAGGCAGGAGTCCTGACGTGGCTGAACAAACACGTGGGTGGAAGGGCCATCCCCGTCGTAACTCGAGAATATACCCCAGGTTCCCGCCGCAACTCGAGAAAAACCATGAGACTTCCCCCTCGATGCGAGATGAGGCCCTATTCCCCTGTACTGCGTGCAGAGCAATTCCGTCTTGCACATCACACATGAAAGGAGCCTTGATTTCCTTGATGGCACTCCAGAGAAACGCCAAGAACACTGTTTCAAGGATAGAGGGATCCTGAGGTCACTGTAGCAACACGAAAGAACTCCGTGGGCCAAAAATCAACTCGAAAAGAGAGGTTAGTCCCTGGATTCGTCTCCAGAGGAATACCACCTTACCACAAGCACCTCAAGAGGAGGCTTCTCTCAGCTCTAGGTATGTGAGAGGGACCCTGAGATTGCGGCCTCAAGTGGAATGGACACCGCGATTCCCTGACTCGAAATAAGGCCGGATATCCTTACAGTGACTTCAATGCAGGCTCGTCTTGCATCTCCCAGGACGAAAGGATGTCTGAATCCCCTGTGGAAAGCACAGAGAAAGACTTAGTTCCCCACCTCATCGCGACCGATAGCCTCACATCCTTTGAAAACTCCAGAGGTACGCGGAGATCAGTGCCTCCAAAGGAGACGATGCCTGACTCCTCGTGAAACTTGATAGGAGTCCCAGGATTCCTGTGGCACTTGGATAGGGACACTTGGTCTCCCGCCTCAGCTGGAGAGGCGTCCCAATTGCCCTGCCAAGCCTCGAGGAGAATCCAGAGTTGTCCCTCGCAACTAGGCAGGAGTCCTGACGTCGCTGAAGAAACACGTGGGTGGAAGGGCCATCCCCGTCGTAACTCGAGAATATACCCCAGGTTCCCGCCGCAACTCGAGAAAAACCATGAGACTTCCCCCTCGCTGCGACATGAGGCCCGATTCCCCTGCACTGCGTGCAGAGCAATTCTGTATTGCACATCACACATGAAAGGAGCCTTGATTTCCTTGATGGCACTCCAGAGAAACCCCAAGAACACTGTTTCAAGGCTAGAGGGATCCTGAGGTCACTGTAGCAACACGAAAGAGCTCCGTGGACCAAAAATCAACTCGAGATGAGAGGTTAGTCCCTGGCTTCGACTCCAGAGGAATACCACCTTACCACAAGCGCCTCAAGAGGAGGCATCTCTCAGCTCTAGGTATGTGAGAGGGACCCTGAGTTTGCGGTCTCAAGTGGAATGGACACCGCGATGCCCTGACTCGAAATAAGGCCGGATATCCCTGCAGTAACTGGAATGCAGGCTCGTCTTGCATCTCCCAAGACGAAAGGGTGTCTGAATCCCCTGTGGAGACCACAGAGAAAGACCTAGTTCCCCACCTCATCGCGACAGGAGGCCTCAAATCCTTTGAAAACTCCAGAGGTATGCGGAGATCAGTGCCTCCAAAGGAGACGATGCCTGACTCCTCGTGAAACTTGATAGGAGACCCAGGATTCCTGTGGCACGTGGAAAGGGACTCTTGGTCTCCCGCCTCAGCTGGAGAGGCGTCCCAATTGCCCTGCAAAGCCTCGAGGAGAATCCCGAGTTGTCCCTCGCAACTAGGCAGGAGTCCTGACATTGCTGAACACACACGTGTGTGGAAGGGCCATCCCCGTCGTAACTCGAGAATATACCCCAGGTTACCGCCGCAACTCGAGAAAAACCATGAGACTTCCCCCTCGCCGCGAGATGAGGCCCGATTCCCCTGCACTGCGTGCAGAGCAATTCTGTGTTGCACATCACACATGAAAGAAGCCTTGATTTCCTTCATGGCACTCCAGAGAAACCCCAAGAACACTGTTTCAAGGCTAGAGGAATCCTGAGGTCACTGTAGCAACACGAAAACGCTCCGTGGACCAAAAATCAACTCGAGATGAGAGGTTAGTCCCTGGCTTCGACTCCAGAGGAATACCACCTTACCACAAGCACCTCAAGAGGAGGCTTCTCTCAGCTCTAGGTATGTGAGAGGGACCCTGAGTTTGCGGCCTCAAGTGGAATGAACACCACGATGCCCTGACTCGAAATAAGGCCGGATATCCCTGCAGTGACTGGAATGCAGGCTCCTCTTGCATCTCCCAAGATGAAAGGGTGTCTGAATCCCCTGTGGAGACCACAGAGAAAGACCTAGTTCCCCACCTCATCGCGACAGGAGGCCTCAAATCCTTTGAAAACTCCAGAGGTATGCGGAGATCAGTGCCTCCAAAGGAGACGATGCCTGACTTCTCATGAAAATTGATAGGAGACCCAGGATTCCTGTGGCACGTGGAAAGGGACCCTTGGTCTCCCGTCTCAGCTGGAGAGGCGTCCCAATTGCCCTGCAAAGCCTCGAGGAGAATCCCGAGTTGTCCCTCGCAACTAGGCAGAAGTCCTGACATGGCTGAACACACACGTGTGTGGAAGGGCCATCCCCGTCGTAACTCGAGAATATACCCCAGGTTCCCGCCGCAACTCGAGAAAAACCATGAGACTTCCCCCTCGCCGCGAGATGAGGCCCGATTCCCCTGCACTGCGTGCAGAGCAATTCTGTGTTGCACATCACACATGAAAGGAGCCTTGATTTCCTTCATGGCACTCCAGAGAAACCCCAAGAACACTGTTTCAAGGCTAGAGGGATCCTGAGGTCACTGTAGCAACACGAAAGAGCTCCGTGGACCAAGAATCAACACGAGATGAGAGGTTAGTCCCTGGCTTCGACTCCTGAGGAATACCACCTTACCACAAGCACCTCAAGAGGAGGCTTCTCTCAGCTCTAGGTATGTGAGAGGGATCCTGAGTTTGCGGCCTCAAGTGGAATGGACACCGCGATGCCCTGACTCGAAATAAGGCCGGATATCCCTGCAGTGACTGGAATGCAGGCTTGTCTTGCATCTCCCAAGATGAAAGGATGTCTGAATCCCCTGTGGAGACCACAGAGAAACACCTAGTTCCCCACCTCATCGCGACCGGAGGCCTCACATCCTTTGAAAACTCCAGAGGTACGTGGAGATCAGTGCCTCCAAAGGAGACGATGCCTGACTCCTCGTGAAACTAGATAGGATTCCCAGGATTCTTGTGGCACGTGGAAAGGGACCCTTGGTCTCCCGCCTCAGCTGGAGAGGCGTTCAAATTGCCCTGCCAAGCCTCGAGGAGAATCCCGAGTTGTCCCTCGCAACTAGGCAGGAGTCCTGACGTGGCTGAACAAACACGTGTGTGGAAGGGCCATCCCCGTCGTAACTCGAGAATATACCCAGGTTCCCGCCGCAACTCGAGAAAAACCATGAGACTTCCCCCTCGCCGCGAGATGAGGCCCGATTCCCCTGCACTGCGTGCAGAGCAATTCCGTGTTGCACATCACACATGAAAGGAGCCTTGATTTCCTTGATGGCACTCCAGAGAAACCCCAAGAACACTGTTTCAAGGCTAGAGGGATCCTGAGGTCACTGTAGCAACACGAAAGAGCTCCGTGGACCAAGAATCAACACGAGATGAGAGGTTAGTCCCTGGCTTCGACTCCTGAAGAATACCACCTTACCACAAGCACCTCAAGAGGAGGCTTCTCTCAGCTCTAGGTATGTGAGAGGGACCCTGAGTTTGCGGCCTCAAGTGGAATGGACACCGCGATGCCCTGACTCGAAATAAGGCCGGATATCCCTGCAGTGACTGGAATGCAGGCTCGTATTGCATCTCGCAAGAAGAAAGGATGTCTGAATCCCCTGTGGAGACCACAGAGAAACACCTAGTTCCCCACCTCATCGCGACCGGAGGCCTCACATCCTTTGAAAACTCCAGAGGTACGCGGAGATCAGTGCCTCCAAAGGAGACGATGCCTGACTCCTCGTGAAACTTGATAGGAGTCCCAGGATTCTTGTGGCACGTGGAAAGGGACCCTTGGTCTCCCGCCTCAGCTGGAGAGGCGTTCCAATTGCCCTGCCAAGCCTCGAGGAGAATCCCGAGTTGTCCCTCGCAACTAGGCAGGAGTCCTGACGTGGCTGAACAAACACGTGGGTGGAAGGGCCATCCCCGTCGTAACTCGAGAATATACCCCAGGTTCCCGCCGCAACTCGAGAAAAACCATGAGACTTCCCCCTCGATGCGAGATGAGGCCCTATTCCCCTGTACTGCGTGCAGAGCAATTCCGTCTTGCACATCACACATGAAAGGAGCCTTGATTTCCTTGATGGCACTCCAGAGAAACGCCAAGAACACTGTTTCAAGGATAGAGGGATCCTGAGGTCACTGTAGCAACACGAAAGAACTCCGTGGGCCAAAAATCAACTCGAAAAGAGAGGTTAGTCCCTGGATTCGTCTCCAGAGGAATACCACCTTACCACAAGCACCTCAAGAGGAGGCTTCTCTCAGCTCTAGGTATGTGAGAGGGACCCTGAGTTTGCGGCCTCAAGTGGAATGGACACCGCGATGCCCTGACTCGAAATAAGGCCGGGTATCCCTGCAGTGACTTCAATGCAGGCTCGTCTTGCATCTCCCAGGACGAAAGGATGTCTGAATCCCCTGTGGAAAGCACAGAGAAAGACTTAGTTCCCACCTCATCGCGACCGATAGCCTCACATCCTTTGAAAACTCCAGAGGTACGCGGAGATCAGTGCCTCCAAAGGAGACGATGCCTGACTCCTCGTGAAACTTGATAGGAGTCCCAGGATTCCTGTGGCACTTGGATAGGCACACTTGGTCTCCCGCCTCAGCTGGAGAGGCGTCCCAATTGCCCTGCCAAGCCTCGAGGAGAATCCAGAGTTGTCCCTCGCAACTAGGCAGGAGTCCTGACGTCGCTGAAGAAACACGTGGGTGGAAGGGCCATCCCCGTCGTAACTCGAGAATATACCCCAGGTTCCCGCCGCAACTCGAGAAAAACCATGAGACTTCCCCCTCGCCGCGAGATGAGGCCCGATTCCCCTGCACTGCGTGCAGAGCAATTCTGTGTTGCACATCACACATGAAAGGAGCCTTGATTTCCTTCATGGCACTCCAGAGAAACCCCAAGAACACTGTTTCAAGGCTAGAGGGATCCTGAGGTCACTGTAGCAACACGAAAGAGCTCCGTGGACCAAAAATCAACTCGAGATGAGAGGTTAGTCCCTGGCTTCGACTCATGAGGAACACCACCTTACCACAAGCACCTCAAGAGGAGGCTTCTCTCAGCTCTAGGTATGTGAGAGGGACCCTGAGTTTGCGGTCTCAAGTGGAATGGACACCGTGATGCCCTGACTCGAAATAAGGCCGGATATCCCTGCAGTGACTGGAATGCAGGCTCGTCTTGCATCTCCCAAGACGAAAGGGTGTCTGAATCCCCTGTGGAGACCACAGAGAAAGACCTAGTTCCCCACCTCATCGCGACAGGAGGCCTCAAATCCTTTGAAAACTCCAGAGGTATGCGGAGATCAGTGCCTCCAAAGGAGACGATGCCTGACTCCTCGTGAAACTTGATAGGAGACCCAGGATTCCTGTGGCACGTGGAAAGGGACTCTTGGTCTCCCGCCTCAGCTGGAGAGGCGTCCCAATTGCCCTGCAAAGCCTCGAGGAGAATCCCGAGTTGTCCCTCGCAACTAGGCAGGAGTCCTGACATGGCTGAACACACACGTGTGTGGAAGGGCCATCCCCGTCGTAACTCGAGAATATACCCCAGGTTCCCGCCGCAACTCGAGAAAAACCATGAGACTTCCCCCTCGCCGCGAGATGAGGCCCGATTCCCCTGCACTGCGTGCAGAGCAATTCTGTGTTGCACATCACACATAAAAGAAGCCTTGATTTCTTTCATGGCACTCCAGAGAAACCCCAAGAACACTGTTTCAAGGCAAGAGGGATCCTGAGGTCACTGTAGCAACACGAAAACGCTCCGTGGACCAAAAATCAACTCGAGATGAGAGGTTAGTCCCTGGCTTCGACTCCAGAGGAATACCACCTTACCACAAGCACCTCAAGAGGAGGCTTCTCTCAGCTCTAGGTATGTGAGAGGGACCCTGAGTTTGCGGCCTCAAGTGGAATGAACACCACGATGCCCTGACTCGAAATAAGGCCGGATATCCCTGCAGTGACTGGAATGCAGGCTCGTCTTGCATCTCCCAAGATGAAAGGGTGTCTGAATCCCCTGTGGAGACCACAGAGAAAGACCTAGTTCCCCACCTCATCGCGACAGGAGGCCTCAAATCCTTTGAAAACTCCAGAGGTATGCGGAGATCAGTGCCTCCAAAGGAGACGATGCCTGACTTCTCATGAAAATTGATAGGAGACCCAGGATTCCTGTGGCACGTGGAAAGGGACCCTTGGTCTCCCGTCTCAGCTGGAGAGGCGTCCCAATTGCCCTGCAAAGCCTCGAGCAGAATCCCGAGTTGTCCCTCGCAACTAGGCAGAAGTCCTGACATGGCTGAACACACACGTGTGTGGAAGGGCCATCCCCGTCGTAACTCGAGAATATACCCCAGGTTCCCGCCGCAACTCGAGAAAAACCATGAGACTTCCCCCTCGCCGCGAGATGAGGCCCGATTCCCCTGCACTGCGTGCAGAGCAATTCTGTGTTGCACATCACACATGAAAGGAGCCTTGATTTCCTTCATGGCACTCCAGAGAAACCCCAAGAACACTGTTTCAAGGCTAGAGGGATCCTGAGGTCACTGTAGCAACACGAAAGAGCTCCGTGGACCAAGAATCAACACGAGATGAGAGGTTAGTCGCTGGCTTCGACTCCTGAGGAATACCACCTTACCACAAGCACCTCAAGAGGAGGCTTCTCTCAGCTCTAGGTATGTGAGAGGGATCCTGAGTTTGCGGCCTCAAGTGGAATGGACACCGCGATGCCCTGACTCGAAATAAGGCCGGATATCCCTGCAGTGACTGGAATGCAGGCTTGTCTTGCATCTCCCAAGATGAAAGGATGTCTGAATCCCCTGTGGAGACCACAGAGAAACACCTAGTTCCCCACCTCATCGCGACCGGAGGCCTCACATCCTTTGAAAACTCCAGAGGTACGTGGAGATCAGTGCCTCCAAAGGAGACGATGCCTGACTCCTCGTGAAACTAGATAGGATTCCCAGGATTCTTGTGGCACGTGGAAAGGGACCCTTGGTCTCCCGCCTCAGCTGGAGAGGCGTTCAAATTGCCCTGCCAAGCCTCGAGGAGAATCCCGAGTTGTCCCTCGCAACTAGGCAGGAGTCCTGACGTGGCTGAACAAACACGTGTGTGGAAGGGCCATCCCCGTCGTAACTCGAGAATATACCCAGGTTCCCGCCGCAACTCGAGAAAAACCATGAGACTTCCCCCTCGCCGCGAGATGAGGCCCGATTCCCCTGCACTGCGTGCAGAGCAATTCCGTGTTGCACATCACACATGAAAGGAGCCTTGATTTCCTTGATGGCACTCCAGAGAAACCCCAAGAACACTGTTTCAAGGCTAGAGGGATCCTGAGGTCACTGTAGCAACACGAAAGAGCTCCGTGGACCAAGAATCAACACGAGATGAGAGGTTAGTCCCTGGCTTCGACTCCTGAAGAATACCACCTTACCACAAGCACCTCAAGAGGAGGCTTCTCTCAGCTCTAGGTATGTGAGAGGGACCCTGAGTTTGCGGCCTCAAGTGGAATGGACACCGCGATGCCCTGACTCGAAATAAGGCCGGATATCCCTGCAGTGACTGGAATGCAGGCTCGTCTTGCATCTCGCAAGAAGAAAGGATGTCTGAATCCCCTGTGGAGACCACAGAGAAACACCTAGTTCCCCACCTCATCGCGACCGGAGGCCTCACATCCTTTGAAAACTCCAGAGGTACGCGGAGATCAGTGCCTCCAAAGGAGACGATGCCTGACTCCTCGTGAAACTTGATAGGAGTCCCAGGATTCTTGTGGCACGTGGAAAGGGACCCTTGGTCTCCCGCCTCAGCTGGAGAGGCGTTCCAATTGCCCTGCCAAGCCTCGAGGAGAATCCCGAGTTGTCCCTCGCAACTAGGCAGGAGTCCTGACGTGGCTGAACAAACACGTGGGTGGAAGGGCCATCCCCGTCGTAACTCGAGAATATACCCCAGGTTCCCGCCGCAACTCGAGAAAAACCATGAGACTTCCCCCTCGATGCGAGATGAGGCCCTATTCCCCTGTACTGCGTGCAGAGCAATTCCGTCTTGCACATCACACATGAAAGGAGCCTTGATTTCCTTGATGGCACTCCAGAGAAACGCCAAGAACACTGTTTCAAGGATAGAGGGATCCTGAGGTCACTGTAGCAACACGAAAGAACTCCGTGGGCCAAAAATCAACTCGAAAAGAGAGGTTAGTCCCTGGATTCGTCTCCAGAGGAATACCACCTTACCACAAGCACCTCAAGAGGAGGCTTCTCTCAGCTCTAGGTATGTGAGAGGGACCCTGAGATTGCGGCCTCAAGTGGAATGGACACCGCGATTCCCTGACTCGAAATAAGGCCGGATATCCTTACAGTGACTTCAATGCAGGCTCGTCTTGCATCTCCCAGGACGAAAGGATGTCTGAATCCCCTGTGGAAAGCACAGAGAAAGACTTAGTTCCCCACCTCATCGCGACCGATAGCCTCACATCCTTTGAAAACTCCAGAGGTACGCGGAGATCAGTGCCTCCAAAGGAGACGATGCCTGACTCCTCGTGAAACTTGATAGGAGTCCCAGGATTCCTGTGGCACTTGGATAGGGACACTTGGTCTCCCGCCTCAGCTGGAGAGGCGTCCCAATTGCCCTGCCAAGCCTCGAGGAGAATCCAGAGTTGTCCCTCGCAACTAGGCAGGAGTCCTGACGTCGCTGAAGAAACACGTGGGTGGAAGGGCCATCCCCGTCGTAACTCGAGAATATACCCCAGGTTCCCGCCGCAACTCGAGAAAAACCATGAGACTTCGCCCTCGCCGCGACATGAGGCCCGATTCCCCTGCACTGCGTGCAGAGCAATTCTGTATTGCACATCACACATGAAAGGAGCCTTGATTTCCTTGATGGCACTCCAGAGAAACCCCAAGAACACTGTTTCAAGGCTAGAGGGATCCTGAGGTCACTGTAGCAACACGAAAGAGCTCCGTGGACCAAAAATCAACTCGAGATGAGAGGTTAGTCCCTGGCTTCGACTCCAGAGGAATACCACCTTACCACAAGCGCCTCAAGAGGAGGCATCTCTCAGCTCTAGGTATGTGAGAGGGACCCTGAGTTTGCGGTCTCAAGTGGAATGGACACCGCGATGCCCTGACTCGAAATAAGGCCGGATATCCCTGCAGTGACTGGAATGCAGGCTCGTCTTGCATCTCCCAAGACGAAAGGGTGTCTGAATCCCCTGTGGAGACCACAGAGAAAGACCTAGGTCCCCACCTCATCGCGACAGGAGGCCTCAAATCCTTTGAAAACTCCAGAGGTATGCGGAGATCAGTGCCTCCAAAGGAGACGATGCCTGACTCCTCGTGAAACTTGATAGGAGACCCAGGATTCCTGTGGCACGTGGAAAGGGACTCTTGGTCTCCCGCCTCAGCTGGAGAGGCGTCCCAATTGCCCTGCAAAGCCTCGAGGAGAATCCCGAGTTGTCCCTCGCAACTAGGCAGGAGTCCTGACATTGCTGAACACACACGTGTGTGGAAGGGCCATCCCCGTCGTAACTCGAGAATATACCCCAGGTTACCGCCGCAACTCGAGAAAAACCATGAGACTTCCCCCTCGCCGCGAGATGAGGCCCGATTCCCCTGCACTGCGTGCAGAGCAATTCTGTGTTGCACATCACACATGAAAGAAGCCTTGATTTCCTTCATGGCACTCCAGAGAAACCCCAAGAACACTGTTTCAAGGCTAGAGGAATCCTGAGGTCACTGTAGCAACACGAAAACGCTCCGTGGACCAAAAATCAACTCGAGATGAGAGGTTAGTCCCTGGCTTCGACTCCAGAGGAATACCACCTTACCACAAGCACCTCAAGAGGAGGCTTCTCTCAGCTCTAGGTATGTGAGAGGGACCCTGAGTTTGCGGCCTCAAGTGGAATGGACACCACGATGCCCTGACTCGAAATAAGGCCGGATATCCCTGCAGTGACTGGAATGCAGGCTCGTCTTGCATCTCCCAAGATGAAAGGGTGTCTGAATCCCCTGTGGAGACCACAGAGAAAGACCTAGTTCCCCACCTCATCGCGACAGGAGGCCTCAAATCCTTTGAAAACTCCAGAGGTATGCGGAGATCAGTGCCTCCAAAGGAGACGATGCCTGACTCCACATGAAACTTGATAGGACACCCAGGATTCCTGTGGCACGTGGAAAGGGACCCTTGGTCTCCCGTCTCAGCTGGAGAGGCGTCCCAATTGCCCTGCAAAGCCTCGAGGAGAATCCCGAGTTGTCCCTCGCAACTAGGCAGGAGTCCTGACATGGCTGAACACACACGTGTGTGGAAGGGCCATCCCCGTCGTAACTCGAGAATATACCCCAGGTTCCCGCCACAACTCGAGAAAAACCATGAGACTTCCCCCTCGCCGCGAGATGAGGCCCGATTCCCCTGCACTGCGTGCAGAGCAATTCCGTGTTGCACATCACACATGAAAGGAGCCTTGATTTCCTTGATGGCACTCCAGAGAAACCCCAAGAACACTGTTTCAAGGCTAGAGGGATCCTGAGGTCACTGTAGCAACACGAAAGAGCTCCGTGGACCAAGAATCAACACGAGATGAGAGGTTAGTCCCTGGCTTCGACTCCTGAGGAATACCACCTTACCACAAGCACCTCAAGAGGAGGCTTCTCTCAGCTCTAGGTATGTGAGAGGGACCCTGAGTTTGCGGCCTCAAATGAAATGGACACCGCGATGCCCTGACTCGAAATAAGGCCGGATATCCCTGCAGTGACTTCAATGCAGGCTCGTCTTGCATCTCCCAGGACGAAAGGATGTCTGAATCCCCTGTGGAAAGCACAGAAAAAGACTTAGTTCCCCACCTCATCGCGACCGACAGCCTCACATCCTTTGAAACCTCCAGAGGTACGCGAAGATCAGTGCCTCCAAAGGAGACGATGCCTGACTCCTCGTGAAACTTGATAGGAGTCCCAGGATTCCTGTGGCACTTGGATAGGGACACTTGGTCTCCCGCCTCAGCTGGAGAGGCGTCCCAATTGCCCTGCCAAGCCTCGAGGAGAATCCCGAGTTGTCCCTCGCAACTAGGCAGGAGTCCTGACGTCGCTGAAGAAACACGTGGGTGGAAGGGCCATCCCCGTCGTAACTCGAGAATATACCCCAGGTTCCCGCCGCAACTCGAGAAAAACCATGAGACTTCCCCCTCGCCGCGAGATGAGGACCGATTCCCCTGCACTGCGTGCAGAGCAATTCCGTGTTGCACATCACACATGAAAGGAGCCTTGATTTCCTTGATGGCACTCCAGAGAAACCCCAAGAACACTGTTTCAAGGCTAGAGGGATCCTGAGGTCACTGTAGCAACACAAAAGAGCTCCGTGGACCAAAAATCAACTCGAGATGAGAGGTTAGTCCCTGCCTTCGACTCCAGAGGAATACCACCTTACCACAAGCACCTCAAGAGGAGGCTTCTCTCAACTCTAGGTATGTGAGAGGGACCCTGAGTTTGCGGCCTCAAGTGGAATGGACACCGCGATGCCCTGACGCGAAATAAGGCTGGATATCCCTGCAGTGACTTGAATGCAGGCTCGTCTTGCATCTCCCAAGATGAAAGGATGTCTGAATCCCCTGTGGAGACCACAGAGAAAGACCTAGTTCCCCACCTCATCGCGACAGGAGGCCTCACATCCTTTGAAAACTCCAGAGGTACGCGGAGATCAGTGCCTCCAAAGGAGACGATGCCTGACTCCTCGTGAAACTTGATAGGAGTCCCAGGATTCCTGTGGCACGTGGAAAGGGACCCTTGGTCTCCCGCCTCAGCTGGAGAGGCGTCCCAATTGCCTTGCCAAGCCTCGAGGAGAATCCCAAGTTGTGTCTCGCAACTAGGTAAGAGTCCTGATGTCGCTGAACAAACACGTGTGTGGAAGGGCCATCCCCGTCGTAACTCGAGAATATACCCCAGGTTCCCGCCGCAACTCGAGAAAAACCATGAGACTTCCCCCTCGCCGCGAGATGAGGCCCGATTCCCCTGCACTGCGTGCAGAGCAATTCTGTGTTGCACATCACACATGAAAGGAGCCTTGATTTCCTTGATGGCACTCCAGAGAAACCCCAAGAACACTGTTTCAAGGCTAGAGGGATCCTGAGGTCACTGTAGCAACACGAAAGCGCTCCGTGGACCAAAAATCAACTCGAGATGAGAGGTTAGTCCCTGGCTTCGACTCCAGAGGAATACCACCTTACCACAAGCACCTCAAGAGGAAGCTTCTCTCAGCTCTAGGTACGTGAGAGGTACCCTGAGTTTGCGGAGTCAAGTGGAATGGACACCGCGATGCCCTGACTCGAAATAAGGCCGGATATCCCTGCAGTGACTGGAATGCAGGCTTGTCTTGCATCTCCCAAGACGAAAGGGTGTCTGAATCCCCTGTGGAGACCACAGAGAAAGACCTAGTTCCCCACCTCATCGCGACAGGAGGCCTCAAATCCTTTGAAAACTCCAGAGGTATGCGGAGATCAGTGCCTCCAAAGGAGACGATGCCTGACTCCTCGTGAAACTTGATAGGAGACCCAGGATTCCTGTGGCACGTGGAAAGGGACTCTTGGTCTCCCGCCTCAGCTGGAGAGGCGTCCCAATTGCCCTGCAAAGCCTCGAGGAGAATCCCGAGTTGTCCCTCGCAACTAGGCAGGAGTCCTGACATGGCTGAACACACACTTGTGTGGAAGGGCCATCCCCGTCGTAACTCGAGAATATACCCCAGGTTCCCGCCGCAACTCGAGAAAAACCATGAGACTTCCCCCTCGATGTGAGATGAGGCCCTATTCCCCTGTACTGCGTGCAGAGCAATTCCGTCTTGCACATCACACATGAAAGGAGCCTTGATTTCCTTGATGGCACTCCAGAGAAACCCCAAGAACACTGTTTCAAGGATAGAGGGATCCTGAGGTCACTGTAGCAACACGAAAGAACTCCGTGGGCCAAAAATCAACTCGAAAGAGAGGTTAGTCCCTGGATTCGTCTCCAGAGGAATACCACCTTACCACAAGCACCTCAAGAGGAGGCTTCTCTCAGCTCTAGGTATGTGAGAGGGACCCTGAGTTTGCGGCCTCAATTGGAATGGACACCGCGATGCCCTGACTCGAAATAAGGCCGGATATCCTTGCAGTGACTTCAATGCAGGCTCGTCTTGCATCTCCCAGGACGAAAGGATGTCTGAATCCCCTGTGGAAAGCACAGAGAAAGACTTAGTTCCCCACCTCATCGCGACCGACAGCCTCACATCCTTTGAAAACTCCAGAGGTACGCGGAGATCAGTGCCTCCAAAGGAGACGATACCTGACTCCTCGTGAAATTTGATAGGAGTCCCAGGATTCCTGTGGCACTTGGATAGGGACACTTGGTCTCCCGCCTCAGCTGGAGAGGCGTCCCAATTGCCCTGCCAAGCCTAGAGGAGAATCCAGAGTTGTCCCTCGCAACTAGGCAGGAGTCCTGACGTCGCTGAAGAAACACGTGGGTGGAAGGGCCATCCCCGTCGTAACTCGAGAATATACCCCAGGTTCCCGCCGCAACTCGAGAAAAACCATGAGACTTCCCCCTCGCCGCGAGATGAGGCCCGATTCCCCTGCACTGCGTGCAGAGCAATTCTGTGTTGCACATCACACATGAAAGGAGCCTTGATTTCCTTCATGGCACTCCAGAGAAACCCCAAGAACACTGTTTCAAGGCTAGAGGGATCCTGAGGTCACTGTAGCAACACGAAAGAGCTCCGTGGGCCAAAAATCAACTCGAGATGAGAGGTCAGTCCCTGGCTTCGACTCCAGAGGAATACCACCTTACCACAAGCACCTCAAGAGGAGGCTTCTCTCAGCTCTAGCTATGTGAGAGGGACCCTGAGTTTGCGGCCTCAAGTGGAATGGACACCACGATGCCCTGACTCGAAATAAGGCCGGATATCCCTGCAGTGACTGGAATGCAGGCTCGTCTTGCATCTCCCAAGATGAAAGGATGTCTGAATCCCCTGTGGAGACCACAGAGAAACACCTAGTTCCCCACCTCATCGCGACCGGAGGCCTCACATCCTTTGAAAACTCCAGAGGTACGTGGAGATCAGTGCCTCCAAAGGAGACGATGCCTGACTCCTCGTGAAACTTGATAGGATTCCCAGGATTCTTGTGGCACGTGGAAAGGGACCCTTGGTCTCCCGCCTCAGCTGGAGAGGCGTTCCAATTGCCCTGCCAAGCCTCGAGGAGAATCCCGAGTTGTGTCTCGCAACTAGGCAGGAGTCCTGACGTGGCTGAACAAACACGTGTGTGGAAGGGCCATCCCCGTCGTAACTCGAGAATATACCCAGGTTCCCGCCGCAACTCGAGAAAAACCATGAGACTTCCCCCTCGCCGCGAGATGAGGCCCGATTCCCCTGCACTGCGTGCAGAGCAATTCCGTGTTGCACATCACACATGAAAGGAGCCTTGATTTCCTTGATGGCACTCCAGAGAAACCCCAAGAACACTGTTTCAAGGCTAGAGGGATCCTGAGGTCACTGTAGCAACACGAAAGAGCTCCGTGGACCAAGAATCAACACGAGATGAGAGGTTAGTCCCTGGCTTCGACTCCTGAGGAATACCACCTTACCACAAGCACCTCAAGAGGAGGCTTCTCTCAGCTCTAGGTATGTGAGAGGGACCCTGAGTTTGCGGCCTCAAGTGGAATGGACACCGCGATGCCCTGACTCGAAATAAGGCCGGATATCCCTGCAGTGACTTGAATGCAGGCTCGTCTTGCATCTCCCAAGAAGAAAGGATGTCTGAATCCCCTGTGGAGACCACAGAGAAACACCTAGTTCCCCACCTCATCGCGACCGGAGGCCTCACATCCTTTGAAAACTCCAGAGGTACGCGGAGATCAGTGCCTCCAAAGGAGACGATGCCTGACTCCTCGTGAAACTTGATAGGAGTCCCAGGATTCTTGTGGCACGTGGAAAGGGACCCTTGGTCTCCCGCCTCAGCTGGAGAGGCGTTCCAATTGCCCTGCCAAGCCTCGAGGAGAATCCCGAGTTGTCCCTCACAACTAGGCAGGAGTCCTGACGTGGCTGAACAAACACGTGGGTGGAAGGGCCATCCCCGTCGTAACTCGAGAATATACCCCAGGTTCCCGCCGCAACTCGAGAAAAACCATGAGATTTCCCCCTCGATGCGAGATGAGGCCCTATTCCCCTGTACTGCGTGCAGAGCAATTCCGTCTTGCACATCACACATGAAAGGAGCCTTGATTTCCTTGATGGCACTCCAGAGAAACGCCAAGAACACTGTTTCAAGGATAGAGGGATCCTGAGGTCAGTGTAGCAACACGAAAGAACTCCGTGGGCCAAAAATCAACTCGAAAATAGAGGTTAGTCCCTGGATTCGTCTCCAGAGGAATACCACCTTACCACAAGCACCTCAAGAGGAGGCTTCTCTCAGCTCTAGGTATGTGAGAGGGACCCTGAGTTTGCGGCCTCAATTGGAATGGACACCGCGATGCCCTGACTCGAAATAAGGCCGGATATCCCTGCAGTGACTGGAATGCAGGCTCGTCTTGCATCTCCCAGGACGAAAGGATGTCTGAATCCCCTGTGGAAAGCACAGAGAAAGACTTAGTTCCCCACGTCATCGCGACCGACAGCCTCACATCCTTTGAAAACTCCAGAGGTACGCGGAGATCAGTGCCTCCAAAGGAGACGATGCCTGACTCCTCGTGAAACTTGATAGGAGTCCCAGGATTCCTGTGGCACTTGGATAGGAACACTTGGTCTCCCGCCTCAGCTGGAGAGGCGTCCCAATTACCCTGCCAAGCCTCGAGGAGAATCCAGAGTTGTCCCTCGCAACTAGGCAGGAGTCCTGACGTCGCTGAAGAAACACGTGGGTGGAAGGGCCATCCCCGTCGTAACTCGAGAATATACCCCAGGTTCCCGCCGCAACTCGAGAAAAACCATGAGACTTCCCCCTCGCCGCGAGATGAGGCCCGATTCCCCTGCACTGCGTGCAGAGCAATTCTGTGTTGCACATCACACATGAAAGAAGCCTTGATTTCCTTCATGGCACTCCAGAGAAACCCCAAGAACACTGTTTCAAGGCTAGAGGAATCCTGAGGTCACTGTAGCAACACGAAAACGCTCCGTGGACCAAAAATCAACTCGAGATGAGAGGTTAGTCCCTGGCTTCGACTCCAGAGGAATACCACCTTACCACAAGCACCTCAAGAGGAGGCTTCTCTCAGCTCTAGGTATGTGAGAGGGACCCTGAGTTTGCGGCCTCAAGTGGAATGGACACCACGATGCCCTGACTCGAAATAAGGCCGGATATCCCTGCAGTGACTGGAATGCAGGCTCGTCTTGAATCTCCCAAGATGAAAGGGTGTCTGAATCCCCTGTGGAGACCACAGAGAAAGACCTAGTTCCCCACCTCATCGCGACAGGAGGCCTCAAATCCTTTGAAAACTCCAGAGTTATGCGGAGATCAGTGCCTCCAAAGGAGACGATGCCTGACTCCTCATGAAACTTGATAGGAGACCCAGGATTCCTGTGGCACGTGGAAAGGGACCCTTGGTCTCCCGTCTCAGCTGGAGAGGCGTCCCAATTGCCCTGCAAAGCCTCGAGGAGAATCCCGAGTTGTCCCTCGCAACTAGGCAGGAGTCCTGACATGGCTGAACACACACGTGTGTGGAAGGGCCATCCCCGTCGTAACTCGAGAATATACCCCAGGTTCCCGCCGCAACTCGAGAAAAACCATGAGACTTCCCCCTCGCCGCGAGATGAGGCCCGATTCCCCTGCACTGCGTGCAGAGCAATTCCGTGTTGCACATCACACATGAAAGGAGCCTTGATTTCCTTGATGGCACTCCAGAGAAACCCCAAGAACACTGTTTCAAGGCTAGAGGGATCCCGAGGTCACTGTAGCAACACGAAAGAGCTCCGTGGACCAAGAATCAACACGAGATGAGAGGTTAGTCCCTGGCTTCGACTCCTGAGGAATACCACCTTACCACAAGCACCTCAAGAGGAGGCTTCTCTCAGCTCTAGGTATGTGAGAGGGACCCTGAGTTTGCGGCCTCAAGTGGAATGGACACCGCGATGCCCTGACTCGAAATAAGGCCGGATATCCCTGCAGTGACTTCAATGCAGGCTCGTCTTGCATCTCCCAAGAAGAAAGGATGTCTGAATCCCGTGTGGAGACCACAGAGACACACCTAGTTCCCCACCTCATCGCGACCGGAGGCCTCACATCCTTTGAAAACTCCAGAGGTACGCGGAGATCAGTGCCTCCAAAGGAGACGATGCCTGACTCCTCGTGAAACTTGATAGGAGTCCCAGGATTCTTGTGGCACGTGGAAAGGGACCCTTGGTCTCCCGCCTCAGCTGGAGAGGCGTTCCAATTGCCCTGCCAAGCCTCGAGGAGAATCCCGAGTTGTCCCTCACAACTAGGCAGGAGTCCTGACGTGGCTGAACAAACACGTGGGTGGAAGGGCCATCCCCGTCGTAACTCGAGAATATACCCCAGGTTCCCGCCGCAACTCGAGAAAAACCATGAGACTTCCCCCTCGATGCGAGATGAGGCCCTATTCCCCTGTACTGGGTGCAGAGCAATTCCGTCTTGCACATCACACATGAAAGGAGCCTTGATTTCCTTGATGGCACTCCAGAGAAACGCCAAGAACACTGTTTCAAGGATAGAGGGATCCTGAGGTCACTGTAGCAACACGAAAGAACTCCGTGGGCCAAAAATCAACTCGAAAAGAGAGGTTAGTCCCTGGATTCGTCTCCAGAGGAATACCACCTTACCACAAGCACCTCAAGAGGAGGCTTCTCTCAGCTCTAGGTATGTGAGAGGGACCCTGAGTTTGCGGCCTCAATTGGAATGGACACCACGATGCCCTGACTCGAAATAAGGCCGGATATCCTTGCAGTGACTTCAATGCAGGCTCGTCTTGCATCTCCCAGGACGAAAGGATGTCTGAATCCCCTGTGGAAAGCACAGAGAAAGACCTAGTTCCCCACGTCATCGCGACCGACAGCCTCACATCCTTTGAAAACTCCAGAGGTACGCGGAGATCAGTGCCTCCAAAGGAGACGATGCCTGACTCCTCGTGAAACTTGATAGGAGACCCAGGATTCCTGTGGCACTTGGATAGGGACACTTGGTCTCCCGCCTCAGCTGGAGAGGCGTCCCAATTACCCTGCCAAGCCTCGAGGAGAATCCCCAGTTGTGTCTCGCAACTAGGCAAGAGTCCTGATGTCGCTGAACAAACACGTGTGTGGAAGGGCCATCCCCGTCGTAACTCGAGAATATACCCCAGGTTCCCGCCGCAACTCGAGAAAAACCATGAGACTTCCCCCTCGCCGCGAGATGCGGCCCGATTCCCCTGCACTGCGTGCAGAGCAATTCTGTGTTTACATCACACATGAAAGGAGCCTTGATTTCCTTCATGGCACTCCAGAGAAACCCCAAGAACACTGTTTCAAGGCTAGAGGGATCCTGAGGTCACTGTAGCAACACGAAAGAGCTCCATGGACCAAAAATCAACTCGAGATGAGAGGTTAGTCCCTGGCTTCGACTCCAGAGGAATACCACCTTACCACAAGCACCTCAAGAGGAGGCTTCTCTCAGCTCTAGGTACGTGAGAGGTACCCTGAGTTTGCGGAGTCAAGTGGAATGGACACCGCGATGCCCTGACTCGAAATAAGGCCGGATATCCCTGCAGTGACTGGAATGCAGGCTCGTCTTGCCTCTCCCAAGACGAAAGGATGTCTGAATCCCCTGTGGAGACCACAGAGAAAGACCTAGTTCCCCACCTCATCGCGACCGGAGGCCTCACATCCTTTGAAAACTCCAGAGGTACGCGGAGATCAGTGCCTCCAAAGGAGACGATGCCTGACTCCTCGTGAAACTTGATAGGAGTCCCAGGATTCCTGTGGCACGTGGAAAGGGACCCTTGGTCTCCCGCCTCAGCTGGAGAGGCGTCCCAATTGCCTTGCCAAGCCTCGAGGAGAATCCCGAGTTGTGTCTCGCAACTAGGCAAGAGTCCTGACGTGGCTGAACAAACACGTGTGTGGAAGGGCCATCCCCGTCGTAACTCGAGAATATACCCCAGGTTCCCGCCGCAACTCGAGAAAAACCATGAGACTTCCCCCTCGCCGCGAGATGAGGCCCGATTCCCCTGCACTGCGTGCAGAGCAATTCTGTGTTGCACATCACACATGAAAGGAGCCTTGATTTCCTTCATGGCACTCCAGAGAAACCCCAAGAACACTGTTTCAAGGCTAGAGGGATCCTGAGGTCACTGTAGCAACACGAAAGAGCTCCGTGGACCAAAAATCAACTCGAGATGAGAGGTTAGTCCCTGGCTTCGACTCCAGAGGAATACCACCTTACCACAAGCACCTCAAGAGGAGGCTTCTCTCAGCTCTAGGTACGTGAGAGGTACCCTGAGTTTGCGGAGTCAAGTGGAATGGACACCGCGATGCCCTGACTCGAAATAAGGCCGGATATCCCTGCAGTGACTGGAATGCAGGCTCGTCTTGCATCTCCCAAGACGAAAGGGTGTCTGAATCCTCTGTGGAGACCACAGAGAAAGACCTAGTTCCCCACCTCATCGCGACAGGAGGCCTCAAATCCTTTGAAAACTCCAGAGGTATGCGGAGATCAGTGCCTCCAAAGGAGACGATGCATGACTCCTCGTGAAACTTGATAGGAGACCCAGGATTCCTGTGGCACGTGGAAATGGACTCTTGGTCTCCCGCCTCAGCTGGAGAGGCGTCCCAATTGCCCTGCAAAGCCTCGAGGAGAATCCCGAGTTGTCCCTCGCAACTAGGCAGGAGTCCTGACATGGCTGAACACACACTTGTGTGGAAGGGCCATCCCCGTCGTAACTCGAGAATATACCCCAGGTTCCCGCCGCAACTCGAGAAAAACCATGAGACTTCCCCCTCGATGCGAGATGAGGCCCTATTCCCCTGTACTGCGTGCAGAGCAATTCCGTCTTGCACATCACACATGAAAGGAGCCTTGATTTCCTTGATGGCACTCCAGAGAAACCCCAAGAACACTGTTTCAAGGATAGAGGGATCCTGAGGTCACTGTAGCAACACGAAAGAACTCCGTGGGCCAAAAATCAACTCGAAAGAGAGGTTAGTCCCTGGATTCGTCTCCAGAGGAATACCACCTTACCACAAGCACCTCAAGAGGAGGCTTCTCTCAGCTCTAGGTATGTGAGAGGGACCCTGAGTTTGCGACCTCAATTGGAATGGACACCGCGATGCCCTGACTCGAAATAAGGCCGGATATCCTTGCAGTGACTTCAATGCAGGCTCGTCTTGCATCTCCCAGGACGAAAGGATGTCTGAATCCCCTGTGGAAAGCACAGAGAAAGACTTAGTTCCCCACCTCATCGCGACCGACAGCCTCACATCCTTTGAAAACTCCAGAGGTACGCGGAGATCAGTGCCTCCAAAGGAGACGATGCCTGACTCCTCGTGAAACTTGATAGGAGTCCCAGGATTCCTGTGGCACTTGGATAGGGACACTTGGTCTCCCGCCTCAGCTGGAGAGGCGTCCCAATTGCGCTGCCAAGCCTCGAGGAGAATCCAGAGTTGTCCCTCGCAACTAGGCAGGAGTCCTGACGTCGCTGAAGAAACACGAGTGTGGAAGGGCCATCCCCGTCGTAACTCGAGAATATACCCCAGGTTCCCGCCGCAACTCGAGAAAAACCATGAGACTTCCCCCTCGCCGCGAGATGAGGCCCGATTCCCCTGCACTGCGTGCAGAGCAATTCTGTGTTGCACATCACACATGAAAGGAGCCTTGATTTCCTTAATGGCACTCCAGAGAAACCCCAAGAACACTGTTTCAAGGCTAGAGGGATCCTGAGGTCACTGTAGCAACACGAAAGAGCTCCGTGAACCAAAAATCAACTCGAGATGAGAGGTTAGTCCCTGGCTTCGACTCCAGAGGAATACCACCTTACCACAAGCACCTCAAGAGGAGGCTTCTCTCAGCTCTAGGTATGTGAGAGGGACCCTGAGTTTGCGGTCTCAAGTGGAATGAACACCGCGATTCCCTGACTCGAAATAAGGCCGGATATCCCTGCAGTGACTGGAATGCAGGCTCGTCTTGCATCTCCCAAGACGAAAGGGTGTCTGAATCCCCTGTAGAGACCACAGAGAAAGACCTAGTTCCCCACCTCATCACGACAGGAGGCCTCAAATCCTTTGAAAACTCCAGAGGTATGCGGAGATCAGTGCCTCCAAAGGAGACGATGCCTGACTCCTCGTGAATCTTGATAGGAGACCCAGGATTCCTGTGGCACGTGGAAAGGGACTCTTGGTCTCCCGCCTCAGCTGGAGAGGCGTCCCAATTGCCCTGCAAAGCCTCGAGGAGAATCCCGAGTTGTCCCTCGCAACTAGGCAGGAGTCGTGACATGGCTGAACACACACGTGTGTGGAAGGGCCATCCCCGTCGTAACTCGAGAATATACCCCAGGTTCCCGCCGCAACTCGAGAAAAACCATGAGACTTCCCCCTCGCCGCGAGATGAGGCCCGATTCCCCTGCACTGCGTGCAGAGCAATTCTGTGTTGGACATCACACATGAAAGAAGCCTTGATTTCCTTCATGGCACTCCAGAGAAACCCCAAGAGCACTGTTTCAAGGCTAGAGGGATCCTGAGGTCACTGTAGCAACACGAAAACACTCCGTGGACCAAAAATCAACTCGAGATGAGAGGTTAGTCCCTGGCTTCGACTCCAGAGGAATACCACCTTACCACAAGCACCTCAAGAGGAGGCTTCTCTCAGCTCTAGGTATGTGAGAGGGACCCTGAGTTTGCGGCCTCAAGTGGAATGGACACCACGATGCCCTGACTCGAAATAAGGCCGGATATCCCTGCAGTGACTGGAATGCAGGCTCGTCTTGCATCTCCCAAGATGAAAGGGTGTCTGAATCCCCTGTGGAGACCACAGAGAAAGACCTAGTTCCCCACCTCATCGCGACAGGAGGCCTCAAATCCTTTGAAAACTCCAGAGGTATGCGGAGATCAGTGCCTTCAAAGGAGACGATGCCTGACTCCTCATGAAACTTGATAGGAGACCCAGGATTCCTGTGGCACGTGGAAAGGGACACTTGGTCTCCCGTCTCAGCTGGAGAGGCGTTCCAATTGCCCTGCAAAGCCTCGAGGAGAATCCCGAGTTGTCCCTCGCAACTAGGCAGGAGTCCTGACATGGCTGAACACACACGTGTGTGGAAGGGCCATCCCCGTCGTAACTCGAGAATATACCCCAGGTTCCCGCCGCAACTCGAGAAAAACCATGAGACTTCCCCCTCGATGCGAGATGAGGCCCTATTCCCCTGTACTGCGTGCAGAGCAATTCCGTCTTGCACATCACACATGAAAGGAGCCTTGATTTCCTTGATGGCACTCCAGAGAAACGCCAAGAACACTGTTTCAAGGATAGAGGGATCCTGAGGTCACTGTAGCAACACGAAAGAACTCCGTGGGCAAAAAATCAACTCGAAAAGAGAGGTTAGTCCCTGGATTCGTCTCCAGAGGAATACCACCTTACCACAAGCACCTCAAGAGGAGGCTTCTCTCAGCTCTAGGTATGTGAGAGGGACCCTGAGTTTGCGGCCTCAATTGGAATGGACACCGCCATGCCCTGACTCGAAATAAGGCCGGATATCCTTGCAGTGACTTCAATGCAGGCTCGTCTTGCATCTCCCAGGACGAAAGGATGTCTGAATCCCCTGTGGAAAGCACAGAGAAAGACTTAGTTCCCCACCTCATCGCGACCGAGAGCCTCACATCCTTTGAAAACTCCAGAGGTACGCGGAGATCAGTGCCTCCAAAGGAGACGATGCCTGACTCCTCGTGAAACTTGATAGGAGTCCCAGGATTCCTGTGGCACTTGGATAGGGACACTTGGTCTCCCGCCTCAGCTGGAGAGGCGTCCCAATTGCCCTGCCAAGCCTCGAGGAGAATCCAGAGTTGTCCCTCGCAACTAGGCAGGAGTCCTGACGTCGCTGAAGAAACACGTGGGTGGAAGGGCCATCCCCGTCGTAACTCGAGAATATACCCCAGGTTCCCGCCGCAACTCGAGAAAAACCATGAGACTTCCCCCTCGCCGCGAGATGAGGCCCGATTACCCTGCACTGCGTGCAGAGCAATTCCGTGTTGCACATCACACATGAAAGGAGCCTTGATTTCCTTGATGGCACTCCAGAGAAACCCCAAGAACACTGTTTCAAGGCTAGAGGGATCCTGAGGTCACTGTAGCAACACAAAAGAGCTCCGTGGAACAAAAATCAACTCGAGATGAGAGGTTAGTCCCTGGCTTTGACTCCAGAGGAATACCACCTTACCACAAGCACCTCAAGAGGAGGCTTCTCTCAGCTCTAGGTATGTGAGAGGGACCCTGAGTTTGTGGCCTCAAGTGGAATGGACACCGCGATGCCCTGACGCGAAATAAGGCTGGATATCCCTGCAGTGACTTGAATGCAGGCTCGTCTTGTATCTCCCAAGAAGAAAGGATGTCTGAATCACCTGTGGAGACCACAGAGAAACACCTAGTTCCCCACCTCATCGCGACCGGAGGCCTCACATCCTTTGAAAACTCCAGAGGTACGCGGAGATCAGTGCCTCCAAAGGAGACGATGCCTGACTCCTCGTGAAACTTGATAGGAGTCCCAGGATTCCTGTGGCACGTGGAAAGGGACCCTTGGTCTCCCGCCTGAGCTGGAGAGGCGTTCCAATTGGCCTGCCAAGCCTCGAGGAGAATCCCGAGTTGTCCCTCGCAACTAGGCAGGAGTCCTGACGTGGCTGAACAAACACGTGGGTGGAAGGGCCATCCCCGTCGTAACTCGAGAATATACCCCAGGTTCCCGCCGCAACTCGAAAAAAACCATGAGACTTCCCCCTCGATGCGAGATGAGGCCCGATTCCCCTGTACTGCATGCAGAGCAATTCCGTCTTGCACATCACACATGAAAGGAGCCTTGATGTCCTTGATGGCACTCCAGAGAAACCCCAAGAACACTGTTTCAAGGATAGAGGGATCCTGAGGTCACTGTAGCAACACGAAAGAACTCTGTGGACCAAAAATCAACTCGAAAAGAGATGTTAGTCCCTGGATTCGTCTCCAGAGGAATACCACCTTACCACAAGCACCTCAAGAGGAGGCTTCTCTCAACTCTAGGTATGTGAGAGGGACCCTGAGCTTGCGGCCTCAAGTGGAATGGACACCGCGATGCCCTGACGCGAAATAAGGCTGGATATCCCTGCAGTGACTTGAATGCAGGCTCGTCTTGCATCTCCCAAGAAGAAAGGATGTCTGAATCCCCTGTGGAGACCACAGAGAAAGACCTAGTTCCCCACCTCATCGCGACCGGAGGCCTCACATCCTTTGAAAACTCCAGAGGTACGCGGAGATCAGTGCCTCCAAAGGAGACGATGCCTGACTCCTCGTGAAACTTGATAGGAGTCCCAGGATTCCTGTGGCACGTGGAAAGGGACCCTTGGTCTCCCGCCTCAGCTGGAGAGGCGTCGCAATTGCCTTGCCAAGCCTCGAGGAGAATCCCGAGTTGTGTCTCGCAACTAGGCAAGAGTCCTGACGTGGCTGAACAAACACGTGTGTGGAAGGGCCATCCCCGTCGTAACTCGAGAATATACCCCAGGTTCCCGCCGCAACTCGAGAAAAACCATGAGATTTCCCCACGCCGCGAGATGAGGCCCGATTCCCCTGCACTGCGTGCAGAGCAATTCTGTGTTGCACATCACACATGAAAGGAGCCTTGATTTCCTTCATGGCACTCCAGAGAAACCCCAAGAACACTGTTTCAAGGCTAGAGGGATCCTGAGGTCACTGTAGCAACACGAAAGAGCTCCGTGGACCAAAAATCAACTCGAGATGAGAGGTTAGTCCCTGGCTTCGACTCCAGAGGAATACCACCTTACCACAAGCACCTCAAGAGGAGGCTTCTCTCAGCTCTAGGTATGTGAGAGGTACCCTGAGTTTGCGGAGTCAAGTGGAATGGACACCGCGATGCCCTGACTCGAAAAAAGGCCGGATATCCCTGCAGTGACTGGAATGCAGGCTCGTCTTGCATCTCCCAAGACGAAAGGGTGTCTGAATCCCCTGTGGAGACCACAGAGAAAGACCTAGTTCCCCACCTCATCGCGACAGGAGGCCTCAAATCCTTTGAAAACTCCAGAGGTATGCGAAGATCAGTGCCTCCAAAGGAGACGATGCCTGACTCCTCGTGAAACTTGATAGGAGACCCAGGATTCCTGTGGCACGTGGAAAGGGACTCTTGGTCTCCCGCCTCAGCTGGAGAGGCGTCCCAATTGCCCTGCAAAGCCTCGAGGAGAATCCCGAGTTGTCCCTCGCAACTAGGCAGGAGTCCTGACATGGCTGAACACACACGTGTGTGGAAGGGCCATCCCCGTCGTAATTCGAGAATATACCCCAGGTTCCCGCCGCAACTCGAGAAAAACCATGAGACTTCCCCCTCGCCGCGAGGTGAGGCCCGATTCCTCTCACTGCGTGCAGAGCAATTCTGTGTTGCACATCACACATGAAAGAAGCCTTGATTTCCTTCATGGCACTCCAGAGAAACCCCAAGAACACTGTTTCAAGGCTAGAGGGATCCTGAGGTCACTGTAGCAACACGAAAGCGCTCCGTGGACCAAAAATCAACTCGAGATGAGAGGTTAGTCCCTGGCTTCGACTCCAGAAGAATACCACCTTACCACAAGCACCTCAAGAGGAGGCTTCTCTCAGCTCTAGGTATGTGAGAGGGACCCTGAGTTTGCGGCCTCAAGTGGAATGGACACCGCGATGCCCTGACTCGAAATTAGGCCGGATATCCCTGCAGTGACTGGAATGCAGGCTGGTCTTGCATCTCCCAAGACGAAAGGGTGTCTGAATCCCCTGTGGAGACCACAGAGAAAGACCTAGTTCCCCACCTCATCGCGACAGGAGGCCACAAATCCTTTGAAAACTCCAGAGGTATGCGGAGATCAGTGCCTCCAAAGGAGACGATGCCTGACTCCTCATGAAACTTGATAGGAGACCCAGGATTCCTGTGGCACGTGGAAAGGGACCCTTGGTCTCCCGTCTCAGCTGGAGAGGCGTCCCAATTGCCCTGCAAAGCCTCGAGGACAATCCCGAGTTGTCCCTCAAAACTAGGCAGGAGTCCTGACATGGCTGAACACACACGTGTGTGGAAGGGCCATCCCCGTCGTAATTCGAGAATATACCCCAGGTTCCCGCCGCAACTCGAGAAAAACCATGAGACTTCCCCCTCGCCGCAAGATGAGGCCCGATTCCCCTGCACTGCGTGCAGAGCAATTCCGTGTTGCACATCACACATGAAAGGAGCCTTGATTTCCTTGATGGCACTCCAGAGAAACCCCAAGAACACTGTTTCAAGGCTAGAGGGATCCTGAGGTCACTGTAGCAACACGAAAGAGCTCCGTGGACCAAGAATCAACACGAGATGAGAGGTTAGTCCCTGGCTTCGACACCTGAGGAATACCACCTTACCACAAGCACCTCAAGAGGAGGCTTCTCTCAGCTCTAGGTATGTGAGAGGGACCCTGAGTTTGCGGCCTCAAGTGGAATGGACACCGCGATGCGCTGACTCGAAATAAGGCCGGATATCCCTGCAGTGACTTGAATGCAGGCTCGTCTTGCATCTCCCAAGAAGAAAGGATGTCTGAATCCCCTGTGGAGACCACAGAGAAACACCTAGTTCCCCACCTCATCGCGACCGGAGGCCTCACATCCTTTGAAAACTCCAGAGGTACGCGGAGATCAGTGCCTCCAAAGGAGACGATGCCTGACTCCTCGTGAAACTTGATAGGAGTCCCAGGATTCCTGTGGCACCTGGAAAGGGACCCTTGGTCTCCCGCCTCAGCTGGAGAGGCGTCCCAATTGCCTTGCCAAGCCTCGAGGAGAATCCCGAGTTGTGTCTCGCAACTAGGCAAGAGTCCTGACGTGGCTGAACAAACACGTGTGTGGAAGGGCCATCCCCGTCGTAACTCGAGAATATACCCCAGGTTCCCGACGCAACTCGAGAAAAACCATGAGACTTCCCTCTCGCCGCGAGATGAGGCCCGATTCCCCTGCACTGCGTGCAGAGCAATTCTGTGTTGCACATCACACATGAAAGGAGCCTTGATTTCCTTCATGGCACTCCAGAGAAACCCCAAGAACACTGTTTCAAGGCTAGAGGGATCCTGAGGTCACTGTAGCAACACGAAAGAACTCCGTGGACCAAAAATCAACTCGAGATGAGAGGTTAGTCCCTGGCTTCGACTCCAGAGGAATACCACCTTACCACAAGCACCTCAAGAGGAGGCTTCTCTCAGCTCTAGGTATGTGAGAGGGACCCTGAGTTTGCGGCCTCAAGTGGAATGGACACCGCGATGCCCTGACTCGAAATAAGGCCGGATATCCCTGCAGTGACTGGAATGCAGGCTCGTCTTGCATCTCCCAAGATGAAAGGGTGTCTGAATCCCCTGTGGAGACCACAGAGAAAGACCTAGTTCCCCACCTCATCACGACAGGAGGCCTCAAATCCTTTGAAAACTCCAGAGGTATGCGGAGATCAGTGCCTCCAAAGGAGACGATGCCTGACTCCTCGTGAAACTTGATAGGAGACCCAGGATTCCTGTGGCACGTGGAAAGGGACACTTGGTCTCCCGTCTCAGCTGGAGAGGCGTCCCAATTGCCCTGCCAAGCCTCGAGGAGAATCCAGAGTTGTTCCTTGCAACTAGGCAGGAGTCCTGACGTCGCTGAAGAAACACGTGGGTGGAAGGGCCATCCGCGTCGTAACTCGAGAACATACCCCAGGTTCCCGCCGCAACTCGAGAAAAACCATGAGACTTCCCCCTCGCCGCGAGATGAGGCCCGATTCCCCTGCACTGCGTGCAGAGCAATTCCGTGTTGCACATCACACATGAAAGGAGCCTTGATTTAATTGATGGCACTCCAGAGAAACCCCAAGAACACTGTTTCAAGGCTAGAGGGATCCTGAGGTCACTGTAGCAACACGAAAGAGCTCCGTGGACCAAGAATCAACACGAGATGAGAGGTTAGTCCCTGGCTTCGACTCCTGAGGAATACCACTTTACCACAAGCACCTCAAGAGGAGGCTTCTCTCAGCTCTAGGTATGTGAGAGGGATCCTGAGTTTGCGGCCTCAAGTGGAATGGACACCGCGATGCCCTGACTCGAAATAAGGCCGGATATCCCTGCAGTGACTGGAATGCAGGCTTGTCTTGCATCTCCCAAGATGAAAGGATGTCTGAATCCCCTGTGGAGACCACAGAGAAAGACCTAGTTCCCCACCTCATCGCGACCGGAGGCCTCACATCCTTTGAAAACTCCAGAGGTACGTGGAGATCAGTGCCTCCAAAGGAGACGATGCCTGACTCCTCGTGAAACTTGATAGGATTCCCAGGATTCTTGTGGCACGTGGAAAGGGACCCTTGGTCTCCCGCCTCAGCTGGAGAGGCGTTCCAATTGCCCTGCCAAGCCTCGAGGAGAATCCCGAGTTGTCCCTCGCAACTAGGCAGGAGTCCTGACGTGGCTGAACAAACACGTGTGTGGAAGGGCCATCCCCGTCGTAACTCGAGAATATACCCAGGTTCCCGCCGCAACTCGAGAAAAACCATGAGACTTCCCCCTCGCCGCGAGATGAGGCCCGATTCCCCTGCACTGCGTGCAGAGCAATTCCGTGTTGCACATCACACATGAAAGGAGCCTTGATTTCTTTGATGGCACTCCAGAGAAACCCCAAGAACAGTGTTTCAAGGCTAGAGGGATCCTGAGGTCACTGTAGCAACACGAAAGAGCTCCGTGGACCAAGAATCAACATGAGATGAGAGGTTAGTCCCTGACTTCGACTCCTGAGGAATACCACCTTACCACAAGCACCTCAAGAGGAGGCTTCTCTCAGCTCTAGGTATGTGAGAGGGACCCTGAGTTTGCGGCCTCAAGTGGAATGGACACCGCGATGCCCTGACTCGAAATAAGGCCGGATATCCCTGCAGTGACTTGAATGCAGGCTCGTCTTGCATCTCCCAAGAAGAAAGGATGTCTGAATCCCCTGTGGAGACCACAGAGAAACACCTAGTTCCCCACCTCATCGCGACCGGAGGCCTCACATCCTTTGAAAACTCCAGAGGTACGCGTAGATCAGTGCCTCCAAAGGAGACGATGCCTGACTCCTCGTGAAACTTGATAGGAGTCCCAGGATTCTTGTGGCACGTGGAAAGGGACCCTTGGTCTCCCGCCTCAGCTGGAGAGGCGTTCCAATTGCCCTGCCAAGCCTCGAGGAGAATCCCGAGTTGTCCCTCACAACTAGGCAGGAGTCCTGACGTGGCTGAACAAACACGTGGGTGGAAGGGCCATCCCCGTCGTAACTCGAGAATATACCCCAGGTTCCCGCCGCAACTCGAGAAAAACCATGAGACTTCCCCCTCGATGCGAGATGAGGCCCGATTCCCCTGTACTGCGTGCAGAGCAATTCCGTCTTGCACATCACACATGAAAGGAGCCTTGATTTCCTTGATGGCACTCCAGAGAAACCCCAAGAAGACTGTTTCAAGGATAGAGGGATCCTGAGGTCACTGTAGCAACACGAAAGAACTCTGTGGACCAAAAATCAACTCGAAAAGAGAGGTTAGTCCCTGGATTCGTCTCCAGAGGAATACCACCTTACCACAAGCACCTCAAGAGGAGGCTTCTCTCAACTCTAGGTATGTGAGAGGGACCCTGAGTTTGCGGCCTCAAATGGAATGGACACCGCGATGCCCTGACTCGAAATAAGGCCGGATATCCTTGCAGTGACTTCAATGCAGGCTCGTCTTGCATCTCCCAGGACGAAAGGGTGTCTGAATCCCCTGTGGAGACCACAGAGAAAGACCTAGTTCCCCACCTCACCGCGACCGGAGGCCTCAAATCCTTTGAAAACTCCAGAGGTACGCAGAGATCAGTGCCTCCAAAGGAGACGATGCCTGACTCCTCGTGAAACTTGATAGGAGTCCCAGGATTCCTGTGGCACATGGAAAGGGACACTTGGTCTCCCGCCTCAGCTGGAGAGGCGTCCCCATTGCCTTGCCAAGCCTCGAGGAGAATCCCGAGTTGTGTCTCGCAACTAGGCAGGAGTCCTGACGTGGCTGAACAAACACGTGTGTGGAAGGGCCATCCCCGTCGTAACTCGAGAATATACCCCAGGTTCCCGCCGCAACTCGAGAAAAACCATGAGACTTCCCCCTCGCCGCGAGATGAGGCCCGATTCCCCTGCACTGCGTGCAGAGCAATTCTGTGTTGCACATCACACATGAAAGGAGCCTTGATTTCCTTCATGGCACTCCAGAGAAACCCCAAGAACACTGTTTCAAGGCTAGAGGGATCCTGAGGTCACTGTAGCAACACGAAAGCGCTCCGTGGACCAAAAATCAACTCGAGATGAGAGGTTAGTCCCTGGCTTCAACTCCAGAGGAATACCACCTTACCACAAGCACCTCAAGAGGAGGCTTCTCTCAGCTCTAGGTATGTGAGAGGGACCCTGAGTTTGCGGCCTCAAGTGGAATGGACACCACGATGCCCTGACTCGAAATAAGGCCGGATATCCCTGCAGTGACTGGAATGCAGGCTCGTCTTGCATCTCCCAAGATGAAAGGGTGTCTGAATCCCCTGTGGAGACCACAGAGAAACACCAAGTTTCCCACCTCATCGCGACAGGAGGCCTCAAATCCTTTGAAAACTCCAGAGGTATGCGGAGATCAGTGCCTCCAAAGGAGACGATGCCTGACTCCTCATGAAACTTGATAGGAGACCCAGGATTCCTGTGGCACGTGGAAAGGGACCCTTGGTCTCCCGTCTCAGCTGGAGAGGCGTCCCAATTGCCCTGCAAAGCCTCGAGGAGAATCCCGAGTTGTGTCTCGCAACTAGGCAGGAGTCCTGACGTGGCTGAACAAACACGTGTGTGGAAGGGCCATCCCCGTCGTAACTCGAGAATATACCCCAGGTTCCCGCCGCAACTCGAGAAAAACCATGAGACTTCCCCCTCGCCGCGAGATGAGGCCCGATTCCCCTGCACTGCGTGCAGAGCAATTCTGTGTTGCACATCACACATGAAAGGAGCCTTGATTTCCTTCATGGCACTCCAGAGAAACCCCAAGAACACTGTTTCAAGGCTAGAGGGATCCTGAGGTCACTGTAGCAACACGAAAGCGCTCCGTGGACCAAAAATCAACTCGAGATAAGAGGTTAGTCCCTGGCTTCGACTCCAGAGGAATACCACCTAACCACAAGCACCTCAAGAGGAGGCTTCTCTCAGCTCTAGGTATGTGAGAGGGACCCTGAGTTTGCGGCCTCAAGTGGAATGGACACCACGATGCCCTGACTCGAAATAAGGCCGGATATCCCTGCAGTGACTGGAATGCAGGCTCGTCTTGCATCTCCCAAGACGAAAGGGTGTCTGAATCCCCTGTGGAGACCACAGAGAAAGACCTAGTTCCCCACCTCATCGCGACAGGAGGCCTCAAATCCTTTGAAAACTCCAGAGGTATGCGGAGATCAGTGCCTCAAAAGGAGACGATGCCTGACTCCTCGTGAAACTTGATAGGAGACCCAGGATTCCTGTGGCACGTGGAAAGGGACCCTTGGTCTCCCGCCTCAGCTGGAGAGGCGTCCCAATTGCCCTGCCAAGCCTCGAGGAGAATCCAGAGTTGTCCCTCGCAACTAGGCAGGAGTCCTGACGTCGCTGAAGAAACACGTGGGTGGAAGGGCCATCCCCGTCGGAACTCGAGAATATACCCCAGGTTCCCGCCGCAACTCGAGAAAAACCATGAGACTTCCCCCTCGCCGCGAGATGAGGCCCGATTCCCCTGCACTGCGTGCAGAGCAATTCTGTGTTGCACATCACACATGAAAGGAGCCTTGATTTCCTTGATGGCACTCCAGAGAAACCCCAAGAACACTGTTTCAAGGCTAGAGGGATCCTGAGGTCACTGTAGCAACACGAAAGAGCTCCGTGGACCAAGAATCAACACGAGATGAGAGGTTAGTCCCTGGCTTCGACTCCTGAGGAATACCACCTTACCACAAGCACCTCAAGAGGAGGCTTCTCTCAGCTCTAGGTATGTGAGAGGGATCCTGAGTTTGCGGCCTCAAGTGGAATGGACACCGCGATGCCCTGACGCAAAATAAGGCCGGATATCCCTGCAGTGACTTGAATGCAGGCTCGTCTTGCATTTCCCAAGAAGAAAGGATGTCTGAATCCCCTGTGGAGACCACAGAGAAAGACCTAGTTCCCCACCTCATCGCGACCGGAGGCCTCACATCCTTTGAAAACTCCAGAGGTACGCGGAGATCAGTCCCTCCAAAGGAGACGATGCCTGACTCCTCGTGAAACTTGATAGGAGTCCCAGGATTCCTGTGGCACGTGGAAAGGGACCCTTGGTCTCCCGCCTCAGCTGGAGAGGCGTCCCAATTGCCTTGACACGCCTCGAGGAGAATCCCGAGTTGTGTCTCGCAATTAGGCAAGAGTCCTGACGTGGCTGAACAAACACGTGTGTGGAAGGGCCTTCCCCGTCGTAACTCGAGAATATACCCCAGGTTCCCGCCGCAACTCGAGAAAAACCATGAGACTTCCCCCTCGCCGCGAGATGAGGCCCGATTCCCCTGCACTGCGTGCAGAGCAATTCTGTGTTGTACATCACACATGAAAGGAGCCTTGATTTCCTTCATAGCACTCCAGAGAAACCCCAAGAACACTGTTTCAAGGCTAGAGGGATCCTGAGGTCACTGTAGCAACACGAAAGAGCTCCGTGGACCAAAAATCAACTCGAGATGAGAGGTTAGTCCCTGACTTCGACTCCAGAGGAATACCACCTTACCACAAGCACCTCAAGAGGAGGCTTCTCTCAGCTCTAGGTATGTGAGAGGGACCCTGAGTTTGCGGCCTCAAGTGGAATGGACACCGCGATGCCCTGACTCGAAATAAGGCCGGATATCCCTACAGTGACTGGAATGCAGGCTCGTCTTGCATCTCCCAAGACGAAAGGGTGTCTGAATCCCCTGTGGAGACCACAGAGAAAGACCTAGTTCCCCACCTCATCGCGACAGGAGGCCTCAAATCCTTTGAAAACTCCAGAGGTATGCTGAGATCAGTGCCTCCAAAGGAGACGATGCCTGACTCCTCGTGAAACTTGATAGGAGACCCAGGATTCCTGTGGCACGTGGAAAGGGACCCTTGGTCTCCCGTCTCAGCTGGAGAGGCGTCCCAATTGCCCTGCAAAGCCTCGAGGAGAATCCCGAGTTGTCCCTCGCAACTAGGCAGGAGTCCTGACATGGCTGAACACACACGTGTGTGGAAGGGCCATTCGCGTCGTAACTCGAGGATATACCCCAGGTTCCCGCCGCAACTCGAGAAAAACCATGAGACTTCCCCCTCGCCGCGAGATGAGGCCCGATTCCCCTGCACTGCGTGCAGAGCAATTCCGTGTTGCACATCACACATGAAAGGAGCCTTGATTTCCTTGATGGCACTCCAGAGAAACCCCAAGAACACTGTTTCAAGGCTAGAGGGATCCTGAGGTCACTGTAGCAACACGAAAGAGCTCCGTGGACCAAGAATCAACACGAGATGAGAGGTTAGTCCCTGGCTTCGACTCCTGAGGAATACCACCTTACCACAAGCACCTCAAGGGGAGGCTTCTCTCAGCTCTAGGTATGTGAGAGGGACCCTGAGTTTGCGGCCTCAAGTGGAATGGACACCGCGATGCCCTGACTCGAGAAAAGGCCGGATATCCCTGCAGTGACTTGAATGCAGGCTCGTCTTGCATCTCCCAAGAAGAAAGGATGTCTGAATCCCCTGTGGAGACCACAGAGAAACACCTAGTTCCCCACCTCATCGCGACCGGAGGCCTCACATCCTTTGAAAACTCCAGAGGTACGCGGAGATCAGTGCCTCCAAAGGAGACGATGCCTGACTCCTCGTGAAACTTGATAGGAGTCCCAGGATTCTTGTGGCACGTGGAAAGGGACCCTTGGTCTCCCGCCTCAGCTGGAGAGGCGTTCCAATTGCCCTGCCAAGCCTCGAGGAGAATCCCGAGTTGTCCCTCGCAACTAGGCAGGAGTCCTGACGTCGCTGAAGAAACACGTGGGTGGAAGGGCCATCCCCGTCGTAACTCGAGAATATACCCCAGGTTCCCGCCGCACCTCGAGAAAAACCATGAGACTTCCCCCTCGCCGCGAGATGAGGCCCGATTCCCCTGCACTGCGTGCAGAGCAATTCCGTGTTGCACATCACACATGAAAGGAGCCTTGATTTCCTTGATGGCACTCCAGAGAAACCCCAAGAACACTGTTTCAAGGCTAGAGGGATCCTGAGGTCACTGTAGCAACACGAAAGAGCTCCGTGGGCCAAAAATCAACTCGAGATGAGAGGTTAGTCCCTGGCTTCGACTCCAGAGGAATACCACCTTACCACAAGCACCTCAAGAGGAGGCTTCTCTCAGCTCTAGGTATGTGAGAGGGACCCTGAGTTTGCGGCCTCAAGTGGAATGGACACCGCGATGCCCTGACGCGAAATAAGGCTGGATATCCCTGCAGTGACTTGAATGCAGGCTCGTCTTGCATCTCCCAAGATGAAAGGATGTCTGAATCCCCTGTGGAGACCACAGAGAAAGACCTAGTTCCCCACCTCATCGCGACCGGAGGCCTCACATCCTTTGAAAACTCCAGAGGTACGCGGAGATCAGTGCCTCCAAAGGAGACGATGCCTGACTCCTCGTGAAACTTGATAGGAGTCCCAGGATTCCTGTGGCACTTGGAAAGGGACCCTTGGTCTCCCGCCTCAGCTGGAGAGGCGTCCCAATTGCCTTGCCAAGCCTCGAGGAGAATCCTGAGTTGTCCCTCGCAACTAGGCAGGAGTCCTGACATGGCTGAACACACACGTGTGTGGAAGGGCCATCCCCGTCGTAACTCGAGAATATACCCCAGGTTCCCGCCGCAGCTCGAGAAAAACCATGAGACTTCCCCCTCGCCGCGAGATGAAGCCTGATTCCCCTGCACTGCGTGCAGAGCAATTCCGTGTTGCACATCACACATGAAAGGAGCCTTGATTTCCTTGATGGCACTCCAGAGAAACCCCAAGAACACTGTTTCATGGCTAGAGGGATCCTGAGGTCACTGTAGCAACACGAAAGAGCTCCGTGGACCAAGAATCAACACGAGATGAGAGGTTAGTCCCTGGCTTCGACTCCTGAGGAATACCACCTTACCACAAGCACCTCAAGAGGAGGCTTCTCTCAGCTCTAGGTATGTCAGAGGGATCCTGAGTTTGCGGCCTCAAGTGGAATGGACACCGCGATGCCCTGACTCGAAATAAGGCCGGATATCCCTGCAGTGACTTGAATGCAGGCTCGTCTTGCATCTCCCAAGAAGAAAGGATGTCTGAATCCCCTGTGGAAACCACTGAGAAACACCTAGTTCCCCACCTCATCGCGACAGGAGGCCTCACATCCTTTGAAAACTCCAGAGGTACGCGGAGATCAGTGCCTCCAAAGGAGACGATGCCTGACTCCTCGTGAAACTTGATAGGAGTCCCAGGATTCTTGTGACACGTGGAAAGGGACCCTTGGTCTCCCGCCTCAGCTGGAGAGGCGTCCCAATTGCCCTGCCAAGCCTCGAGGAGAATCCCGAGTTGTCCCTCGCAACTAGGCAGGAGTCCTGACGTGGCTGAACAAACACGTGGGTGGAAGGGCTATCCCCGTCGTAACTCGAGAATATACCCCAGGTTCCCGCCGCAACTCGAGAAAAACCATGAGACTTCCCCCTCGATGCGAGATGAGGCCCGATTCCCCTGTACTGCGTGCAGAGCAATTCCGTCTTGCACATCACACATGAAAGGAGCCTTGATTTCCTTGATGGCACTCCAGAGAAACCCCAAGAACACTGTTTCAAGGATAGAGGGATCCTGAGGTCATTGTAGCAACACGAAAGAACTCTGTGGACCAAAAATCAACTCGAAAAGAGAGGTTAGTCCCTGGATTCGTCTCCAGAGGAATACCACCTTACCACAAGCACCTCAAGAGGAGGCTTCTCTCAGCTCTAGGTATGTGAGAGGGACCCTGAGTTTGCGGCCTCAAGTGGAATGGACACCGCGATGCCCTGACTCGAAATAAGGCCGGATATCCCTGCAGTGACTTCAATGCAGGCTCGTCTTGCATCTCCCAGGACGAAAGGATGTCTGAATACCCTGTGGAAAGCACAGAGAAAGACTTAGTTCCCCACCTCATCGCGACCGATAGCCTCACATCCTTTGAAAACTCCAGAGGTACGCGGAGATCAGTGCCTCCAAAGGAGACGATGCCTGACTCCTCGTGAAACTTGATAGGAGTCCCAGGATTCCTGTGGCACTTGGAAAGGGACACTTGGTCTCCCGCCTCAGCTGGAGAGGCGTCCCAATTACCCTGCCAAGCCTCGAGGAGAATCCAGAGTTGTCCCTCGCAACTAGGCAGGAGTCCTGACGTCGCTGAAGAAACACGTGGGTGGAAGGGCCATCCCCGTCGTAACTCGAGAATATACCCCAGGTTCCCGCCGCAACTCGAGAAAAACCATGAGACTTCCCCCTCGCCGCGAGATGAGGCCCGATTCCCCTGCACTGCGTGCAGAGCAATTCTGTGTTGCACATCACACATGAAAGGAGCCTTGATTTCCTTGATGGCACTCCAGAGAAACCCCAAGAACACTGTTTCAAGGATAGAGGGATCCTGAGGTCACTGTAGCAACACGAAAGAGCTCCGTGGGCCAAAAATCAACTCGAGATGAGAGGTTAGTCCCTGGCTTCGACTCCAGAGGAATACCACCTTACCACAAGCACCTCAAGAGGAGGCTTCTCTCAGCTCTAGGTATGTGAGCGGGACCCTGAGTTTGCGGCCTCAAGTGGAATGGACACCGCGATGCCCTGACGCGAAATAAGGCTGGATATCCCTGCAGTGACTTGAATGCAGGCTCGTCTTGCATCTCCCAAGATGAAAGGATGTCTGAATCCCCTGTGGAGACCACAGAGAAAGACCTAGTTCCCCACCTCATCGCGACCGGAGGCCTCACATCCTTTGAAAAATCCAGAGGTACGCGGAGATCAGTGCCTCCAAAGGAGACGATGCCTGACTCCTCGTGAAACTTGATAGGAGTCCCAGGATTCCTGTGGCACGTGGAAAGGGACCCTTGGTCTCCCGCCTCAGCTGGAGAGGCGTCGCAATTGCCTTGCCAAGCCTCGAGGAGAATCCCGAGTTGTGTCTCGCAACTAGGCAAGAGTCCTGACGTGGCTGAACACACACGTGTGTGGAAGGGCCATCCCCGTCGTAACTTGAGGATATACCCCAGGTTCCCGCCGCAACTCGAGAAAAACAATGAGACTTCCCCCTCGCCGCGAGATGAGGCCCGATTCCCCTGAACTGCGTGCAGAGCAATTCCGTGTTGCACATCACACATGAAAGGAGCCTTGATTTCCTTCATGGCACTCCAGAGAAACCCCAAGAACACTGTTTCAAGGATAGAGGGATCCTGAGGTCACTGTAGCAACACGAAAGAGCTCCGTGGACCAAGAATCAACACGAGATGAGAGGTTAGTCCCTGGCTTCGACTCCTGAGGAATACCACCTTACCACAAGCACCTCAAGAGGAGGCTTCTCTCAGCTCTAGGTATGTGAGAGGGACCCTGAGTTTGCGGCCTCAAGTGGAATGGACACCGCGATGCCCTGACTCGAAATAAGGCCGGATATCCCTGCAGTGACTGGAATGCAGGCTCGTCTTGCATCTCCCAAGACGAAAGGGTGTCTGAATCCCCTGTGGAGACCACAGAGAAAGACCTAGTTCCCCACCCCATCGCGACAGGAGGCCTCAAATCCTTTGAAAACTCCAGAGGTATGCGGAGATCAGTGCCTCCAAAGGAGACGATGCCTGAATCCTCGTGAAACTTGATAGGAGTCCCAGGACTCCTGTGGCACGTGGAAAGGGACCCTTGGTCTCCCGCCTCAGCTGGAGAGGCGTCCCAATTGCCCTGCCAAGCCTCGAGGAGAATCCAGAGTTGTCCCTCGCAACTAGGCAGGAGTCCTGACGTGGCTGAACAAACACGTGGGTGGAAGGGCCATCCCCGTCGTAACTCGAGAATATACCCCAGGTTCCCGCCGCAACTCGAGAAAAACCATGAGATTTCCCCCTCGATGCGAGATGAGGCCTGATTCCCCTGTACTGTGTGCACAGCAATTCCGTCTTGCACATCACACATGAAAGGAGCCTTGATTTCCTTGATGGCACTCCAGAGAAACCCCAAGAACACTGTTTCAAGGATAGAGGGATCCTGAGGTCACTGTAGCAACAGGAAAGAACTCTGTGGACCAAAAATCAACTCGAAAAGAGAGGTTAGTCCCTGGATTCGTCTCCAGAGGAATACCACCTTACCACAAGCACCTCAAGAGGAGGCTTCTCTCAGCTCTAGGTATGTGAGAGGGACCCTGAGTTTGCGGCCTCAAGTGGAATGGACACCGCGATGCACTGACTCGAAATAAGGCCGGATATCCCTGCAGTGACTTCAATGCAGGCTCGTCTTGCATCTCCCAGGACGAAAGGATGTCTGAATCCCCTGTGGAAAGCACAGAGAAAGACTTAGTTCCCCACCTCATCGCGACCAATAGCCTCACATCCTTTGAAAACTTCAGAGGTACGCGGAGATCAGTGCCTCCAAAGGAGACGATGCCTGACTTCTCGTGAAACTTGATAGGAGTCCCAGGATTCCTGTGGCACGTGGAAAGGGACCCTTGGTCTCCCGCCTCAGCTTGAGAGGCGTCCCAATTGCCTTGCCAAGCCTCGAGGAGAATCCCGAGTTGTGTCTCGCAACTAGGCAAGAGTCCTGACGTGGCTGAACAAACACGTGTGTGGAAGGGCCATACCCGTCGTAACTCGAGAATATAACCCAGGTTCCCGCCGCAACTCGAGAAAAACCATGAGACTTCCCCCTCGCCGCGAGATGAGGCCCGATTCCCCTGCACTGCGTGCAGAGCAATTCTGTGTTGCACATCACACATGAAAGGAGCCTTGATTTCCTACATGGCACTCCAGAGAAACCCCAAAAACACTGTTTCAAGGCTAGAGGGATCCTGAGGTCACTGTAGCAACACGAAAGAACTCTGTGGACCAAAAATCAACTCGAAAAGAGAGGTTAGTCCCTGGATTCGTCTCCAGAGGAATACCACCTTACCACAAGCACCTCAAGAGGAGGCTTCTCTCAGCTCTAGGTATGTGAGAGGGACCCTGAGTTTGCGGCCTCAAGTGAAATGGACACCGCGATGCCCTGACTCGAAATAAGGCCGGATATCCCTGCAGTGACTTCAATGCAGGCTCGTCTTGCATCTCCCAAGATGAAAGGATGTCTGAATCCCCTGTGGAAAGCACAGAGAAAGACTTAGTTCACCACCTCATCGCGACCAATAGCCTCACATCCTTTGAAAACTCCAGAGGTACGCGGAGATCAGTGCCTCCAAAGGAGACGATGCCTGACTCCTCGTGAAACTTGATAGGAGTCACAGGATTCCTGTGGCACTTGGAAAGGGACACTTGGTCTCCCGCCTCAGCTGGAGAGGCGTCCCAATTGCCCTGCCAAGCCTGGAGGAGAATCCAGAGTTGTCCCTCGCAACTAGGCAGGAGTCCTGACGTCGCTGAAGAAACACGTGGGTGGAAGGGCCATCCCCGTCGTAACTCGAGAATATACCCCAGGTTCCCGCCGCAACTCGAGAAAAACCATGAGACTTCCCCCTCGCCGCGAGATGAGGCCCGATTCCCCTGCACTGCGTGCAGAGCAATTCCGTGTTGCACATCACACATGAAAGGAGCCTTGATTTCCTTGATGGCACTCCAGAGAAACTCCAAGAACACTGTTTCAAGGCTAGAGGGATCCTGAGGTCACTGTAGCAACACGAAAGAGCTCCGTGGGCCAAAAATCAACTCGAGAAGAGAGGCTAGTCCTTGGCTTCGACTCCAGAGGAATACCACCTTACCACAAGCACCTCAAGAGGAGGCTTCTCTCAGCTCTAGGTATGTGAGAGCGACCCTGAGTTTGCGGCCTCAAGTGGAATGGACACCGCGATGCCCTGACGCGAAATAAGGCTGGATATCCCTGCAGTGACTTGAATGCAGGCTCGTCTTGCATCTCCCAAGATGAAAGGATGTCTGAATCCCCTGTGGAGACCACAGAGAACGACCTAGTTCCCCACCTCATCGCGACCGGAGGCCTCACATCCTTTGAAAACTCCAGAGGTACGCGGAGATCAGTGCCTCCAAAGGAGACGATGCCTGACTCCTCGTGAAACTTGATAGGAGTCCCAGGATTCCTGTGGCACGTGGAAAGGGACCCTTGGTCTCCCGCCTCAGCTGGAGAGGCATCCCAATTGCCTTGCCAAGCCTCGAGGAGAATCCCGAGTTGTGTCTCGCAACTAGGCAGGAGTCCTGACGTGACTGAACAAACACGTGTGTGGAAGGGCCATCCCCGTCGTAACTCGAGAATATACCCCAGGTTCCCGCCGCAACTCGAGAAAAACCATGAGACTTCCCCCTCGCCGCGAGATGAGGCCCGATTCCCCTGCACTGCGTGCAGAGCAATTCTGTGTTGCACATCACACATGAAAGGAGCCTTGATTTCCTTCATGGCACTCCAGAGAAACCCCAAGAACACTGTTTCAAGGCTAGAGGGATCCTGAGGTCACTGTAGCAACACGAAAGAGCTCCGTGGACCAAAAATCAACTCGAGATGAGAGGTTAGTCCCTGGCTTCTACTCCAGAGGAATACAACCTTACCACAAGCACCTCAAGAGGAGGCTTCTCTCAGCTCTAGGTATGTGAGAGGGATCCTGAGTTTGCGGCCTCAAGTGGAATGGACACCGCGATGCCCTGACTCGAAATAAGGCCGGATATCCCTGCAGTGACTGGAATGCAGGCTTGTCTTGCATCTCCCAAGAAGAAAGGATGTCTGAATCCCCTGTGGAGACCACAGAGAAACACCTAGTTCCCCACCTCATCGCGACCGGAGGCCTCACATCCTTGGAAAACTCCAGAGGTACGCGGAGATCAGTGCCTCCAAAGGAGACGATGCCTGACTCCTCGTGAAACTTGATAGGAGTCCCAGGATTCTTGTGACACGTGGAAAGGGACCCTTGGTCTCCCGCCTCAGCTGGAGAGGCGTCCCAATTGCCCTGCCAAGCCTCGAGGAGAATCCCGAGTTGTCCCTCGCAACTAGGCAGGAGTCCTGACGTGGCTGAACAAACACGTGGGTGGAAGGGCTATCCCCGTCGTAACTCGAGAATATACCCCAGGTTCCCGCCGCAACTCGAGAAAAACCATGAGACTTCACCCTCGATGCGAGATGAGGCCCGATTCCCCTGTACTGCGTGCAGAGCAATTCCGTCTTGCACATCACACATGAAAGGAGCCTTGATTTCCTTGATGGCACTCCAGAGAAACCCCAAGAACACTGTTTCAAGGATAGAGGGATCCTGAGGTCATTGTAGCAACACGAAAGAACTCTGTGGACCAAAAATCAACTCGAAAAGAGAGGTTAGTCCCTGGATTCGTCTCCAGAGGAATACCACCTTACCACAAGCACCTCAAGAGGAGGCTTCTCTCAGCTCTAGGTATGTGAGAGGGACCCTGAGTTTGCGGCCTCAAGTGGAATGGACACCGCGATGCCCTGACTCGAAATAAGGCCGGATATCCCTGCAGTGACTTCAATGCAGGCTCGTCTTGCATCTCCCAGGACGAAAGGATGTCTGAATCCCCTGTGGAAAGCACAGAGAAAGACTTAGTTCCCCACCTCATCGCGACCGATAGCCTCACATCCTTTGAAAACTCCAGAGGTACGCGGAGATCAGTGCCTCCAAAGGAGACGATGCCTGACTCCTCGTGAAACTTGATAGGAGTCCCAGGATTCCTGTGGCACTTGGAAAGGGACACTTGGTCTCCCGCCTCAGCTGGAGAGGCGTCCCAATTACCCTGCCAAGCCTCGAGGAGAATCCAGAGTTGTCCCTCGCAACTAGGCAGGAGTCCTGACGTCGCTGAAGAAACACGTGGGTGGAAGGGCCATCCCCGTCGTAACTCGAGAATATACCCCAGGTTCCCGCCGCAACTCGAGAAAAACCATGAGACTTCCCCCTCGCCGCGAGATGAGGCCCGATTCCCCTGCACTGCGTGCAGAGCAATTCCGTGTTGCACATCACACATGAAAGGAGCCTTGATTTCCTTGATGGCACTCCAGAGAAACCCCAAGAACACTGTTTCAAGGCTAGAGGGATCCTGAGGTCACTGTAGCAACACGAAAGAGCTCCGTGGGCCAAAAATCAACTCGAGATGAGAGGTTCGTCCCTGGCTTCCACTCCTGAGGAATACCACCTTACCACAAGCACCTCAAGAGGAGGCTTCTCTCAGCTCTAGGTATGTGAGAGGGACCCTGAGTGTGCGGCCTCAAGTGGAATGGACACCGCGATGCCCTGACTCGAAATAAGGCCGGATATCCCTGCAGTGACTGGAATGCAGGCTCGTCTTGCATCTCCCAAGAAGAAAGGATGTCTGAATCCCCTGTGGAGACCACAGAGAAACACCTAGTTCCCCACCTCATCGCGACCGGAGGCCTCACATCCTTTGAAAACTCCAGAGGTACGCGGAGATCAGTGCCTCCAAAGGAGACGATGCCTGACTCCTCGTGAAACTTGATAGGAGTCCCAGGATTCTTGTGGCACGTGGAAAGGGACCCTTGGTCTCCCGCCTCAGCTGGAGAGGCGTTCCAATTGCCCTGCCAAGCCTCGAGGAGAATCCCGAGTTGTATCTCGCAACTAGGCAGGAGTCCTGACGTGGCTGAACAAACACGTGGGTGGAAGGGCCATCCCCGTCGTAACTCGAGAATATACCCCAGGTTCCCGCCGCAACTCGAGAAAAACCATGAGACCTCCCCCTCGATGCGAGATGAGGCCCGATTCCCCTGTACTGCGTGCAGAGCAATTCCGTCTTGCACATCACACATGAAAGGAGCCTTGATTTCCTTGATGGCACTCCAGAGAAACCCCAAGAACACTGTTTCAAGGATAGAGGGATCCTGAGGTCACTGTAGCAACAGGAAAGAACTCTGTGGACCAAAAATCAACTCGAAAAGAGAGGTTAGTCCCTGGATTCGTCTCCAGAGGAATACAACCTTACCACAAGCACCTCAAGAGGAGGCTTCTCTCAGCTCTAGGTATGTGAGAGGGACCCTGAGTTTGCGGCCTCAAGTGGAATGGACACCGCGATGCACTGACTCGAAATAAGGCCGGATATCCCTGCAGTGACTTCAATGCAGGCTCGTCTTGCATCTCCCAGGACGAAAGGATGTCTGAATCCCCTGTGGAAAGCACAGAGAAAGACTTAGTTCCCCACCTCATCGCGACCAATAGCCTCACATCCTTTGAAAACTCCAGAGGTACGCGGAGATCAGTGCCTCCAAAGGAGACGATGCCTGACTTCTCGTGAAACTTGATAGGAGTCCCAGGATTCCTGTGGCACTTGGAAAGGGACCCTTGGTCTCCCGCCTCAGCTTGAGAGGCGTCCCAATTGCCTTGCCAAGCCTCGAGGAGAATCCCGAGTTGTGTCTCGCAACTAGGCAAGAGTCCTGACGTGGCTGAACAAACACGTGTGTGGAAGGGCCATCCCCGTCGTAACTCGAGAATATAACCCAGGTTCCCGCCGCAACTCGAGAAAAACCATGAGACTTCCCCCTCGCCGCGAGTTGAGGCCCGATTCCCCTGCAGTGCGTGCAGAGCAATTCTGTGTTGCACATCACACATGAAAGGAGCCTTGATTTCCTACATGGCACTCCAGAGAAACCCCAAAAACACTGTTTCAAGGCTAGAGGGATCCTGAGGTCACTGTAGCAACACGAAAGAGCTCCGTGGACCAAAAATCAACTCGAGATGAGAGGTTAGTCCCTGGCTTCAACTCCAGAGGAATACCACCTTACCACAAGCACCTCAAGAGGAGGCTTCTCTCAGCTCTAGGTATGTGAGAGGGACCCTGAGTTTGCGGCCTCAAGTGGAATGGACACCGCGATGCACTGACTCGAAATAAGGCCAGATATCCCTGCAGTGACTGGAATGCAGGCTCGTCTTGCATCTCCCAAGACGAAAGGGTGTCTAAATCCCCTGTGGAGACCACAGAGAAAGACCTAGTTCCCCACCCCATCGCGACAGGAGGCCTCAAATCCTTTGAAAACTCCAGAGGTATGCGGAGATCAGTGCCTCCAAAGGAGACGATGCCTGAATCCTCGTGAAACTTGATAGGAGTCCCAGGACTCCTGTGGCACGTGGAAAGGGACCCTTGGTCTCCTGCCTCAGCTGGAGAGGCGTCCCAATTGCCCTGCCAAGCCTCGAGGAGAATCCAGAGTTGTCCCTCGCAACTAGGCAGGAGTCCTGACGTGGCTGAACAAACACGTGTGTGGAAGGGCCATCCCCGTCGTAACTCGAGAATATACCCCAGGTTCCCGCCGCAACTCGAGAAAAACCATGAGACTTCCCCCTCGATGCGAGATGAGGCCTGATTCCCCTGTACTGTGTGCAGAGCAATTCCGTCTTGCACATCACACATGAAAGGAGCCTTGATTTCCTTGATGGCACTCCAGAGAAACCCCAAGAACACTGTTTCAAGGATAGAGGGATCCTGAGGTCACTGTAGCAACAGGAAAGAACTCTGTGGACCAAAAATCAACTCGAAAAGAGAGGTTAGTCCCTGGATTCGTCTCCAGAGGAATACCACCTTACCACAAGCACCTCAAGAGGAGGCTTCTCTCAGCTCTAGGTATGTGAGAGGGACCCTGAGTTTGCGGCCTCAAGTGGAATGGACACCGCGATGCACTGACTCGAAATAAGGCCAGATATCCCTGCAGTGACTGGAATGCAGGCTCGTCTTGCATCTCCCAAGACGAAAGGGTGTCTGAATCCCCTGTGGAGACCACAGAGAAAGACCTAGTTCCCCACCCCATCGCGACAGGAGGCCTCAAATCCTTTGAAAACTCCAGAGGTATGCGGAGATCAGTGCCTCCAAAGGAGACGATGCCTGAATCCTCGTGAAACTTGATAGGAGTCCCAGGACTCCTGTGGCACGTGGAAAGGGACCCTTGGTCTCCCGCCTCAGCTGGAGAGGCGTCCCAATTGCCCTGCCAAGCCTCGAGGAGAATCCAGAGTTGTCCCTCGCAACTAGGCAGGAGTCCTGACGTGGCTGAACAAACACGTGGGTGGAAGGGCCATCCCCGTCGTAACTCGAGAATATACCCCAGGTTCCCGCCGCAACTCGAGAAAAACCATGAGACTTCCCCCTCGATGCGAGATGAGGCCTGATTCCCCTGTACTGTGTGCAGAGCAATTCCGTCTTGCACATCACACATGAAAGGAGCCTTGATTTCCTTGATGGCACTCCAGAGAAACCCCAAGAACACTGTTTCAAGGATAGAGGGATCCTGAGGTCACTGTAGCAACACGAAAGAACTCTGTGGACCAAAAATCAACTCGAAAAGAGAGGTTAGTCCCTGGATTCGTCTCCAGAGGAATACCACCTTACCACAAGCACCTCAAGAGGAGGCTTCTCTCAGCTCTAGGTATGTGAGAGGGACCCTGAGTTTGCGGCCTCAAGTGGAATGGACACCGCGATGCCCTGACTCGAAATAAGGCCGGATATCCCTGCAGTGACTTCAATGCAGGCTCGTCTTGCATCTCCCAAGACGAAAGGATGTCTGAATCCCCTGTGGAAAGCACAGAGAAAGACTTAGTTCCCCACCTCATCGCGACCGGAGGCCTCACATCCTTTGAAAACTCCAGAGGTACGCGGAGATCAGTGCCTCCACAGGAGACCATGCCTGACTCCTCGTGAAACTTGATAGGAGTCCCAGGATTCCTGTGGCACTTGGAAAGGGACACTTGGTCTCCCGCCTCAGCTGGAGAGGCGTCCCAATTGCCCTGCAAAGCCTCGAGGAGAATCCAGAGTTGTCCCTCGCAACTAGGCAGGAGTCCTAACGTCGCTGAAAAAACACGTGGGTGGAAGGGCCATCTCCGTCGTAACTCGAGAATATATCCCAGGTTCCCGCCGCAACTCGAGAAAAACGATAAGACTTCCCCCTCGCCGCGAGATGAGGCCCGATTTCCCTGCACTGCGTGCAGAGCAATTCCGTGTTGCACATCACACATGAAAGGAGCCTTGATTTCCTTGATGGCACTACAGAGAAACCCCAAGAACACTGTTTCAAGGATAGAGGGATCCTGAGGTCACTGTAGCAACACGAAAGAACTCTGTGGACCAAAAATCAACTCGAAAAGAGAGGTTAGTCCCTGGATTCGTCTCCAGAGGAATACCACCTTACCACAAGCACCTCAAGAGGAGGCTTCTCTCAGCTCTAGGTATGTGAGAGGGACCCTGAGTTTGCGGCCTCAAGTGGAATGGACACCGCGATGCCCTGACTCGAAATAAGGCCGGATATCCCTGCAGTGACTTCAATGCAGGCTCGTCTTGCATCTCCCAAGACGAAAGGATGTCTGAATCCCCTGTGGAAAGCACAGAGAAAGACTTAGTTCCCCACCTCATCGCGATCAATAGCCTCACATCCTTTGAAAACTCCTGAGGTACGCGGAGATCAGTGCCTCCAAAGGAGACGATGCCTGACTCCTCGTGAAACTTGATAGGAGTCCCAGGATTCCTGTGGCACTTGGAAAGGGACACTTGGTCTCCCGCCTCAGCTGGAGAGGCTTCCCAATTGCCTTGCCAAGCCTCGAGGAGAATCCCGAGTTGTGTCTCGCAACTAGGCAAGAGTCCTGACGTGGCTGAACAAACACGTGTGTGGAAGGGCCATACCCGTCGTAACTCGAGAATATACCCCAGGTTCCCGCTGCAACTCGAGAAAAACCATGAGACTTCCCCCTCGCCGCGAGATGAGGCCCGATTCCCCTGCACTGGGTGCAGAGCAATTCCGTGTTGCACATCACACATGAAAGGCGCCTTGATTTCCTTCATGGCACTCCAGAGAAACCCCAAAAACACTGTTTCAAGGCTAGAGGGATCCTGAGGTCATTGTAGCAACACGAAAGAGCTCCGTGGACCAAAAATCAACTCGAGATGAGAGGTTAGTCCCTGGCTTCGACTCCAGAGGAATACCACCTTACCACAAGCACCTCAAGAGGAGGCTTCTCTCAGCTCTAGGTATGTGAGAGGGACCCTGAGTTTGCGGCCTCAAGTGGAATGGACACCGCGATGCCCTGACTCGAAATAAGGCCAGATATCCCTGCAGTGACTGGAATGCAGGCTCGTCTTGCATCTCCCAAGACGAAAGGGTGTCTGAATCCCCTGTGGAGACCACAGAGAAAGACCTAGTTCCCCACCTCATCGCGACAGGAGGCCTCAAATCCTTTGAAAACTCCAGAGGTATGCGGAGATCAGTGCCTCCAAAGGAGACGATGCCTGACTCCTCGTGAAACTTGATAGGAGACCCAGGATTCCTGTGGCACGTGGAAAGGGACCCTTGGTCTCCCGTCTCAGCTGGAGAGGCGTCCCAATTGCCCTGCCAAGCCTCGAGGAGAATCCAGAGTTGTCCCTCGCAACTAGGCAGGAGTCCTGAGGTGGCTGAACAAACACGTGGGTGGAAGGGCCATCCCCGTCGTAACTCGAGAATATACCCCAGGTTCCCGCCGCAACTCGAGAAAAACCATGAGACTTCCCCCTCGATGCGAGATGAGGCCTGATTCCCCTGTACTGCGTGCAGAGCAATTCCGTCTTGCACATCACACATGAAAGGAGCCTTGATTTCCTTGATGGCACTCCAGAGAAACCCCAAGAACACTGTTTCAAGGATAGAGGGATCCTGAGGTCACTGTTGCAACACGAAAGAACTCTGTGGACCAAAAATCAACTCGAAAAGAGAGGTTAGTCCCTGGATTCGTCTCCAGAGGAATACCACCTTAGCACAAGCACCTCAAGAGGAGGCTTCTCTCAGCTCTAGGTATGTGAGAGGGACCCTGAGTTTGCGGCCTCAAGTGGAATGGACACCGCGATGCCCTGACTCGAAATAAGGCCGGATATCACTGCAGTGACTTCAATGCAGGCTCGTCTTGCATCTCCCAGGACGAAAGGATGTCTGAATCCCCTGTGGAAAGCACAGAGAAAGACTTAGTTCCCCACCTCATCGCGACCGATAGCCTCACATCCTTTGAAAACTCCAGAGGTACGCGGAGATCAGTGCCTCCACAGGAGACGATGCCTGACTCCTCGTGAAACTTGATAGGAGTCCCAGGATTCCTGTGGCACTTGGAAAGGGACACTTGGTCTCCCGCCTCAGCTGGAGAGGCGTCCCAATTGCCCTGCCAAGCCTCGAGGAGAATCCAGAGTTGTCCCTCGCAACTAGGCAGGAGTCCTGACGTCGCTGAAAAAACACGTGGGTGGAAGGGCCATCCCCGTCGTAACTCGAGAATATATCCCAGGTTCCCGCCGCAACTCGAGAAAAACCATGAGACTTCCCCCTCGCCGCGAGATGAGGCCCGATTTCCCTGCACTGCGTGCAGAGCAATTCCGTGTTGCACATCACACATGAAAGGAGCCTTGATTTCCTTGATGGCACTCCAGAGAAACCCCAAGAAGACTGTTTCAAGGATAGAGGGATCCTGAGGTCACTGTAGCAACACGAAAGAACTCTGTGGACCAAAAATCAACTCGAAAAGAGAGGTTAGTCCCTGGATTCGTCTCCAGAGGAATACCACCTTACCACAAGCACCTCAAGAGGAGGCTTCTCTCAGCTCTAGGTATGTGAGAGGGACCCTGAGTTTGCGGCCTCAAGTGAAATGGACACCGCGATGCCCTGACTCGAAATAAGGCCGGATATCCCTGCAGTGACTTCAATGCAGGCTCGTCTTGCATCTCCCAAGACGAAAGGATGTCTGAATCCCCTGTGGAAAGCACAGAGAAAGACTTAGTTCCCCACCTCATCGCGACCAATAGCCTCACATCCTTTGAAAACTCCAGAGGTACGCGGAGATCAGTGCCTCCAAAGGAGACGATGCCTGACTCCTCGTGAAACTTGATAGGAGTCCCAGGATTCCTGTGGCACTTGGAAAGGGACACTTGGTCTCCCGCCTCAGCTGGAGAGGCGTCCCAATTGCCCTGCCAAGCCTGGAGGAGAATCCAGAGTTGTCCCTCGCAACTAGGCAGGAGTCCTGACGTCGCTGAAGAAACACGTGGGTGGAAGGGCCATCCCCGTCGTAACTCGAGAATATACCCCAGGTTCCCGCCGCAACTCGAGAAAAACCATGAGACTTCCCCCTCGCCGCGAGATGAGGCCCGATTCCCCTGCACTGCGTGCAGAGCAATTCCGTGTTGCACATCACACATGAAAGGAGCCTTGATTTCCTTGATGGCACTCCAGAGAAACCCCAAGAACACTGTTTCAAGGCTAGAGGGATCCTGAGGTCACTGTAGCAAAACGAAAGAGCTCCGTGGGCCAAAAATCAACTCGAGAAGAGAGGCTAGTCCTTGGCTTCGACTCCAGAGGAATACCACCTTACCACAAGCACCTCAAGAGGAGGCTTCTCTCAGCTCTAGGTATGTGAGAGCGACCCTGAGTTTGCGGCCTCAAGTGGAATGGACACCGCGATGCCCTGACGCGAAATAAGGCTGGATATCCCTGCAGTGACTTGAATGCAGGCTCGTCTTGCATCTCCCAAGATGAAAGGATGTCTGAATCCCCTGTGGAGACCACAGAGAACGACCTAGTTCCCCACCTCATCGCGACCGGAGGCCTCACATCCTTTGAAAACTCCAGAGGTACGCGGAGATCAGTGCCTCCAAAGGAGACGATGCCTGACTCCTCGTGAAACTTGATAGGAGTCCCAGGATTCCTGTGGCACGTGGAAAGGGACCCTTGGTCTCCCGCCTCAGCTGGAGAGGCATCCCAATTGCCTTGCCAAGCCTCGAGGAGAATCCCGAGTTGTGTCTCGCAACTAGGCAGGAGTCCTGACGTGACTGAACAAACACGTGTGTGGAAGGGCCATCCCCGTCGTAACTCGAGAATATACCCCAGGTTCCCGCCGCAACTCGAGAAAAACAATGAGACTTCCCCCTCGCCGCGAGATGAGGCCCGATTCCCCTGCACTGCGTGCAGAGCAATTCTGTGTTGCACATCACACATGAAAGGAGCCTTGATTTCCTTGATGGCACTCCAGAGAAACCCCAAGAACACTGTTTCAAGGCTAGAGGGATCCTGAGGTCACTGTAGCAACACGAAAGAGCTCCGTGGACCAAAAATCAACTCGAGATGAGAGGTTAGTCCCTGGCTTCTACTCCAGAGGAATACAACCTTACCACAAGCACCTCAAGAGGAGGCTTCTCTCAGCTCTAGGTATGTGAGAGGGATCCTGAGTTTGCGGCCTCAAGTGGAATGGACACCGCGATGCCCTGACTCGAAATAAGGCCGGATATCCCTGCAGTGACTTGAATGCAGGCTCGTCTTGCATCTCCCAAGAAGAAAGGATGTCTGAATCCCCTGTGGAGACCACAGAGAAACACCTAGTTCCCCACCTCATCGCGACCGGAGGCCTCACATCCTTGGAAAACTCCAGAGGTACGCGGAGATCAGTGCCTCCAAAGGAGACGATGCCTGACTCCTTGTGAAACTTGATAGGAGTCCCAGGATTCTTGTGGCACGTGGAAAGGGACCCTTGGTCTCCCGCCTCAGCTGGAGAGGCGTTCCAATTGCCATGCCAAGCCTCGAGGAGAATCCCGGGTTGTCCCTCGCAACTAGGCAGGAGTCCTGATGTGGCTGAAGAAACACGTGGGTGGAAGGGCCATCCCCGTCGTAACTCGAGAATATACCCCAGGTTCCCGCAGCAACTCGAGAAAAACCATGAGACTTCCCCCTTGATGCGAGATGAGGCCCGATTCCCCTGTACTGCGTGCAGAGCAATTCCGTCTTGCACATCACACATGAAAGGAGCCTTGATTTCCTTGATGGCACTCCAGAGAAACCCCAAGAACACTGTTTCAAGGATAGAGGGATCCTGAGGTCACTGTAGCAACACGAAAGTACTCTGTGGACCAAAAATCAACTCGAATAGAGAGGTTAGTCCCTGGATTCGTCTCCAGAGGAATACCACCTTACCACAAGCACCTCAAGAGGAGGCTTCTCTCAGCTCTAGGTATGTGAGAGGGACCCTGAGTTTGCGGCCTCAAGTGGAATGGACAACGCGATGCCCTGACTCGAAATAAGGCCGGATATCCCTGCAGTGACTTCAATGCAGGCTCGTCTTGCATCTCCCAGGACGAAAGGATGTCTGAATCCCCTGTGGAAATCACAAGAAAGACTTAGTTCCCCACCTCATCGCGACCGATAGCCTCACATCCTTTGAAAACTCCAGAGGTACGCGGAGATCAGTGCCTCCAAAGGAGACGATGCCTGACTCCTCGTGAAACTTGATAGGAGTCCCAGGATTCCTGTGGCACTTGGAAAGGGATACTTGGTCTCCCGCCTCAGCTGGAGAGGCGTCCCAATTGCCCTGCCAAGCCTCGAGGAAAATCCCAAGTTGTCCCTCGCAACTAGGCAGGAGTCCTGACGTCGCTGAAGAAACACGTGGGTGGAAGGGCCATCCCCGTCGTAACTCGAGAATATACCCCAGGTTCCCGCCGCAACTCGAGAAAAACCATGAGACTTCCCCCTCGCCGCGAGATGAGGCCCGATTCCCCTGCACTGCGTGCAGAGCAATTCCGTGTTGCACATCACACATGAAAGGAGCCTTGATTTCCTTGATGGCACTCCAGAGAAACCCCAAGAACACTGTTTCAAGGCTAGAGGGATCCTGAGGTCACTGTAGCAATAAGAAAAAGCTCCGTGGGCCAAAAATCAACTCGAGATGAGAGGTTAGTCCCTGGCTTCGACTCCAGAGGAATACCACCTTACCACAAGCACCTCAAGAGGAGGCTTCTCTCAGCTCTAGGTATGTGAGAGGGACCCTGAGTTTGCGGCCTCAAGTGGAATGGACACCGCGATGCCCTGACGCGAAATAAGGCTGGATATCCCTGCAGTGACTTGAATGCAGGCTTGTCTTGCATCTCCCAAGATGAAAGGATGTCTGAATCCCCTGTGGAGACCACAGAGAAAGACCTAGTTCCCCACCTCATCGCGACCGGAGGCCTCACATCCTTTGAAAACTCCAGAGGTACGCGGAGATCAGTGCCTCCAAAGGAGACGATGCCTGACTCCTCGTGAAACTTGATAGGAGACCCAGGATTCCTGTGGCACGTGGAAAGGGACACTTGGTCTCCCGCCTCAGCTGGAGAGGCGTCCCAATTGCCTTGCCAAGCCTCGAGGAGAATCCCGAGTAGTGTCTCGCAACTAGGCAAGAGTCCTGACGTGGCTGAACAAACACGTGTGTGGAAGGGCCATCCCCGTCGTAACTCGAGAATATACCCCAGGTTCCCGCCGCAACTCGAGAAAAACCATGAGACTTCCCCCTCGCCGCGAGATGAGGCCTGATTCCCCTGCACTGCGTGCAGAGCAATTCTGTGTTGCACATCACACATGAAAGGAGCCTTGATTTCCTTGATGGCACTCCAGAGAAACCCCAAGAACACTGTTTCAAGGCTAGAGGGATCCTGAGGTCACTGTAGCAACACGAAAGAGCTCCGTGGACCAAAAATCAACTCGAGATGAGAGGTTAGTCCCTGGCTTCGACTCCAGAGGAATACCACCTTTCCACAAGCACCTCAAGAGGAGGCTTCTCTCAGCTCTAGGTATGTGAGAGGGACCATGAGTTTGCGGCCTCAAGTGGAATGGACACCGCGATGCCCTGACTCGAAATAAGGCCGGATATCCCTGCAGTGACTGGAATGCAGGCTCGTCTTGCATCTCCCAAGACGAAAGGGTGTCTGAATCCCCTGTGGAGACCACAGAGAAAGACCTAGTTCCCCACCTCATCACGACAGGAGGCCTCAAATCCTTTGAAAACTCCAGAGGTACGCGGAGATCAGTGCCTCCAAAGGAGACGATGCCTGACTCCTCGTGAAACTTGATAGGAGTCCCAGGATTCTTGTGGCACGTGGAAAGGGACTCTTGGTCTCCCGCCTCAGCTGGAGAGGCGTTCCAATTGCCCTGCCAAGCCTCGAGGAGAATCCCGAGTTGTCCCTCGCAACTAGGCAGGAGTCCTGACGTGGCTGAAGAAACACGTGGGTGGAAGGGCCATCCCCGTCGTAACTCGAGAATATACCCCAGGTTCCCGCCGCAACTCGAGAAAAACCATGAGACTTCCCCTCGATGCGAGATGAGGCCCGATTCCCCTGTACTGCGTGCAGAGCAATTCCGTCTTGCACATCACACATGAAAGGAGCCTTGATTTCCTTGATGGCACTCCAGAGAAACCCCAAGAACACTGTTTCAAGGATAGAGGGATCCTGAGGTCACTGTAGCAACACGAAAGAACTCTGTGGACCAAAAATCAACTCGAAAAGAGAGGTTAGTCCCTGGCTTCGACTCCAGAGGAATACCACCTTACCACAAGCACCTCAAGAGGAGGCTTCTCTCAGCTCTAGGTATGTGAGAGGGACCCTGAGTTTGCGGCCTCAAGTGGAATGGACACCGCGATGCCCTGACTCGAAATAAGGCCGGATATCCCTGCAGTGACTTCAATGCAGGCTCGTCTTGCATCTCCCAGGACGAAAGGATGTCTGAATCCCCTGTGGAAAGCACAGAGAAAGACTTAGTTCCCCACCTCATCGCGACCGATAGCCTCACATCCTTTGAAAACTCCAGAGGTACGCGGAGATCAGTGCCTCCAAAGGAGACAATGCCTGACTCCTCGTGAAACTTGATAGGAGTCCCAGGATTCCTGTGGCACTTGGAAAGGGACACTTTGTCTCCCGCCTCAGCTGGAGAGGCGTCCCAATTGCCCTGCCAAGCCTCGTGGAGAATCCAGAGTTGTCCCTCGCAACTAGGCAGGAGTCCTGACGTCGCTGAAGAAACACGTGGGTGGAAGGGCCATCCCCGTCGTAACTCGAGAATATACCCCAGGTTCCCGCCGCAACTCGAGAAAAACCATGAGACTTCCCCCTCGCCGCGAGATGAGGCCCGATTCCCCTGCACTGCGTGCAGAGCAATTCCGTGTTGCACATCACACATGAAAGGAGCCTTGATTTCCTTGATGGCACTCCAGAGAAACCCCAAGAACACTGTTTCAAGGCTAGAGGGATCCTGAGGTCACTGTAGGAACACGAAAGAGCTCCGTGGGCCAAAAATCAACTCGAGATGAGAGGTTAGTCCCTGGCTTCGACTCCAGAGGAATACCACCTTACCACAAGCACCTCAAGAGGAGGCTTCTCTCAGCTCTAGGTATGTGAGAGGGACCCTGAGTTTGCGGCCTCAAGTGGAATGGACACCGCGATGCCCTGACGCGAAATAAGGCTGGATATCCCTGCAGTGACTTGAATGCAGGCTCGTCTTGCATCTCCCAAGATGAAAGGATGTCTGAATCCCCTGTGGAGACCACAGAGAAAGACCTAGTTCCCCACCTCATCGCGACCGGAGGCCTCACATCCTTTGAAAACTCCAGAGGTACGCGGAGATCAGTGCCTCCAAAGGAGACGATGCCTGACTCCTCGTGAAACTTGATAGGAGTCCCAGGATTCCTGTGGCACGTGGAAAGGGACCCTTGGTCTCCCGCCTCAGCTGGAGAGGCGTCCCAATTGCCTTGCCAAGCCTCGAGGAGAATCCCGAGTTGTGTCTAGCAACTAGGCAAGAGTCCTGACGTGGCTGAACAAACACGTATGTGGAAGGGCCATCCCCGTCGTAACTCGAGAATATACCCCAGGTTCCCGCCGCAACTCGAGAAAAACCATGAGACTTCCCCCTCGCCGCGAGATGAGGCCCGATTCCCCTGCACTGTGTGCAGAGCAATTCTGTGTTGCACATCACACATGAAAGGAGCCTTGATTTCCTTCATGGCACTCCAGAGAAACCCCAAGAACACTGTTTCAAGGCTAGAGGGATCCTGAGGTCACTGTAGCAACACGAAAGAGCTCCGTGGACCAAAAATCAACTCGAGATGAGAGGTTAGTCCCTGGCTTCGACTCCAGAGGAATACCACCTTACCACAAGCACCTCAAGAGGAGGCTTCTCTCAGCTCTAGGTATGTGAGAGGGACCCTGAGTTTGCGGCCTCAAGTGAAATGGACACCGCGATGCCCTGACTCGAAATAAGGCCGGATATCCCTGCAGTGACTTCAATGCAGGCTCGTCTTGCATCTCCCAAGACGAAAGGATGTCTGAATCCCCTGTGGAAAGCACAGAGAAAGACTTAGTTCCCCACCTCATCGCGACCAATAGCCTCACATCCTTTGAAAACTCCAGAGGTACGCGGAGATCAGTGCCTCCAAAGGAGACGATGCCTGACTCCTCGTGAAACTTGATAGGAGTCCCAGGATTCCTGTGGCACTTGGAAAGGGACACTTGGTCTCCCGCCTCAGCTGGAGAGGCGTCCCAATTGCCCTGCCAAGCCTGGAGGAGAATCCAGAGTTGTCCCTCGCAACTAGGCAGGAGTCCTGACGTCGCTGAAGAAACACGTGGGTGGAAGGGCCATCCCCGTCGTAACTCGAGAATATACCCCAGGTTCCCGCCGCAACTCGAGAAAAACCATGAGACTTCCCCCTCGCCGCGAGATGAGGCCCGATTCCCCTGCACTGCGTGCAGAGCAATTCCGTGTTGCACATCACACATGAAAGGAGCCTTGATTTCCTTGATGGCACTCCAGAGAAACCCCAAGAACACTGTTTCAAGGCTAGAGGGATCCTGAGGTCACTGTAGCAAAACGAAAGAGCTCCGTGGGCCAAAAATCAACTCGAGAAGAGAGGCTTGTCCTTGGCTTCGACTCCAGAGGAATACCACCTTACCACAAGCACCTAAAGAGGAGGCTTCTCTCAGCTCTAGGTATGTGAGAGCGACCCTGAGTTTGCGGCCTCAAGTGGAATGGACACCGCGATGCCCTGACGCGAAATAAGGCTGGATATCCCTGCAGTGACTTGAATGCAGGCTCGTCTTGCATCTCCCAAGATGAAAGGATGTCTGAATCCCCTGTGGAGACCACAGAGCACGACCTAGTTCCCCACCTCATCGCGACCGGATGCCTCACATCCTTTGAAAACTCCAGAGGTACGCGGAGATCAGTGCCTCCAAAGGAGACGATGCCTGACTCCTCGTGAAACTTGATAGGAGTCCCAGGATTCCTGTGGCACGTGGAAAGGGACCCTTGGTCTCCCGCCTCAGCTGGAGAGGAATCCCAATTGCCTTGCCAAGCCTCGAGGAGAATCCCGAGTTGTGTCTCGCAACTAGGCAGGAGTCCTGACGTGACTGAACAAACACGTGTGTGGAAGGGCCATCCCCGTCGTAACTCGAGAATATACCCCAGGTTCCTGCCGCAACTCGAGAAAAACCATGAGACTTCCCCCTCGCCGCGAGATGAGGCCCGATTCCCCTGCACTGCGTGCAGAGCAATTCCGTGTTGCACATCACACATGAAAGGAGCCTTGATTTCCTTGATGGCACTCCAGAGAAACCCCAAGAACACTGTTTCAAGGCTAGAGGGATCCTGAGGTCACTGTAGCAACACGAAAGAGCTCCGTGGGCCAAAAATCAACTCGAGATGAGAGGTTAGTCCCTGGCTTCGACTCCAGAGGAATACCACCTTACCACAAGCACCTCAAGAGGAGGCTTCTCTCAGCTCTAGGTATGTGAGAGGGACCCTGAGTTTGCGGCCTCAAGTGGAATGGACACCGCGATGCCCTGACGCGAAATAAGGCTGGATATCCCTGCAGTGACTTGAATGCAGGCTCGTCTTGCATCTCCCAAGATGAAAGGATGTCTGAATCCCCTGTGGAGACCACAGAGAAAGACCTAGTTCCCCACCTCATCGCGACCGGAGGCCTCACATCCTTTGAAAACTCCAGAGGTACGCGGAGATCAGTGCCTCCAAAGGAGACGATGCCTGACTCCTCGTGAAACTTGATAGGAGTCCCAGGATTCCTGTGGCACGTGGAAAGGGACCCTTGGTCTCCCGTCTCAGCTGGAGAGGCGTCCCAATTGCTCTGCAAAGCCTCGAGGAGAATCCCGAGTTGTCCCTCGCAACTAGGCAGGAGACCTGACATGGCTGAACACACACGTGTGTGGAAGGGCCAACCCCGTCGTAACTCGAGAATATACCCCAGGTTCCCGCCGCAACTCGAGAAAAACCATGAGACTTCCCCCTCGATGCGAGATGAGGCCCGATTCCCCTGCACTGCGTGCAGAGCAATTCCGTGTTGCACATCACACATGAAAGGAGCCTTGATTTCCTTGATGGCACTCCAGAGAAACCCCAAGAACACTGTTTCAAGGCTAGAGGGATCCTGAGGTCACTGTAGCAACACGAAAGAGCTCCGTGGACCAAGAATCAACACGAGATGAGAGGTTAGTCCCTGGCTTCGACTCCAGAGGAATACCACCTTACCACAAGCACCTCAAGAGGATGCTTCTCTCAGCTCTAGGTATGTGAGAGGGATCCTGAGTTTGCCGCCTCAAGTGGAATGGACACCGCGATGCCCTGACTCGAAATAAGGCCGGATATCCCTGCAGTGACTTGAATGCAGGCTCGTCTTGCATCTCCCAAGATGAAAGGATGTCTGAATCCCCTGTGGAGACCACAGAGAAACACCTAGTTCCCCACCTCATCGCGACCGGAGGCCTCACATCCTTTGAAAACTCCAGAGGTACGCGGAGATCAGTGCCTCCAAAGGAGACGATGCCTGACTCCTCGTGAAACTTGATAGGAGTCCCAGGATTCTTGTGGCACGTGGAAAGGGACCCTTGGTCTCCCGCCTCAGCTGGAGAGGCGTTCCAATTGCCCTGCCAAGCCTCGAGGAGAATCCCGAGTTGTCCCTCGCAACTAGGCAGGAGTCCTGACGTGGCTGAACAAACACGTGGGTGGAAGGGCCATCCCCGTCGTAACTCGAGAATATACCCCAGGTTCCCGCCGCAACTCGAGAAAAACCATGAGACTTCCCCTTCGATGCGAGATGAGGCCTGATTCCCCTGTACTGCGTGCAGAGCAATTCCGTGTTGCACATCACACATGAAAGGAGCCTTGATTTCCTTAATGGCACTCCAGAGAAACCCCAAGAACACTGTTTCAAGGATAGAGGGATCCTGAGGTCACTGTAGCAACACGAAAGAACTCTGTGGACCAAAAATCAACTCGAAAAGAGAGGTTAGTCCCTGGATTCGTCTCCAGAGGAATACCACCTTACCACAAGCACCTCAAGAGGAGGCTTCTCTCAGCTCTAGGTATGTGAGAGGGACCCTGAGATTGCGGCCTCAAGTGGAATGGACACCGCGATGCCCTGACTCGAAATAAGGCCGGATATCCCTGCAGTGACTTCAATGCAGGCTCGTCTTGCATCTCCCAGGACGAAAGGATGTCTGAATCCCCTGTGGAAAGCACAGAGAAAGACTTAGTTCCCCACCTCATCGCGACCGATAGCCTCACATCCTTTGAAAACTCCAGAGGTACGCGGAGATCAGTGCCTCCAAAGGAGACAATGCCTGACTCCTCGTGAAACTTGATAGGAGTCCCAGGATTCCTGTGGCACTTGGAAAGGGACACTTTGTCTCCCGCCTCAGCTGGAGAGGCGTCCCAATTGCCCTGCCAAGCCTCGTGGAGAATCCAGAGTTGTCCCTCGCAACTAGGCAGGAGTCCTGACGTCGCTGAAGAAACACGTGGGTGGAAGGGCCATCCCCGTCGTAACTCGAGAATATACCCCAGCTTCCCGCCGCAACTCGAGAAAAACCATGAGACTTCCCCCTCGCCGCGAGATGAGGCCCGATTCCCCTGCACTGCGTGCAGAGCAATTCCGTGTTGCACATCACACATGAAAGGAGCCTTGATTTCCTTGATGGCACTCCAGAGAAACCCCAAGAACACTGTTTCAAGGCTAGAGGGATCCTGAGGTCACTGTAGGAACACGAAAGAGCTCCGTGGGCCAAAAATCAACTCGAGATGAGAGGTTAGTCCCTGGCTTCGACTCCAGAGGAATACCACCTTACCACAAGCACCTCAAGAGGAGGCTTCTCTCAGCTCTAGGTATGTGAGAGGGACCCTGAGTTTGCGGCCTCAAGTGGAATGGACACCGCGATGCCCTGACGCGAAATAAGGCTGGATATCCCTGCAGTGACTTGAATGCAGGCTCGTCTTGCATCTCCCAAGATGAAAGGATGTCTGAATCCCCTGTGGAGACCACAGAGAAAGACCTAGTTCCCCACCTCATCGCGACCGGAGGCCTCACATCCTTTGAAAACTCCAGAGGTACGCGGAGATCAGTGCCTCCAAAGGAGACGATGCCTGACTCCTCGTGAAACTTGATAGGAGTCCCAGGATTCCTGTGGCACGTGGAAAGGGACCCTTGGTCTCCCGCCTCAGCTGGAGAGGCGTCCCAATTGCCTTGCCAAGCCTCGAGGAGAATCCCGAGTTGTGTCTAGCAACTAGGCAAGAGTCCTGACGTGGCTGAACAAACACGTATGTGGAAGGGCCATCCCCGTCGTAACTCGAGAATATACCCCAGGTTCCCGCCGCAACTCGAGAAAAACCATGAGACTTCCCCCTCGCCGCGAGATGAGGCCCGATTCCCCTGCACTGTGTGCAGAGCAATTCTGTGTTGCACATCACACATGAAAGGAGCCTTGATTTCCTTCATGGCACTCCAGAGAAACCCCAAGAACACTGTTTCAAGGCTAGAGGGATCCTGAGGTCACTGTAGCAACACGAAAGAGCTCCGTGGACCAAAAATCAACTCGAGATGAGAGGTTAGTCCCTGGCTTCGACTCCAGAGGAATACCACCTTACCACAAGCACCTCAAGAGGAGGCTTCTCTCAGCTCTAGCTATGTGAGAGGGACCCTGAGTTTGCGGCCTCAGGTGGAATGGACACCGAGATGCCCTGACTCGAAATTAGGCCGGATATCCCTGCAGTGACTGGAATGCAGGCTCATCTTGCATCTCCCAAGACGAAAGGGTGTCTGAATCCCCTGTGGAGACCACAGAGAAAGACCTAGTTCCCCGCCTCATCGCGACAGGAGGCCTCAAATCCTTTGAAAACTCCAGAGGTATGCGGAGATCAGTGCCTCCAAAGGAGACGATGCCTGACTCCTCGTGAAACTTGAGAGGAGACCCAGGATTCCTGTGGCACGTGGAAAGGGACCCTTGGTCTCCCGTCTCAGCTGGAGAGGCGTCCCAATTGCCCTGCAAAGCCTCGAGGAGAATCCCGAGTTGTCCCTCGCAACTAGGCAGGAGTCCTGACATGGCTGAACACACACGTGTGTGGAAGGGCCATCCCCGTCGTAACTCGAGAATATACCCCAGGTTCCCGCCGCAACTCGAGAAAAACCATGAGACTTCCCCCTCGCCGCGAGATGAGGCCCGATTCCCCTGCACTGCGTGCAGAGCAATTCCGTGTTGCACATCACACATGAAAGGAGCCTTGATTTCCTTGATGGCACTCCAGAGAAACCCCAAGAACACTGTTTCAAGGCTAGAGGGATCCTGAGGTCACTGTAGCAACACGAAAGAGCTCCGTGGACCAAGAATCAACACGAGATGAGAGGTTAGTCCCTGGCTTCGACTCCTGAGGAATACCACCTTACCACAAGCACTTCAAGAGGAGGCTTCTCTCAGCTCTAGGTATGTGAGAGGGACCCTGAGTTTGCGGCCTCAAGTGGAATGGACACCGCGATGCCCTGACTCGAAATAAGGCCGGATATCCCTGCAGTGACTGGAATGCAGGCTTGTCTTGCATCTCCCAAGATGAAAGGGTGTCTGAATCCCCTGTGGAGACCACAGAGAAAGACCTAGTTCCCCACCTCATCGCGACAGGAGGCCTCAAATCCTTTGAAAACTCCAGAGGTATGCGGAGATCAGTGCCTCCAAAGGAGACGATGCCTGACTCCTCGTGAAACTTGATAGGAGACCCAGGATTCCTGTGGCACGTGGAAAGGGACCCTTGGTCTCCCGTCTCAGCTGGAGAGGCGTCCCAATTGCTCTGCAAAGCCTCGAGGAGAATCCCGAGTTGTCCCTCGCAACTAGGCAGGAGTCCTGACATGGCTGAACACACACGTGTGTGGAAGGGCCATCCCCGTCGTAACTCGAGAATATACCCCAGGTTCCCGCCGCAACTCGAGAAAAACCATGAGACTTCCCCCTCGCCGCGAGATGAGGCCCGATTCCCCTGCACTGAGTGCAGAGCAATTCCGTGTTGCACATCACACATGAAAGGAGACTTGATTTCCTTCATGGCACTCCAGAGAAACCCCAAGAACACTGTTTCAAGGCTAGAGGGATCCTGAGGTCACTGTAGCAACACGAAAGAGCTCCGTGGACCAAGAATCAACACGAGATGAGAGGTTAGTCCCTGGCTTCGACTCCTGAGGAATACCACCTTACCACAAGCACCTCAAGAGGATGCTTCTCTCAGCTCTAGGTATGTGAGAGGGATCCTGAGTTTGCCGCCTCAAGTGGAATGGACACCGCGATGCCCTGACTCGAAATAAGGCCGGATATCCCTGCAGTGACTTGAATGCAGGCTCGTCTTGCATCTCCCAAGATGAAAGGATGTCTGAATCCCCTGTGGAGACCACAGAGAAACACCTAGTTCCCACCTCATCGCGACCGGAGGCCTCACATCCTTTGAAAACTCCGGAGGTACGCGGAGATCAGTGCCTCCAAAGGAGACGATGCCTGACTCCTCGTGAAACTTGATAGGAGTCCCAGGATTCTTGTGGCACGTGGAAAGGGACCCTTGGTCTCCCGCCTCAGCTGGAGAGGCATTCCAATTGCCCTGCCAAGCCTCGAGGAGAATCCCGAGTTGTCCCTCGCAACTAGGCAGGAGTCCTGACGTGGCTGAACAAACACGTGGGTGGAAGGGCCATCCCCGTCGTAACTCGAGAATATACCCCAGGTTCCCGCCGCAACTCGAGAAAAACCATGAGACTTCCTCTTCGATGCGAGATGAGGCCTGATTCCCCTGTACTGCGTGCAGAGCAATTCCGTGTTGCACATCACACATGAAAGGAGCCTTGATTTCCTTAATGGCACTCCAGAGAAACCCCAAGAACACTGTTTCAAGGATAGAGGGATCCTGAGGTCACTGTAGCAACACGAAAGAACTCTGTGGACCAAAAATCAACTCGAAAAGAGAGGTTAGTCCCTGGATTCGTCTCCAGAGGAATACCACCTTACCACAAGCACCTCAAGAGGAGGCTTCTCTCAGCTCTAGGTATGTGAGAGGGACCCTGAGATTGCGGCCTCAAGTGGAATGGACACCGCGATGCCCTGACTCGAAATAAGGCCGGATATCCCTGCAGTGACTTCAATGCAGGCTCGTCTTGCATCTCCCAGGACGAAAGGATGTCTGAATCCCCTGTGGAAAGCACAGAGAAAGACTTAGTTCCCCACCTCATCGCGACCGATATCCTCACATCCTTTGAAAACTCCAGAGGTACGCGGAGATCAGTGCCTCCAAAGGAGACAATGCCTGACTCCTCGTGAAACTTGATAGGAGTCCCAGGATTCCTGTGGCACTTGGAAAGCGACCCTTGGTCTCCCGTCTCAGCTGGAGAGGCGTCCCAATTGCCTTGCCAAGCCTCGAGGAGAATCCCGAGTTGTGTCTCGCAACTAGGCAAGAGTCCTGACATGGCTGAACAAACACGTGGGTGGAAGGGCCATCCCCGTCGTAACTCGAGAATATACCCCAGGTTCCCGCCGCAACTCGAGAAAAACCATGAGACTTCCCCCTCGCCGCGAGATGAGGCCCGATTCCCCTGCACTGCGTGCAGAGCAATTCTGTGTTGCACATCACACATGAAAGGAGCCTTGATTTCCTTCATGGCACTCCAGAGAAACCCCAAGAACACTGTTTCAAGGCTAGAGGGATCCTGAGGTCACTGTAGCAACACGAAAGAGCTCCGTGGAACAAAAATCAACTCGAGATGAGAGGTTAGTCCCTGGCTTCGACTCCAGAGGAATACCACCTTACCACAAGCACCTCAAGAGGAGGCTTCTCTCAGCTCTAGGTATGTGAGAGGGACCCTGAGTTTGCGGCCTCAAGTGGAATGGACACCGCGATGCCCTGACTCGAAATAAGGCTGGATATCCCTGCCGTGACTGGAATGCAGGCTCGTCTTGCATCTCCCAAGACGAAAGGGTGTCTGAATCCCCTGTGGAGACCACAGAGAAAGACCTAGTTCCCCACCTCATCGCGACAGGAGGCCTCACATCCTTTGAAAACTCCAGAGGTATGCGGAGATCAGTGCCTTCAAAGGAGACGATGCCTGACTCCTCGTGAAACTTGATAGGAGACCCAGGATTCCTGTGGCACGTGGAAAGGGACACTTGGTCTCCCGTCTCAGCTGGAGAGGCGTCCCAATTGCCCTGCAAAGCCTCGAGGAGAATCCCGAGTTGTCCCTCGCAACTAGGCAGGAGTCCTGACATGGCTGAACACACACGTGTGTGGAAGGGCCATCCCCGTCGTAACTCGAGAATATACCCCAGGTTCCCGCCGCAACTCGAGAAAAACCATGAGACTTCGCCCTCGCCGCGAGATGAGGCCCGATTCCCCTGCACTGCGTGCAGAGCAATTCCGTGTTGCACATCACACATGAAAGGAGCCTTGATTTCCTTGATGGCACTCCAGAGAAACCCCAAGAACACTGTTTCAAGGCTAGAGGGATCCTGAGGTCACTGTAGCAACAGGAAAGAGCTCCGTGGACCAAGAATCAACACGAGATGAGAGGTTAGTCCCTGGCTTCGACTCCTGAGGAATACCACCTTACCACAAGCACCTCAAGGGGAGGCTTCTCTCAGCTCGAGGTATGTGAGAGGGATCCTGAGTTTGCGGCCTCAAGTGGAATGGACACCGCGATGCCCTGACTCGAAATAAGGCCGGATATCCCTGCAGTGACTTGAATGCAGGCTCGTCTTGCATCTCCCAAGGAGAAAGGATGTCTGAATCCCCTGTGGAGACCACAGAGAAACACCTAGTTCCCCACCTCAACGCGACCGGAGGCCTCACATCCTTTGAAAACTCCAGAGGTACGCGGAGATCAGTGCCTCCAAAGGAGACAATGCCTGACTCCTCGTGAAACTTGATAGGAGTCCCAGGATTCTTGTGGCACGTGGAAAGGGACCCTTGGTCTCCCGCCTCAGCTGGAGAGGCGTTCCAATTGCCCTGCCAAGCCTCGAGGAGAATCCCGAGTTGTCCCTCGCAACTAGGCAGGAGTCCTGACGTGGCTGAACAAACACGTGGGTGGAAGGGCCATCCCCATCGTAACTCGAGAATATACCCCAGGTTCCCGCCGCAACTCGAGAAAAACCATGAGACTTCCCCCTCGATGCGAGATGAGGCCCGATTCCCCTGTACTGCGTGCAGAGCAATTCCGTCTTGCACATCACACATGAAAGGAGCCTTGATTTCCTTGATGGCACTCCAGAGAAACCCCAAGAACACTGTTTCAAGGATAGAGGGATCCTGAGGTCACTGTAGCAACACGAAAGAACTCTGTGGACCAAAAATCAACTCGAAAAGAGAGGTTAGTCCCTGGATTCGTCTCCAGAGGAATACCACCTTACCACAAGCACCTCAAGAGGAGGCTTCTCTCAGCTCTAGGTATGTGAGAGGGACCCTGAGTTTGCGGCCTCAAGTGGAATGGACACCGCGATGCCCTGACTCGAAATAAGGCCGGATATCCCTGCAGTGACTTCAATGCAGGCTCGTCTTGCATCTCCCAGGACGAAAGGATGTCTGAATCCCCTGTGGAAAGCACAGAGAAAGACTTAGTTCCCCACCTCATCGCGACCAATAGCCTCACATCCTTTGAAAACTTCAGAGGTACGCGGAGATCAGTGCCTCCAAAGGAGACGATGCCTGACTCCTCGTGAAACTTGATAGGAGTCCCAGGATTCCTGTGGCACTTGGAAAGCGACCCTTGGTCTCCCGCCTCAGCTGGAGAGGCGTCCCAATTGCCCTGCCAAGCCTCGAGGAGAATCCAGAGTTGTCCCTCGCAACTAGGCAGGAATCCTGACGTCGCTGAAGAAACACGTGGGTGGAAGGGCCATCCCCGTCGTAACTCGAGAATATACCCCAGGTTCCCGCCGCAACTCGAGAAAAACCATGAGACTTCCCCCTCGCCGCGAGATGAGGCCCGATTCCCCTGCACTGCGTGCAGAGCAATTCCGTGTTGCACATCACACATGAAAGGAGCCTTGATTTCCTTCATGGCACTGCAGAGAAACGCCAAGAACACTGTTTCAAGGCTAGAGGGATCCTGAGGTCACTGTAGCAACACGAAAGAGCTCCGTGGGCCAAAAATCAACTCGAGATGAGAGGTTAGTCCCTGGCTTCGACTCCAGAGGAATACCACCTTACCACAAGCACCTCAAGAGGAGGCTTCTCTCAGCTCTAGGTATGTGAGAGGGACCCTGAGTTTGCGGCCTCAAGTGGAATGGACACCGCGATGCCCTGACGCGAAATAAGGCTGGATATCCCTGCAGTGACTTGAATGCAAGCTCGTCTTGCATCTACCAAGATGAAAGGATGTCTGTATCCCCTGTGGAGACCACAGAGAAAGACCTAGTTCCCCAACTCATCGCGACCGGAGGCCTCACATCCTTTGAAAACTCCAGAGGTACGCGGAGATCAGTGCCTCCAAAGGAGACGATGCCTGACTCCTCGTGAAACTTGATAAGAGTCCCAGGATTCCGGTGGCACGTGGAAAGGGACCCTTGGTCTCCCGCCTCAGCTGGAGAGGCGTCCCAATTGCCTTGCCAAGCCTCGAGGAGAATCCCGAGTTGTGTCTCGCAACTAGGCAAGAGTCCTGACGTGGCTGAACAAACACGTGTGTGGAAGGGCCATCCCCGTCGTAACTGGAGAATATACCCCAGGTTCCCGCCGCAACTCGAGAAAAACCATGAGACTTCCCCCTCGCCGCGAGATGAGGCCCGATTCCCCTGCACTGCGTGCAGAGCAATTCTGTGTTGCACATCACACATGAAAGGAGCCTTGATTTCCTTGATGGCACTCCAGAGAAACCCCAAGAACACTGTTTCAAGGCTAGAGGGATCCTGAGGTCACTGTAGCAACACGAAAGAGCTCCGTGGGCCAATAATCAACTCGAGATGAGAGGTTAGTCCCTGGCTTCGACTCCTGAGGAATACCACCTTACCACAAGCACCTCAAGAGGAGGCTTCTCTCAGCTCTAGGTATGTGAGAGGGACCCTGAGTTTGCGGCCTCAAGTGGAATGGACACCGCGATGCCATGACGCGAGATAAGGCTGGATATCCCTGCAGTGACTGGAATGCAGGCTCGTCTTGCATCTCCCAAGAAGAAAGGATGTCTGAATCCCCTGTGGAGACCACAGAGAAACACCTACTTCCCCACCTCATCGCGACCGGAGGCCTCACATCCTTTGAAAACTCCAGAGGTATGCGGAGATCAGTGCCTCCAAAGGAGACGATGCCTGACTCCTCGTGAAACTTGATAGGAGTCCCAGGATTCCTGTGGCACGTGGAAAGGGACACTTGGTCTCCCGCCTCAGCTGGAGAGGCATTCCAATTGCCCTGCCAAGCCTCGAGGAGAATCCCGAGTTGTCCCTCGCAACTAGGCAGGAGTCCTGACGTGGCTGAACAAACACGTGGGTGGAAGGGCCATCCCCGTCGTAACTCGAGAATATACCCCAGGTTCCCGCCGCAACTCGAGAAAAACCATGAGACTTCCCCCTCGATGCGAGATGAGGCCCGATTCCCCTGTACTGCGTGCAGAGCAATTCCGTGTTGCACATCACACATGAAAGGAGCCTTGATTTCCTTGATGGCACTCCAGAGAAACCCCAAGAACACTGTTTCAAGGCTAGAGGGATCCTGAGGTCACTGTAGCAACACGAAAGAACTCTGTGGACCAAAAATCAACTCGAAAAGAGAGGTTAGTCCCTGGATTCGTCTCCAGAGGAATACCACCTTACCACAAGCACCTCAAGAGGAGGCTTCTCTCAGCTCTAGGTATGTGAGAGGGACCCTGAGTTTGCGGCCTCAAGTGGAATGGACACCGCGATGCCCTGACTCGAAATAAGGCCGGATATCACTGCAGTGACTTCAATGCAGGCTCCTCTTGCATCTCCCAGGACGAAAGGATGTCTGAATCCCCTGTGGAAAGCACAGAGAAAGACTTAGTTCCCCACCTCATCGCGACCGATAGCCTCACATCCTTTGAAAACTCCAGAGGTACGCGGAGATCAGTGCCTCCAAAGGAGACGATGCCTGACTCCTCGTGAAACTTGATAGGAGTCCCAGGATTCCTGTGGCACTTGGAAAGCGACCCTTGGTCTCCCGCCTCAGCTGGAGAGGCGTCCCAATTGCCCTGCCAAGCCTCGAGGAGAATCCAGAGTTGTCCCTCGCAACTAGGCAGTAGTCCTGACGTCGCTGAAGAAACACGTGTGTGGAAGGGCCATCCCCGTCGTAACTCGAGAATATACCCCAGGTTTCCGCCTTAACTCGAGAAAAACCATGAGACTTCCCCCTCGCCGCGAGATGAGGCCCGATTCCCCTGCACTGCGTGCAGAGCAATTCCGTGTTGCACATCACACATGAAAGGAGCCTTGATTTCCTTGATGGCACTCCAGAGAAACCCCAAGAACACTGTTTCAAGGCTAGAGGGATCCTGAGGTCACTGTAGCAACACGAAAGAGCTCCGTGGACCAAAAATCAACTCGAGATGAGAGGTTAGTCCCTGGCTTCGACTCCAGAGGAATACCACCTTACCACAAGCACCTCAAGAGGAGGCTTCTCTCAGCTCTAGGTATGTGAGAGGGATCCTCAGTTTGAGGCCTCAAGTGGAATGGACACCGCGATGCCCTGACTCGAAATAAGGCCGGATATCCCTGCAGTGACTTGAATGCAGGCTCGTCTTGCATTTCCCAAGAAGAAAGGATGTCTGAATCCCCTGTGGAGACCACAGAGAAACACCTAGTTCCCCACCTCATCGCGACCGGAGGCCTCACATCCTTTGAAAACTCCAGAGGTACGCGGAGATCAGTGCCTCCAAAGGAGACGATGCCTGACTCCTCGTGAAACTTGATAGGAGTCCCAGGATTCCTGTGGCACTTGAAAAGGGACCCTTGGTCTCCCGCCTCAGCTGGAGAGGCGTCCCAATTGCCCTGCCAAGCCTCGAGGAGAATCCAGAGTTGTCCCTCGCAACTAGGCAGGAGTCCTGACGTCGCTGAAGAAACACGTGGGTGGAAGGGCCATCCCCGTCGTAACTCGAGAATATACCCCAGGTTCCCGCCGCAACTCGAGAAAAACCATGAGAGTTCCCCCTCGCCGCGAGCTGAGGCCCGATTCCCCTGCACTGCGTGCAGAGCAATTCCGTGTTGCACATCACACATGAAAGGAGCCTTGATTTCCTTGATGGCACTCCAGAGAAACCCCAAGAACACTGTTTCAAGGCTAGAGGGATCCTGAGGTCACTGTAGCAACATGAAAGAGCTCCGTGGGCCAAAAATCAACTCGAGATGAGAGGTTAGTCCCTGGCTTCGACTCCAGAGGAATACCACCTTACCACAAGCACCTCAAGAGGAGGCTTCTCTCAGCTCTAGGTATGTGAGAGGGACCCTGAGTTTGCGGCTTCAAGTGGAATGGACACCGCGATGCCCTGACGCGAAATAAGGCTGGATATCCCTGCAGTGACTGGAATGCAGGCTCGTCTTGCATCTCCCAAGAAGAAAGGATGTCTGAATCCCCTGTGGAGACCACAGAGAAACACCTACTTCCCCACCTCATCGCGACCGGAGGCCTCACATCCTTTGAAAACTCCAGAGGTATGCGGAGATCAGTGCCTCCAAAGGAGACGATGCCTGACTCCTCGTGAAACTTGATAGGAGTCCCAGGATTCCTGTGGCACGTGGAAAGGGACCCTTGGTCTCCCGCCTCAGCTGGAGAGGCATTCCAATTGCCCTGCCAAGCCTCGAGGAGAATCCCGAGTTGTCCCTCGCAACTAGGCAGGAGTCCTGACGTGGCTGAACAAACACGTGGGTGGAAGGGCCATCCCCGTCGTAACTCGAGAATATACCCCAGGTTCCCGCCGCAACTCGAGAAAAACCATGAGACTTCCCCCTCGATGCGAGATGAGGCCCGATTCCCCTGTACTGCGTGCAGAGCAATTCCGTGTTGCACATCACACATGAAAGGAGCCTTGATTTCCTTGATGGCACTCCAGAGAAACCCCAAGAACACTGTTTCAAGGCTAGAGGGATCCTGAGGTCACTGTAGCAACACGAAAGAACTCTGTGGACCAAAAATCAACTCGAAAAGAGAGGTTAGTCCCTGGATTCGTCTCCAGAGGAATACCACCTTACCACAAGCACCTCAAGAGGAGGCTTCTCTCAGCTCTAGGTATGTGAGAGGGACCCTGAGTTTGCGGCCTCAAGTGGAATGGACACCGCGATGCCCTGACTCGAAATAAGGCCGGATATCACTGCAGTGACTTCAATGCAGGCTCCTCTTGCATCTCCCAGGACGAAAGGATGTCTGAATCCCCTGTGGAAAGCACAGAGAAAGACTTAGTTCCCCACCTCATCGCGACCGATAGCCTCACATCCTTTGAAAACTCCAGAGGTACGCGGAGATCAGTGCCTCCAAAGGAGACGATGCCTGACTCCTCGTGAAACTTGATAGGAGTCCCAGGATTCCTGTGGCACTTGGAAAGCGACCCTTGGTCTCCCGCCTCAGCTGGAGAGGCGTCCCAATTGCCTTGCCAAGCCTCGAGGAGAATCCCGAGTTGTCCCTCGCAACTAGGCAGGAGTCCTGACGTGGCTGAACAAACACGTGTGTGGAAGTGCCATCCCCGTCGTAACTGTAGAATATACCCCAGGTTCCCGCCGCAACTCGAGAAAAACCATGAGACTTCCCCCTCGCCGCGAGATGAGGCCCGATTCCCCTGCACTGCGTGCAGAGCAATTCCGTGTTGCACATCACACATGAAAGGAGCCTTGATTTCCTTGATGGCACTCCAGAGAAACCCCAAGAACACTGTTTCAAGGATAGAGGGATCCTGAGGTCACTGTAGCAACACGAAAAAGCTCCGTGGGACAAAAATCAACTCGAGTTGAGAGGTTAGTCCCTGGCTTCGACTCCAGAGGAATACCACCTTACCACAAGCACCTCAAGAGGAGGCTTCTCTCAGCTCTAGGTATGTGAGAGGGACCCTGAGTTTGCGGCCTCAAATGGAATGGACACCGCGATGCCCTGACGCGAAATAAGGCTGGATATCCCTGCAGTGACTTGAATGCAGGCTCGTCTTGCATCTCCCAAGATGAAAGGATGTCTGTATCCCCTGTGGAGACCACAGAGAAACACCTAGTTCCCCACCTCATCGCGACCGGAGGCCTCACATCCTTTGAAAACTCCAGAGGTACGCGGAGATCAGTGCCTCCAAAGGAGACGATGCCTGACTCCTCGTGAAACTTGATAGGAGTCCCAGGATTCCTGTGGCACGTGGAAAGGGACCCTTGGTCTCCCGCCTCAGCTGGAGAGGCGTCCCAATTTCCCTGCCAAGCCTCGAGGAGAATCCAGAGTTGTCCCTCGCAACTAGGCAGGAGTCCTGACGTCGCTGAAGAAACACGTGGGTGGAAGGGCCATCCCCGTCGTAACTCGAGAATATACCCCAGGTTCCCGCCGCAACTCGAGAAAAACCATGAGACTTCCCCCTCACCCCGAGATGAGGCCCGATTCCCCTGCACTGCGTGCAGAGCAATTCCGTGTTGCACATCACACATGAAAGGAGCCTTGATTTCCTTGATGGCACTCCAGAGAAACCCCAAGAACACTGTTTCAAGGCTAGAGGGATCCTGAGGTCACTGTAGCAACACGAAAGAGCTCCGTGGGCCAAAAATCAACTCGAGATGAGAGGTTAGTCCTGGATTCGTCTCCAGAGGAATACCACCTTACCACAAGCACCTCAAGAGGAGGCTTCTCTCAGCTCTAGGTATGTGAGAGGGACCCTGAGTTTGCGGCCTCAAGTGGAATGGACACCGCGATGCCCTGACGCGAAATAAGGCTGGATATCCCTGCAGTGACTTGAATGCAGGCTCGTCTTGCATCTCCCAAGATGAAAGGATGTCTGAATCCCCTGTGGAGACCACAGAGAAAGACCTAGTTACCCACCTCATCGCGACTGGAGGCCTCACATCCTTTGAAAACTCCAGAGGTACGCGGAGATCAGTGCCTCCAAAGGAGAAGATGCCTGACTCCTCGAGAAACTTGATAGGAGTCCCAGGATTCCTGTGGCACGTGGAATGGGACTCTTGGTCTCCCGCCTCAGCTGGAGAGGCGTCCCAATTGCCTTGCCAAGCCTCGAGGAGAATCCCGAGTTGTCCCTCGCAACTAGGCAAGAGTCCTGACATGGCTGAACACACACGTGTGTGGAAGGGCCATCCCCGTCGTAACTCGCGAATATACCCCAGGTTCCCGCCGCAACTCGAGAAAAACCATGAGACTTCCCCCTCGCCGCGAGATGAGGCCCGATTCCCCTGCACTGCGTGCAGAGCAATTCCGTGTTGCACATCACACATAAAAGGAGCCTTGATTTCCTTGATGGCACTCCAGAGAAACCCCAAGAACACTGTTTCAAGGCTAGAGGGATCCTGAGGTCACTGTAGCAACATGAAAGAGCTCCGTGGGCCAAAAATCAACTCGAGATGAGAGGTTAGTCCCTGGCTTCGACTCCAGAGGAATACCACCTTACCACAAGCACCTCAAGAGGAGGCTTCTCTCAGCTCTAGGTATGTGAGAGGGACCCTGAGTTTGCGGCCTCAAGTGGAATGGACACCGCGATGCCCTGACTCGAAATAAGGCCAGATATCCCTGCAGTGACTGGAATGCAGGCTCGTCTTGAATCTCCCAAGAAGAAAGGGTGTCTGAATCCCCTGTGGAGACCACAGAGAAAGACCTAGTTCCCCACCTCATCGCGACAGGAGGCCTCAAATCCTTTGAAAACTCCAGAGGTATGCGGAGATCACTGCCTCCAAAGGAGACGATGCCTGACTCCTCGTGAAAGTTGATAGGAGACCCAGGATTCCTGTGGCACGTGGAAAGGGACCTTTGGTCTCCCGTCTCAGCTGGAGAGGCGTCCCAATTGCCCTGCAAAGCCTCGAGGAGAATCCCGAGTTGTGTCTCGCAACTAGGCAGGAGTCCTGACATGGCTGAACACACACGTGTGTGGAAGGGCCATCCCCGCCGTAACTCGAGAATATACCCCAGGTTCCCGCCGCAACACGAGAAAAACCATGAGACTCCCCCTCGCCGCGAGATGAGGCCCGATTCCCCTGCACTGCGTGCAGAGCAATTCCGTGTTGCACATCACACATGAAAGGAGCCTTGATTTCCTTCATGGCACTCCAGAGAAACCCCAAGAACACTGTTTCAAGGCTAGAGGGATCCTGAGGTCACTGTAGCAACACGAAAAAGCTCCGTGGGCCAAAAATCAACTCGAGATGAGAGTTTAGTCCATGGCTTCGACTCCAGAGGAATACCACCTTACCACAAGCACCTCAAGAGGAGGCTTCTCTCAGCTCTAGGTATGTGAGAGGGACCCTGAGTTTGCGGCCTCAAGTGGAATGGACACCGCGATGACCTGACTCGAAATAAGGCCGGATATCCCTGCAGTGACTGGAATGCAGGCTCGTCTTGCATCTCCCAGGAAGAAAGGATGTCTGAATCCCCTGTGGAGACCACAGAGAAAGACCTAGTTCCCCACCTCATCGCGACCGGAGGCCTCACATCCTTTGAAAACTCCAGAGGTACGCGGAGATCAGTGCCTCCAAAGGAGACGATGCCTGACTCCTCGTGAAAATTGATAGGAGTCCCAGGATTCTTGTGGCACGTGGAAAGGGACCCTTGATCTCCCGCCTCAGCTGGAGAGGCGTTCCAATTGCCCTGCCAAGCCTCGAGGAAAATCCCGAGTTGTCCCTCGCAACTAGGCAGGAGTCCTGACGTGGCTGAACAAACACGTGGGTGGAAGGGCCATCCCCGTCGTAACTGGAGAATATACCCCAGGTTCCCGCCGCAACTCGAGAAAAACCATGAGACTTCCCCCTCGCCGCGAGATGAGGCCCGATTCCCCTGCACTGCGTGCAGAGCAATTCCGTGTTGCACATCACACATGAAAGGAGCCTTGATTTCCTTCATGGCACTCCAGAGAAACCCCAAGAACACTGTTTCAAGGCTAGAGGGATCCTGAGGTCACTGTAGCAACACGAAAGAGCTCCGTGGACCAAGAATCAACACGAGATGAGACGTTAGTCCCTGGCTACGACTCCTGAGGAATACCACCTTACCACAAGCACCTCAAGAGGAGGCTTCTCTCAGCTCTAGGTATGTGAGAGGGACCCTGAGTTTGCGGCCTCAAGTGGAATGGACACCGCGATGCCCTGACTCGAAATAAGGCCGGATATCCCTGCAGTGACTTCAATGCAGGCTCGTCTTGCATCTCCCAGGACGAAAGGATGTCTGAATCCCCTGTGGAAAGCACAGAGAAAGACTTAGTTCCCCACCTCATCGCGACCGATAGCCTCACATCCTTTGAAAACTCCAGAGGTACGCGGAGATCAGTGCCTCCAAAGGAGACGATGCCTGACTCCTCGTGAAACTTGATAGGAGTCCCAGGATTCCTGTGGCACTTGGAAAGGGACACTTGGTCTCCCGCCTCAGCTGGAGAGGCGTCCCAATTGCCCTGCCAAGCCTCGAGGAGAATCCAGAGTTGTCCCTCGCAACTAGACAGGAGTCCTGACGTCGCTGAAGAAACACGTGTGTGGAAGGTCCATCCCCGTCGTAACTCGAGAATATACCCCAGGTTCCCGCCGCAACTCGAGAAAAACCATGAGACTTCCCCCTCGCCGCGAGATGAGGCCCGATTCCCCTGCACTGCGTGCAGAGCAATTCCGTTTTGCACATCACACATGAAAGGAGCCTTGATTTCCTTGATGGCACTCCAGAGAAACCCCAAGAACACTGTTTCAAGTCTAGAGGGATCCTGAGGTCACTGTAGCAACACGAAAGAGCTCCGTGGGCCAAAAATCAACTCGAGATGAGAGGTTAGTCCCTGGCTTCGACTCCAGAGGAATACCACCTTACCACAAGCACCTCAAGAGGAGGCTTCTCTCAGCTCTAGGTATGTGAGAGGGACCCTGAGTTTGCGGCCTCAAGTGGAATGGACACCGCGATGCCCTGACTCGAAATAAGGCCAGATATCCCTGCAGTGACTGGAATGCAGGCTCGTCTTGAATCTCCCAAGAAGAAAGGGTGTCTGAATCCCCTGTGGAGACCACAGAGAAAGACCTAGTTCCCCACCTCATCGCGACAGGAGGGCTCAAATCCTTTGAAAACTTCAGAGGTATGCGGAGATCACTGCCTCCAAAGGAGACGATGCCTGACTCCTCGTGAAAGTTGATAGGAGACCCAGGATTCGTGTGGCACGTGGAAAGGGACCTTTGGTCTCCCGTCTCAGCTGGAGAGGGGTCCCAATTGCCCTGCAAAGCCTCGAGGAGAATCCCGAGTTGTGTCTCGCAAGTAGGCAGGAGTCCTGACATGGCTGAACACACACGTGTGTGGAAGGGCCATCCCCGCCGTAACTCGAGAATATACCCCAGGTTCCCGCCGCAACTCGAGAAAAACCATGAGACTCCCCCTCGCCGCGAGATGAGGCCCGATTCCCCTGCACTGCGTGCAGAGCAATTCTGTGTTGCACATCACACATGAAAGGAGCCTTGATTTCCTTGATGGCACTCCAGAGAAACCCCAAGAACACTGTTTCAAGGCTAGAGGGATCCTGAGGTCACTGTAGCAACACGAAAGAGCTCCGTGGGCCAAAAATCAACTCGAGATGAGAGGTTAGTCCCTGGCTTCGACTCCAGAGGAATACCACCTTACCACAAGCACCTCAAGAGGAGGCTTCTCTCAGCTCTAGGTATGTGAGAGGGACCCTGAGTTTGCGGCCTCAAGTGGAATGGACACCGCGATGCCCTGACGCGAAATAAGGCTGGATATCCCTGCAGTGACTGGAATGCAGGCTCGTCTTGCATCTCCCAAGACGAAAGGGTGTCTGAATCCCCTGTGGAGACCACAGAGAAAGACCTAGTTCCCCACCTCATCGCGACTGGAGGCCTCACATCCTTTGAAAACTCCAGAGGTACGTGGAGATCAGTGCCTCCAAAAGAGACGATGCCTGACTCCTCGTGAAACTTGATAGGAGTCCCAGGATTCCTGTGGCACGTGGAAAGGGACCCTTGGTCTCCCGCCTCAGCTGGAGAGGCGTCCCAATTGCCTTGCCAAGCCTCGAGGAGAATCCCGAGTTGTGTCTCACAACTAGGCAAGAGTCCTGACATGGCTGAACAAACACGTGTGTGGAAGGGCCATCCCCGTCGTAACTCGCGAATATACCCCAGGTTCCCGCCGCAACTCGAGAAAAACCATGAGATTTCCCCTCGCCGCGAGATGAGGCCCGATTCCCCTGCACTGCGTGCAGAGCAATTCTGTGTTGCACATCACACATGAAAGGAGCCTTGATTTCCTTCATGGCACTCCAGAGAAACCCCAAGAACACTGTTTCAAGGCTAGAGGGATCCTGAGGTCACTGTAGCAACAAGAAAGAGCTCCGTGGACCAAAAATCAACTCGAGATGAGAGGTTAGTCCCTGGCTTCGACTCCAGAGGAATACCACCTTACCACAAGCACCTCAAGAGGAGGCTTCTCTCAGCTCTAGGTATGTGAGAGGGACCCTGAGTTTGCGGCCTCAAGTGGAATGGACACCGCGATGCCCTGACTCGAAATAAGGCCGGATATCCCTGCAGTGACTGGAATGCAGGCTCGTCTTGCATCTACCAAGACGAAAGGGTGTCTGAATCCCCTGTGGAGACCACAGAGAAAGACCTAGTTCCCCACCTCATCGCGACAGGAGGCCTCAAATCCTTTGAAAACTCCAGACGTATGCGGAGATCAGTGCCTCCAAAGGAGACGATGCCTGACTCCTCGTGAAACTTGATAGGAGACCCAGGATTCCTGTGGCACGTGGAAAGGGACCCTTGGTCTCCCGTCTCAGCTGGAGAGGCGTCCCAATTGCCCTGCCAAGCCTCGAGGAGAATCCAGAGTTGTCCCTCGCAACTAGGCAGGAGTCCTGACATGGCTGAACACACACGTGTGTGGAAGGGCCATCCCCGTCGTAACTCGAGAATATACCCCAGGTTCCCGCCGCAACTCGAGAAAAACCATGAGACTTCCCCCTCGCCGCGAGATGAGGCCCGATTCCCCTGCACTGCGTGCAGAGCAATTCCGTGTTGCACATCACACATGAAAGGAGCCTTGATTTCCTTGATGGCACTCCAGAGAAACCCCAAGAACACTGTTTCAAGGCTAGAGGGATCCTGAGGTCACTGTAGCAACACGAAAGAGCTCCGTGGACCAAGAATCAACACGAGATGAGAGGTTAGTTCCTGGCTTCGACTCCTGAGGAATACCACCTTACCACAAGCACCTCAAGAGGAGGCTTCTCTCAGCTCTAGGTATGTGAGAGGGACCCTGAGTTTGCGGCCTCAAGTGGAATGGACACCGCGATGCCCTGACTCGAAATAAGGCCGGATATCCCTGCAGTGACTTCAATGCAGGCTCGTCTTGCATCTCCCAGGACGAAAGGATGTCTGAATCCCCTGGGGAAAGCACAGAGAAAGACTTAGTTCCCCACCTCATCGCGACCGATAGCCTCACATCCTTTGAAAACTCCAGAGGTACGCGGAGATCAGTGCCTCCAAAGGAGACGATGCCTGACTCCTCGTGAAACTTGATAGGAGTCCCAGGATTCCTGTGGCACTTGGAAAGGGACACTTGGTCTCCCGCCTCAGCTGGAGAGGCGTCCCAATTGCCCTGCCAAGCCTCGAGGAGAATCCAGAGTTGTCCCTCGCAACTAGGCAGGAGTCCTGACGTCGCTGAAGAAACACGTGGGTGGAAGGGCCATCCCCGTCGTAACTCGAGAATATACCCCAGGTTCCCGCCGCAACTCGAGAAAAACCATGAGACTTCCCCCTCGCCGCGAGATGAGGCCCGATTCCCCTGCACTGCGTGCAGAGCAATTCCGTGTTGCACATCACACATGAAAGGAGCCTTGATTTCCTTGATGGCACTCCAGAGAAACCCCAAGAACACTGTTTCAAGGCTAGAGGGACCCTGAGGTCACTGTAGCAACACGAAAGAGCTCCGTGGGCCAAAAATCAACTCGAGATGAGAGGTTAGTCCCTGGCTTCGACTCCAGAGGAATACCACCTTACCACAAGCACCTCAAGAGGAGGCTTCTCTCAGCTCTAGGTATGTGAGAGGGACCCTGAGTTTGCGGCCTCAGGTGGAATGGACACCGCGATGCCCTGATGCGAAATAAGGCTGGATATCCCTGCAGTGACTTGAATGCAGGCTCGTCTTGCATCTCCCAAGATGAAAGGATGTCTGAATCCCCTGTGGAGACCACAGAGAAAGACCTAGTTCCCCACCTCATCGCGACCGGAGGCCTCACATCCTTTGAAAACTCCAGAGGTACGCGGAGATCAGTGCCTCCAAAGAAGACGATGCCTGACTCCTCGTGAAACTTGATAGGAGTCCCAGGATTCCTGTGGCACGTGGAATGGGACCCTTGGTCTCCCGCCTTAGCTGGAGAGGCGTCCCAATTGCCTTGCCAAGCCTCGAGGAGAATCCCGAGTTGTGTCTCCCAACTAGGCAAGAGTCCTGACGTGGCTGAACAAACACGTGTGTGGAAGGGCCATCCCCGTCGTAACTCGAGAATATACCCCAGGTTCCCGCCGCAACTCGAGAAAAACCATGAGACTTCCCCCTCGCCACGAGATGAGGCCCGATTCCCCTGCACTGCGTGCAGAGCAATTCTGTGTTGCACATCACACATGAAAGGAGCCTTGATTTCCTTCATGGCACTCCAGAGAAACCCCAAGAACACTGTTTCAAGGCTAGAGGGATCCTGAGGTCACTGTAGCAACACGAAAGAGCTCCGTGGACCAAAAATCAACTCGAGATGAGAGGTTAGTCCCTGGCTTCGACTCCAGAGGAATACCACCTTACCACAAGCACCTCAAGAGGAGGCTTCTCTCAGCTCTAGGTATGTGAGAGGGACCCTGAGTTTGCGGCCTCAAGTGGAATGGACACCGCGATGCCCTGACTCGAAATAAGGCCGGATATCCCTGCAGTGACTGGAATGCAGGCTCGTCTTGCATCTCCCAAGACGAAAGGGTGTCTGAATCCCCTGTGGAGACCACAGAGAAACACCTAGTTCCCCAGCTCATCGCGACAGGAGGCCTCAAATCCTTTAAAAACTCCAGAGGTACGTGGAGATCAGTGCCTCCAAAGGATACGATGCCTGACTCCTCGTGAAACTTGATAGGAGTCCCAGGATTCCTGTGGCACGTGGAAAGGGACACTTGGTCTCCCGCCTCAGCTGGAGAGGCGTCCCAATTGCCCTGCCAAGCCTCGAGGAGAATCCAGAGTTGTCCCTCGCAACTAGGCAGGAGTCCTGACGTCGCTGAAGAAACACGTGGGTGGAAGGGCCATCCCCGTCGTAACTCGAGAATATACCCCAGGTTCCCGCCGCAACTCGAGAAAAACCATGAGACTTTCCCCTCGCCGCGAGATGAGGCCCGATTCCCCTGCACTGCGTGCAGAGCAATTCTGTGTTGCACATCACACATGAAAGGAGCCTTGATTTCCTTGATGGCACTCCAGAGAAACCCCAAGAACACTGTTTCAAGGCTAGAGGGATCCTGAGGTCACTGTAGCAACACGAAAGAGCTCCGTGGACCAAAAATCAACTCGAGATGAGAGGTTAGTCCCTGGCTTCGACTCCAGAGGAATACCACCTTACCACAAGCACCTCAAGAGGAGGCTTCTCTCAGCTCTAGGTATGTGAGAGGGACCCTGAGTTTGCGGCCTCAAGTGGAATGGACACCGCGATGCCCTGACTCGAAATAAGGCCGGATATCCCTGCAGTGACTGGAATGCAGGCTCGTCTTGCATCTACCAAGACGAAAGGGTGTCTGAATCCCCTGTGGAGACCACAGAGAAAGACCTAGTTCCCCACCTCATCGCGACAGGAGGCCTCAAATCCTTTGAAAACTCCAGACGTATGCGGAGATCAGTGCCTCCAAAGGAGACGATGCCTGACTCCTCGTGAAACTTGATAGGAGACCCAGGATTCCTGTGGCACGTGGAAAGGGACCCTTGGTCTCCCGTCTCAGCTGGAGAGGCATCCCAATTGCCCTGCCAAGCCTCGAGGAGAATCCAGAGTTGTCCCTCGCAACTAGGCAGGAGTCCTGACATGGCTGAACACACACGTGTGTGGAAGGGCCATCCCCGTCGTAACTCGAGAATATACCCCAGGTTCCCGCCGCAACTCGAGAAAAACCATGAGACTTCCCCCTCGCCGCGAGATGAGGCCCGATTCCCCTGCACTGCGTGCAGAGCAATTCCGTGTTGCACATCACACATGAAAGGAGCCTTGATTTCCTTGATGGCACTCCAGAGAAACCCCAAGAACACTGTTTCAAGGCTAGAGGGATCCTGAGGTCACTGTAGCAACACGAAAGAGCTCCGTGGACCAAGAATCAACACGAGATGAGAGGTTAGTTCCTGGCTTCGACTCCTGAGGAATACCACCTTACCACAAGCACCTCAAGAGGAGGCTTCTCTCAGCTCTAGGTATGTGAGAGGGACCCTGAGTTTGCGGCCTCAAGTGGAATGGACACCGCGATGCCCTGACTCGAAATAAGGCCGGATATCCCTGCAGTGACTTCAATGCAGGCTCGTCTTGCATCTCCCAGGACGAAAGGATGTCTGAATCCCCTGTGGAAAGCACAGAGAAAGACTTAGTTCCCCACCTCATCGCGACCGATAGCCTCACATCCTTTGAAAACTCCAGAGGTACGCGGAGATCAGTGCCTCCAAAGGAGACGATGCCTGACTCCTCGTGAAACTTGATAGGAGTCCCAGGATTCCTGTGGCACTTGGAAAGGGACACTTGGTCTCCCGCCTCAGCTGAAGAGGCGTCCCAATTGCCCTGCCAAGCCTCGAGGAGAATCCAGAGTTGTCCCTCGCAACTAGGCAGGAGTCCTGACGTCGCTGAAGAAACACGTGGGTGGAAGGGCCATCCCCGTCGTAACTCGAGAATATACCCCAGGTTCCCGCCGCAACTCGAGAAAAACCATGAGAGTTCACCCTCGCCGCGAGATGAGGCCCGATTCCCCTGCACTGCGTGCAGAGCAATTCTGTGTTGCACATCACACATGAAAGGAGCCTTGATTTCCTTGATGGCACTCCAGAGAAACCCCAAGAACACTGTTTCAAGGCTAGAGGGATCCTGAGGTCACTGTAGCAACACGAAAGAGCTCCGTGGGCCAAAAATCAACTCGAGATGAGAGGTTAGTCCCTGGCTTCGACTCCAGAGGAATACCACCTTACCACAAGCACCTCAAGAGGAGGCTTCTCTCAGCTCTAGGTATGTGAGAGGGACCCTGAGTTTGCGGCCTCAAGTGGAATGGACACCGCGATGCCCTGACTCGAAATAAGCCCAGATATCCCTGCAGTGACTGGAATGCAGGCTCGTCTTGCATCTCCCAAGAAGAAAGGGTGTCTGAATCCCCTGTGGAGACCACAGAGAAAGACCTAGTTCCCCACCTCATCGCGACAGGAGGCCTCAAATCCTTTGAAAACTCCAGAGGTATGCGGATATCAGTGCCTCCAAAGGAGACGATGCCTGACTCCTCGTGAAACTTGATAGGAGACCGGGGATTCCTGTGGCACGTGGAAAGGGACCTTTGGTCTCCCGTCTCAGCTGGAGAGGCGTCCCAATTGCCCTGCAAAGCCTCGAGGAGAATCCCGAGTTGTGTCTCGCAACTAGGCAGGAGTCCTGACATGGCTGAACACACACGTGTGTGGAAGGGCCATCCCCGTCGTAACTCGAGAATATACCCCAGGTTCCCGCCGCAACTCGAGAAAAACCATGAGACTCCCCCTCGCCGCGAGATGAGGCACAATTCCCCTGCACTGCGTGCAGAGCAATTCCGTGTTGCACATCACACATGAAAGGAGCCTTGATTTCCTTGATGGCACTCCAGAGAAACCCCAAGAACACTGTTTCAAGGCTAGAGGGATCCTGAGGTCACTGTAGCAACACGAAACAGCTCCGTGGACCAAGAATCAACACGAGATGAGAGGTTAGTTCCTGGCTTCGACTCCTGAGGAATACCACCTTACCACAAGCACCTCAAGAGGAGGCTTCTCTCAGCTCTAGGTATGTGAGAGGGATCCTGAGTTTGCGGCCTCAAGTGGAATGGACACCGCGATGCCCTGACTCGAAATAAGGCCGGATATCCCTGCAGTGACTGGAATGCAGGCTCGTCTTGCATCTCCCAAGAAGAAAGGATGTCTGAATCCCCTGTGGAGACCACAGAGAAAGACCTAGTTCCCCACCTCATCGCGACCGGAGGCCTCACATCCTTTGAAAACTCCAGAGGAACGCGGAGATCAGTGCCTCCAAAGGAGACGATGCCTGACTCCTCGTGAAACTTGATAGGAGACCCAGGATTCCTGTGGCACGTGGAAAGGGACCCTTGGTCTCCCGCCTCAGCTGGAGAGGCGTTCCAATTGCCCTGCCAAGCCTCGAGGAGAATCCCGAGTTGTCCCTCGCAACTAGGCAGGAGTCCTGACGTGGCTGAACAAACACGTGGGTGGAAGGGCCATCCCCATCGTAACTCGAGAATATACCCCAGGTTCCCGCCGCAACTCGAGAAAAACCATGAGACTTCCCCCTCGATGCGAGATGAGGCCCGATTCCCCTGTACTGCGTGCAGAGCAATTCCGTCTTGCACATCAAACATGAAAGGAGCCTTGATTTCCTTGATGGCACTCCAGAGAAACCCCAAGAACACTGTTTCAAGGATGGAGGGATCCTGAGGTCACTGTAGCAACACGAAAGAACTCTGTGGACCAAAAATCAACTCAAAAAGAGAGGTTAGTCCCTGGATTCGTCTCCAGAGGAATACCACCTTACCACAAGCACCTCAAGAGGAGGCTTCTCTCAGCTCTAGGTATGTGAGAGGGACCCTGAGTTTGCGGCCTCAAGTGGAATGGACACCGCGATGCCCTGACTCGAAATAAGGCCGGATATCCCTGCAGTGACTGGAATGCAGGCTCTTCTTGCATCTACCAAGACGAAAGGGTGTCTGAATCCCCTGTGGAGACCACAGAGAAAGACCTAGTTCCCCACCTCATCGCGACAGGAGGCCTCAAATCCTTTGAAAACTCCAGAGGTATGCGGAGATCAGTGCCTCCAAAGGAGATGATGCCTGACTCCTCGTGAAACTTGATAGGAGTCCCAGGATTCCTGTGGCACTTGGAAAGGGACCCTTGGTCTCCCGCCTCAGCTGGAGAGGCGTCCCAATTGCCCTGCCAAGCCTCGAGGAGAATCCCGAGTTGTCCTTCGCAACTAGGCAGGATTCCTGACGTCGCTGAAGAAACACGTGGGTGGAAGGGCCATCCCCGTCGTAACTCGAGAATATACCCCAGGTTCCCGCCGCAACTCGAGAAAAACCATGAGACGTCCCCCTCGCCGCGAGATGAGGCCCGATTCCCCTGCACTGCGTGCAGAGCAATTCCGTGTTGCACATCACACATGAAAGGAGCCTTGATTTCCTTGATGGCACTCCAGAGAAACCCCAAGAACACTGTTTCAAGGATAGAGGGATCCTGAGGTCACTGTAGCAACACGAAAGAGCTCCGTGGACCAAGAATCAACACGAGATGAGAGGTTAGTCCCTGGCTTCGACTCCTGAGGAATACCACCTTACCACAAGCACCTCAAGAGGAGGCTTCTCTCAGCTCTAGGTATGTGAGAGGGATCCTGAGTTTGCGGCCTCAAGTGGAATGGACACCGCGATGCCCTGACTCGAAATAAGGCCGGATATCCCTGCAGTGACTGGAATGCAGGCTCGTCTTGCATCTCCCAAGAAGAAAGGATGTCTGAATCCCCTGTGGAGACCACAGAGAAAGACCTAGTTCCCCACCTCATCGCGACCGGAGTCCTCACATCCTTTGAAAACTCCAGAGGTACGCGGAGATCAGTGCCTCCAAAGGAGACGATGCCTGACTCCTCGTGAAAATTGATAGGATTCCCAGGATTCTTGTGGCACGTGGAAAGGGACCCTTGGTCTCCCGCCTCAGCTGGAGAGGCGTTCCAATTGCCCTGCCAAGCCTCGAGGAGAATCCCGAGTTGTCCCTTGCAACTAGGCAGGAGTCCTGACGTGGCTGAACAAACACGTGGGTGGAAGGGCCATCCCCGTCGTAACTCGAGAATATACCCCAGGTTCCCGCCGCAACTCGAGAAAAACCATGAGACTTCCCCCTCGATGCGAGATGAGGCCCGATTCCCCTGTACTGCGTGCAGAGCAATTCCGTCTTGCACATCACACATGAAAGGAGCCTTGATTTCCTTGATGGCACTCCAGAGAAACCCCAAGAACACTGTTTCAAGGATGGAGGGATCCTGAGGTCACTGTAGCAACACGAAAGAACTCTGTGGACCAAAAATCAACTCAAAAAGAGAGGTTAGTCCCTGGATTCGTCTCCAGAGGAATACCACCTTACCACAAGCACCTCAAGAGGAGGCTTCTCTCAGCTCTAGGTATGTGAGAGGGACCCTGAGTTTGCGGCCTCAAGTGGAATGGACACCGCGATGCCCTGACTCGAAATAAGGCCGGATATCCCTGCAGTGACTGGAATGCAGGCTCTTCCTGCATCTACCAAGACGAAAGGGTGTCTGAATCCCCTGTGGAGACCACAGAGAAAGACCTAGTTCCCCACCTCATCGCGACCGATAGCCTCACATCCTTTGAAAACTCCAGAGGTACGCGGAGATCAGTGCCTCCAAAGGAGACGATGCCTGACTCCTCGTGAAACTTGATAGGAGTCCCAGGATTCCTGTGGCACTTGGAAAGGGACACTTGGTCTCCCGCCTCAGCTGGAGAGGCATCCCAATTGCCTTGCCAAGCCTCGAGGAGAATCCCGAGTTGTGTCTCGCAACTAGGAAAGAGTCCTGACGTGGCTGAACAAACACGTGTGTGGAAGGGCCATCCCCGTCGTAACTCGAGAATATACCTCAGGTTCCCGCCGCAACTCGAGAAAAACCATGAGACGTCCCCCTCGCCGCGAGATGAGGCCCGATTCCCCTGCACTGCGTGCAGAGCAATTCCGTGTTGCACATCACACATGAAAGGAGCCTTGATTTCCTTCATGGCACTCCAGAGAAACCCCAAGAACACTGTTTCAAGGCTAGAGGGATCCTGAGGTCACTGTAGCAACACGAAACAGCTCCGTGGGCCAAAAATCAACTCGAGATGAGAGGTTAGTCCCTGGCTTCGACTCCAGAGGAATACCACCTTACCACAAGCACCTCAAGAGGAGGCTTCTCTCAGCTCTAGGTATGTGAGAGGGACCCTGAGTTTGCGGCCTCAAGTGGAATGGACACCGCGATGCCCTGACGCGAAATAAGGCTGGATATCCCTGCAGTGACTTGAATGCAGGCTCGTCTTGCATCTCCCAAGATGAAAGGATGTCTGAATCCCCTGTGGAGACCACAGAGAAAGACCTAGTTCCCCACCTCATCGCGACCGGAGGCCTCACATCCTTTGAAAACTCCAGAGGTACGCGGAGATCAGTGCCTCCAAAGGAGACGATGCCTGACTCCTCGTGAAACTTGATAGGAGTCCCAGGATTCCTGTTGCACGTGGAAAGGGACCCTTGGTCTCCCGCCTCAGCTGGAGAGGCGTCCCAATTGCCTTGCCAAGCCTCGAGGAGAATCCCGAGTTGTGTCTCGCAACTAGGCAAGAGTCCTGACGTGGCTGAACAAACACGTGTGTGGAAGGGCCATCCCCGTCGTAACTCGAGAATATACCCCAGGTTCCCGCCGCAACTCGAGAAAAACCATGAGACTTCCCCCTCGATGCGAGATGAGGCCCGATTCCCCTGTACTGCGTGCAGAGCAATTCCGTCTTGCACATCACACATGAAAGGAGCCTTGATTTCCTTGATGGCACTCCAGAGAAACCCCAAGAACACTGTTTCAAGGATAGAGGGATGCTGAGGTCACTGTAGCAACACGAAAGAACTCTGTGGACCAAAAATCAACTCAAAAAAAGAGGTTAGTCCCTGGATTCGTCTCCAGAGGAATACCACCTTACCACAAGCACCTCAAGAGGAGGCTTCTCTCAGCTCTAGGTATGTGAGAGGGACCCTGAGTTTGCGGCCTCAAGTGGAATGGACACCGCGATGCCCTGACTCGAAATAAGGCCGGATATCCCTGCAGTGACTTCAATGCAGGCTCGTCTTGCATCTCCCAGGATGAAAGGATGTCTGAATCCCCTGTGGAAAGCACAGAGAAAGACTTAGTTCCCCACCTCATCCCGACCGATAGCCTCACATCCTTTGAAAACTCCAGAGGTACGCGGACATCAGTGCCTCCAAAGGAGACGATGCCTGACTCCTCGTGAAACTTGATAGGAGTCCCAGGATTCCTGTGGCACTTGGAAAGGGACACTTGGTCTCCCGCCTCAGCTGGAGAGGCGTCCCAATTGCCCTGCCAAGCCTCGAGGAGAATCCCGAGTTGTCCCTCGCAACTAGGCAGGAGTCCTGACGTCGCTAAAGAAACACGTGGGTGGAAGGGCCATCCCCGTCGTAACTCGAGAATATACCCAAGGTTCCCGCCGCAACACGAGAAAAACCATGAGACTTCCCCCTCGCTGCGAGATGAGGCCCGATTCCCCTGCACTGCGTGCAGAGCAATTCCGTGTTGCACATCACACATGAAAGGAGCCTTGATTTCCTTGATGGCACTCCAGAGAAACCCCAAGAACACTGTTTCAAGGCTAGAGGGATCCTGACGTCACTGTAGCAACACGAAAGAGCTCCGTGGGCCAAAAATCAACTCGAGATGAGAGGTTAGTCCCTGGCTTCGACTCCAGAGGAATACCACCTTACCACAAGCACCTCAAGAGGAGGCTTCTCTCAGCTCTAGGTATGTGAGAGGGACCCTGAGTTTGCGGCCTCAAGTGGAATGGACACCGCGATGCCCTGACGCGAAATAAGGCTGGATATCAATGCAGTGACTTGAATGCAGGCTCGTCTTGCATCTCCCAAGATGAAAGGATGTCTGAATCCCCTCTGGAGACCACAGAGAAAGACCTAGTTCCCCATCTCATCGCGACCGGAGGCCTCACATCCTTTGAAAACTCCAGAGGTACGCGGAGATCAGTGCCTCCAAAGGAGACGATGCCTGACTCCTCGTGAAACTTGATAGGAGTCCCAGGATTCCTGTGGCACGTGGAAAGGGACCCTTGGTCTCCCGCCTCAGCTGGAGAGGCGTCCCAATTGCCTTGCCAAGCCTCGAGGAGAATCCCGAGTTGTGTCTCGCAACTAGGCAAGAGTCCTGTCGTGGCAGAACAAACACGTGTGTGAAAGGGCCCTCCCTGTCGTAACTCGAGAATATACCCCAGGTTCCCGCCGCAACTCGAGAAAAACCATGAGACTTCCCCCTCGCCGCGAGATGAGGCCCGATTCGCCTGCACTGCGTGCAGAGCAATTCTGTGTTGCACATCACACATGAAAGGAGCCTTGATTTCCTTCATGGCACTCCAGAGAAACCCCAAGAACACTGTTTCAAGGCTAGAGGGATCCTGAGGTCACTGTAGCAACACGAAAGAGCTCCGTGGACCAAAAATCAACTCGAAATGAGAGGTTAGTCCCTGGCTTCGACTCCAGAGGAATACCACCTTACCACAAGCACCTCAAGAGGAGGCTTCTCTCAGCTCTAGGCATGTGAGAGGGACCCTGAGTTTGCGGCCTCAAGTGGAATGGACACCGCGATGCCCTGACTCGAAATAAGGCCGGATATCCCTGCAGTGACTTCAATGCAGGCTCGTCTTGCATCTCCCAGGATGAAAGGAGTTCTGAATCCCCTGTGGAAAGCACAGAGAAAGACTTAGTTCCCCACCTCATCGCGACCGATAGCCTCACATCCTTTGAAAACTCCAGAGGTACGCGGAGATCAGTGCCTCCAAAGGAGACGATGCCTGACTCCTCGTGAAACTTGATAGGAGTCCCAGGATTCCTGTGGCACGTGGAAAGGGACCCTTGGTCTCCCGCCTCAGCTGGAGAGGCGTCCCAATTGCCTTGCCAAGCCTCGAGGAGAATCCCGAGTTGTGTCTCGCAACTAGGCAGGAGTCCTGACGTGGCTGAACAAACACGTGTGTGGAAGGGCCATCCCCGTCGTAACTCGAGAATATACCCCAGGTTCCCGCCGCAACTCGAGAAAAACCATGAGACTTCCCCCTCGCCGCGAGATGAGGCCCGATTCCCCTGCACTGCGTGCAGAGCAATTCTGTATTGCACATCACACATGAAAGGAGCCGTGATTTCCTTCATGGCACTCCAGAGAAACCCCAAGAACACTGTTTCAAGGCTAGAGGGATCCTGAGGTCACTGTAGCAACACGAAAGAGCTCCGTGGACCAAAAATCAACTCGAGATGAGAGGTTAGTCCCTGGCTTCGACTCCAGAGGAAAACCACCTTACCACAACCACCTCAAGAGGAGGCTTCTCTCAGCTCTAGGTATGTGAGAGGGACCCTGAGATTGCGGCCTCAAGTGGAATGGACACCGCGATGCCCTGACTCGAAATAAGGCCGGATATCCCTGCAGTGACTGGAATGCAGCCTCGTCTTGCATCTCCCAAGACGAAAGGGTGTCTGAATCCCCTGTGGAGACCACAGAGAAAGACCTAGTTCCCCACCTCATCGCGACAGGAGGCCTCAAATCCTTTGAAAACTCCAGAGGTATGCGGAGATCAGTGCCTCCAAAGGAGACGATGCCTGACTCCTCGTGAAACTTGATAGGAGACCCAGGATTCCTGTGGCACGTGGAAAGGGACCCTTGGTCTCCCGTCTCAGCTGGAGAGGCGTCCCAATTGCCCTGCAAAGCCTCGAGGAGAATCCCGAGTTGTCCCTCGCAACTAGGCAGGAGTCCTCACATGGCTGAACACACACGTGTGTGGAAGGGCCATCCCCGTCGTAACTCGAGAATATACCCCAGGTTCCCGCCGCAACTCGAGAAAAACCATGAGACTTCCCCCTCGCCGCGAGATGAGGCCCGATTCCCCTGCACTGCCTGCAGAGCAATTCCGTGTTGCACATCACACATGAAAGGAGCCTTGATTTCCTTGATGGTACTCCAGAGAAACCCCAAGAACACTGTTTCAAGGCTAGAGGGATCCTGAGGTCACTGTAGCAACACGAAAGAGCTCCGTGGACCAAGAATCAACACGAGATGAGAGGTTAGTCCCTGGCTTCGACTCCTGAGGAATACCACCTTACCACAAGCACCTCAAGAGGAGGCTTCTCTCAGCTCTAGGTATGTGAGAGGGACCCTGAGTTTGCGGCCTCAAGTGGAATGGACACCGCGATGCCCTGACGCGAAATAAGGCTGGATATCCCTGCAGTGACTTGAATGCAGGCTCGTCTTGCATCTACCAAGATGAAAGGATGTCTGAATCCCCTGTGGAGACCACAGAGAAAGACCTAGTTCCCCACCTCATCGCGACCGATAGCCTCACATCCTTTGAAAACTCCAGAGGTACGCGGAGATCAGTGCCTCCAAAGGAGACGATGCCTGACTCCTCATGAAACTTGATAGGAGTCCCAGGATTCCTGTGGCACGTGGAAAGGGACCCTTGGTCTCCCGCCTCAGCTGGAGAGGCGTCCCAATTGCCTTACCAAGCCTCGAGGAGAATCCCGAGTTGTGTCTCGCAACTAGGCAAGAGTCCTGACGTGGCTGAACAAACACGTGTGTGGAAGGGCCATCCCCGTCGTAACTCGAGAATATACCCCAGGTTCCGCCACAACTCGAGAAAAACCATGAGACTTCCCCCTCGCCGTGAGATGAGGCCCGATTCCCCTGCACTGCGTGCAGAGCAATTCTGTGTTGCACATCACACATGAAAGGAGCCTTGATTTCCTTCATGGCACTCCAGAGAAACCCCAAGAACACTTTCAAGGCTAGAGGGATCCTGAGGTCACTGTAGCAACACGAAAGAGCTCCGTGGACCAAAAATCAACTCGAGATGAGAGGTTAGTCCCTGGCTTCGACTCCAGAGGAATACCACCTTACCACAAGCACCTCAAGAGGCGGCTTCTCTCAGCTCTAGGTATGTGAGAGGGACCCTGAGTTTGCGCCCTCAAGTGGAATGGACACCGCGATGCCCTGACTCGAAATAAGGCCGGATATCCCTGCAGTGACTGAAATGCAGCCTCGTCTTGCATCTCCCAAGACGAAAGGGTGTCTGAATCCCCTGTGGAGACCACAGAGAAAGACCTCGTTCCCCACCTCATCGCGACCGATAGCCTCACATCCTTTGAAAACTCCAGAGGTATGCGGAGATCAGTGCCTCCAAAGGAGACGATGCCTGACTCCTCGTGAAACTTGATAGGAGACCCAGGATTCCTGTGGCACGTGGAAAGGGACCCTTGGTCTCCCGTCTCAGCTGGAGAGGCGTCCCAATTGCCCTGCAAAGCCTCGAGGAGAATCCCGAGTTGTCCCTCGCAACTAGGCAGGAGTCCTGACATGGCTGAACACACACGTGTGTGGAAGGGCCATCCCCGTCGGAACTCGAGAATATACCCCAGGTTCCCGCCGCAACTCGAGAAAAACCATGAGACTTCCCCCTCTCCATAAAATGAGGCCCGATTCCCCTGCACTGCCTGCAGAGCAATTCCGTGTTGCACATCACACATGAAAGGAGCCTTGATTTCCTTGATGGCACTCCAGAGAAACCCCAAGAACACTGTTTCAAGGCTAGAGGGATCCTGAGGTCACTGTAGCAACACGAAAGAGCTCCGTGGGCCAAAAATCAACTCGAGATGAGAGGTTAGTCCCTGGCTTCGACTCCTGAGGAATACCACCTTACCACAAGCACCTCAAGAGGAGGCTTCTCTCAGCTCTAGGTATGTGAGAGGGACCCTGAGTTTGCGGCCTCAAGTGGAATGGACACCGCGATGCCCTGACGCGAAATAAGGCTGGATATCCCTGCAGTGACTTGAATGCAGGCTCGTCTTGCATCTCCCAAGATGAAAGGATGTCTGAATCCCCTGTGGAGACCACAGAGAAAGACCTAGTTCCCCACCTCATCGCGACCGATAGCCTCACATCCTTTGAAAACTCCAGAGGTACGCGGAGATCAGTCCCTCCAAAGGAGACGATGCCTGACTCCTCGTGAAACTTGATAGGAGTCCCAGGATTCCTGTGGCACTTGGAAAGGGACCCTAGGTCTCCCGCCTCAGCTGGAGAGGCGTCCCAATTGCCTTGCCAAGCCTCGAGGAGAATCCCGAGTTGTGTCTCGCAACTAGGCAAGAGTCCTGACGTGGCTGAACAAACACGTGTGTGGAAGGGCCATCCCCGTCGTAACTCGAGAATATACCCCAGGTTCCCGCCGCAACTCGAGAAAAACCATGAGAATTCCCACTCGACGCGAGATGAGGCCCGATTCCCCTGCACTGCGTGCAGAGCAATTCTGTGTTGCACATCACACATGAAAGGAGCCTTGATTTCCTTCATGGCACTCCAGAGAAACCCCAAGAACACTGTTTCAAGGCTAGAGGGATCCTGAGGTCACTGTAGCAACACGAAAGAGCTCCGTGGACCAAAAATCAACTCGAGATGAGAGGTTAGTCCCTGGCTTCGACTCCAGAGGAATACCACCTTACCACAAGCACCTCAAGAGGAGGCTTCTCTCAGCTCTAGGTATGTGAGAGGGACCCTGAGTTTGTGGCCTCAAGTGGAATGGACACCGCGATGCCCTGACTCGAAATAAGGCCGGATATCCCTGCAGTGACTTGAATGCAGGCTCGTCTTGCATCTCCCAAGACGAAAGGGTGTCTGAATCCCCTGTGGAGACCACAGAGAAAGACCTAGTTCCCCACCTCATCGCGACAGGAGGCCTCAAATCCTTTGAAAACTCCAGAGGTATGCGGAGATCAGTGCCTCCAAAGGAGACGATGCCTGACTCCTCGTGAAACTTGATAGGAGACCCAGTATTCCTGTGGCACGTGGAAAGGGACCCCTGGTCTCCCGTCTCAGCTGGAGAGGCGTCCCAATTGCCCTGCCAAGCCTCGAGGAGAATCCCGAGTTGTCCCTCGCTACTAGGCAGGAGTCCTGGCGTCGCTGAAGAAACACGTGGGTGGAAGGGCCATCCCCGTCGTAACTCGAGAATATACCCCAGGTTCCCGCTGCAACTCGAGAAAAACCATGAGACTTCCCCCTCGCCGCGAGATGAGGCCCGATTCCCCTGCACTGCGTGCAGAGCAATTCCGTGTTGCACATCACACATGAAAGGAACCTTGATTTCCTTGATGGCACTCCAGAGAAACCCCAAGAACACTGTTTCAAGGCTAGAGGGATCCTGAGGTCACTGTAGCAACACGAAAGAGCTCCGTGGACGAACAATCAACATGAGATGAGAGGTTAGTCCCTGGCTTCGACTCCTGAGGAATACCACCTTACCACAAGCACCTCAAGAGGAGGCTTCTCTCAGCTCTAGGTATGTGAGAGGGACCCTGAGTTTGCGGCCTCAAGTGGAATGGACACCGCGATGCCCTGACGCGAAATAAGGCTGGATATTCCTGCAGTGACTTGAATGCAGGCTCGTCTTGCATCTCCCAAGATGAAAGGATGTCTGAATCCCCTGTGGAGACCACAGAGAAAGACCTAGTTCCCCACCTCATCGCGACCGGAGGCCTCACATCCTTTGAAAACTCCAGAGGTACGCGGAGATCAGTGCCTCCAAAGGAGACGATGCCTGACTCCTCGTGAAACTTGATAGGAGTCCCAGGATTCCTGTGGCACGTGGAAAGGGACCCTTGGTCTCCCGCCTCAGCTGGAGAGGCGTCCCAATTGCCTTGCCAAGCCTCGAGGAGAATCCCGAGTTGTGTCTCGCAACTAGGCAAGAGTCCTGACGTGGCTGAACAAACACGTGTGTGGAAAGGCCATCCCCGTCGTAACTCGAGAATATACCCCAGGTTCCCGCCGCAACTCGAGAAAAACCATGAGACTTCCCCCTCGCCGCGAGATGAGGCCCGATTCCCCTGCACTGCGTGCAGAGCAATTCCGTCTTGCACATCACACATGAAAGGAGCCTTGATTTCCTTGATGGCACTCCAGAGAAACCCCAAGAACACTGTTTCAAGGATAGAGGGTTCCTGAGGTCACTGTAGCAACACGAAAGAACTCTGTGGACCAAAAATCAACTCGAAAAGAGAGGTTAGTCCCTGGATTCGTCTCCAGAGGAATACCACCTTACCACAAGCACCTCAAGAGGAGGCTTCTCTCAGCTCTAGGTATGTGAGAGGGACCCTGAGTTTGCGGCCTCAAGTGGAATGGACACCGCGATGCCCTGACTCGAAATAAGGCCGGATATCCCTGCAGTGACTTCAATGCAGGCTCGTCTTGCATCTCCCAGGACGAAAGGATGTCTGAATCCCCTGTGGAAAGCACAGAGAAAGACTTAGTTCCCCACCTCATCGCGACCGATAGCCTCACATCCTTTGAAAACTCCAGAGGTATGCGGAGATCAGTGCCTCCAAAGGAGACGATGCCTGACTCCTCGTGAAACTTGATAGGAGACCCAGGATTCCTGTGGCACGTGGAAAGGGACACTTGGTCTCCCGTCTCAGCTGGAGAGGCGTCCCAATTGCCCTGCCAAGCCTCGAGGAGAATCCCGAGTTGTCCCTCGCAACTAGGCAGGAGTCCTGGCGTCGCAGAAGAAACACGTGGGTGGAAGGGCCATCCCCATCGTAACTCGAGAATGTACCCCAGGTTCCCGCCGCAACTCGAGAAAAACCATGAGACTTCCCCCTCGCCGCGAGATGAGGCCCGATTCGCCTGCACTGCGTGCAGAGCAATTCCGTGTTGCACATCACACATGAAAGGAGCCTTGATTTCCTTCATGGCACTCCAGAGAAACCCCAAGAACACTGTTTCAAGGCTAGAGGGATCCTGAGGTCACTGTAGCAACACGAAAGAGCTCCGTGGACCAAGAATCAACACGAGATGAGAGGTTAGTCCCTGGCTTCGACTCCTGAGGAATACCACCTTACCACAAGCACCTCAAGAGGAGGCTTCTCTCAGCTCTAGGTATGTGAGAGGGATCCTGAGTTTGCGGCCTCAAGTGGAATGGACACCGCGATGCCCTGACTCGAAATAAGGCCGGATATCCCTGCAGTGACTTGAATGCAGGCTCGTCTTGCATCTCCCAAGAAGAAAGGATGTCTGAATCCCCTGTGGAGACCACAGAGAAACACCTAGTTCCCCACCTCATCGCGACCGGAGGCCTCACATCCTTTGAAAACTCCAGAGGTACGCGGAGATCAGTGCCTCCAAAGGAGACGAAGCCTGACTCCTCGTGAAACTTGATAGCAGTCCCAGGATTCTTGTGGCACGTGGAAAGGGACCCTTGGTCTCCCGCCTCAGCTGGAAAGGCGTTCCAATTGCCCTGCCAAGCCTCGAGGAGAATCCCGAGTTGTCCCTCGCAACTAGGCAGGAGTCCTGACGTGGCTGAACAAACACGTGGATGGAAGGGCCATCCCCGTCGTAACTCGAGAATATACCCCAGGTTCCCGCCGCAACTCGAGAAAAACCATGAGACTTCCCCCTCGATGCGAGATGAGGCCCGATTCCCCTGTACTGCGTGCAGAGCAATTCCGTCTTGCACATCACACATGAAAGGAGCCTTGATTTCCTTGATGGCACTCCAGAGAAACCCCAAGAACACTGTTTCAAGGCTAGAGGGATCCTGAGGTCACTGTAGCAACACGAAAGAGCTCCGTGGGCCAAAAATCAACTCGAGATGAGAGGTCAGTCCCTGGCTTCGACTCCAGAGGAATACCACATTACCACAAGCACCTCAAGAGGAGGCTTCTCTCAGCTCTAGGTATGTGAGAGGGACCCTGAGATTGCGGCCTCAAGTGGAATGGACACCGCGATGCCCTGACGCGAAATAAGGCTGGATATCCCTGCAGTGACTTGAATGCAGGCTCGTCTTGCATCTCCCAAGATGAAAGGATGTCTGAATCCCCTGTGGAGACCACAGAGAAAGACCTAGTTCCCCACCTCATCGCGACCGGAGGCCTCACATCCTTTGAAAACTCCAGAGGTACGCGGAGATCAGTGCCTCCAAAGGAGACGATGCCTGACTCCTCATGAAACTTGATAGGAGTCCCAGGATTCCTGTGGCACGTGGAAAGGGACCCTTGGTCTCCCGCCTCAGCTGGAGAGGCGTCCCAATTGCCTTGCCAAGCCTCGAGGAGAATCCCGAGTTGTGTCTCGCAACTAGGCAAGAGTCCTGACGTGGCTGAACAAACACGTGTGTGGAAGGGCCATCCCCGTCGTAACTCGAGAATATACCCCAGGTTCCCGTCGCAACTTGAGAAAAACCATGAGATTTCCCCTCGCCGAGAGATGAGGCCCGATTCCCCTGCACTGCGTGCAGACCAATTCTGTGTTGCACATCACACATGAAAGGAGCCTTGATTTCCTTCATGGCACTCCAGAGAAACCCCAAGAACACTGTTTCAAGGATAGAGGGATCCTGAGGTCACTGTAGCAACACGAAAGAGCTCCGTGGACCAAGAATCAACACAAGATGAGAGGTTAGTCCCTGGCTTCGACTCCAGAGGAATACCACCTTACCACAAGCACCTCAAAAGGAGGCTTCTCTCAGCTCTAGGTATGTGAGAGGGATCCTGAGTTTGCGGCCTCAAGAGGAATGGACACCGCGATGCCCTGACTCGAAATAAGGCCGGATATCCCTGCAGTGACTTGAATGCAGGCTCGTCTTGCATCTCCCAAAAAGAAAGGATGTCTGAATCCCCTGTGGAGACCACAGAGAAACACCTAGTTCCCCACCTCATCGCGACCGGAGGCCTCACATCCTTTGAAAACTACAGAGGTACGCGGAGATCAGTGCCTCCAAAGGAGACGATGCCTGACTCCTCGTGAAACTTGATAGGAGTCCCAGGATTCTTGTGGCACGTGGAAAGGGACCCTTGGTCTCCCGCCTCAGCTGGAGAGGCGTTCCAATTGCCCTGCCAAGCCTCGAGAAGAATCCTGAGTTGTCCCTCGCAACTAGGCAGGGGTCCTGACGTGGCTGAACAAACCCGTGGGTGGAAGGGCCATCCCCGTCGTAACTCGAGAATATACCCCAGGTTCCCGCCGCAACTCGAGAAAAACCATGAGACTTCCCCCTCGATGCGAGATGAGGCCCGATTCCCCTGTACTGCGTGCAGAGCAATTCCGTCTTGCACATCACACATGAAAGGAGCCTTGATTTCCTTGATGGCACTCCAGAGAAACCCCAAGAACACTGTTTCAAGGATAGAGGGATCCTGAGGTCACTGTAGCAACACGAAAGAAATCTGTGGACCAAAAATCAACTCGAAAAGAGAGGTTAGTCCCTGGATTCGTTTCCAGAGGAATACCACCTTACCACAAGCACCTCAAGAGGAGGCTTCTCTCAGCTCTAGATTTTTGAGAGGGACCCTGAGTTTGCTGCCTCAAGTGGAATGGACACCGCGATGCCCTGACTCGAAATAAGGCTGGATATCCCTGCAGTGACTTCAATGCAGGCTCGTCTTGCATCTCCCAGGACGAAAGGATGTCTGAATCCCCTGTGGAGACCTCAGAGAAAGACCTAGTTCCCCACCTCATCGCGACAGGAGGCCTCAAATCCTTTGAAAACTCCAGAGGTATGCGGAGATCAGTGCCTCCAAAGGAGACGATGCCTGACTCCTCGTGAAACTTGATAGGAGACCCAGGATTCCTGTGGCACGTGGAAAGGGACCCTTGGTCTCCCGTCTCAGCGGGAGAGGCGTCCCAATTGCCCTGCAAAGCCTCGAGGAGAATCCCGAGTTGGCCCTCGCAACTAGGCAGGAGTCCTGACATGGCTGAACACACACGTGTGTGGAAGGGCCATCCCCGTCGTAACTCGAGAATATACCCCAGGTTCCCGCCGCAACTCGAGAAAAACCATGAGACTTCCCCCTCTCCGCAAAATGAGGCCCGATTCCCCTGCACTGCGTGCAGAGAAATTCCGTCTTGCACATCACACATGAAAGGAGCCTTGATTTCCTTGATGGCACTCCAGAGAAACCCCAAGAACACTGTTTCAAGGCTAGAGGGATCCTGAGGTCACTGTAGCAACACGAAAGAACTCTGTGGACCAAAGATCAACTCGAAAAGAGAGGTTAGTCCCTGAATTCGTCTACAGAGGAATACCACCTTACCACAAGCACCTCAAGAGGAGGCTTCTCTCAGCTCTAGGTATGTGAGAGGGACCCTGAGTTTGCGGCCTCAAGTGGAATGGACACCGCGATGCCCTGACTCGAAATAAGGCCGGATATCCCTGCAGTGACTTCAATGCAGGCTCGTCTTGCATCTCCCAGGACGAAAGGATGTCTGAATCCCCTGTGGAAAGCACAGAGAAAGACTTAGTTCCCCACCTCATCGCGACCGATAGCCTCACATCCTTTGAAAACTCCAGAGGTACGCGGAGATCAGTGCCTCCAAAGGAGACGATGCCTGACTTCTCGTGAAACTTGATAGGAGTCCCAGGATTCCTGTGGCACTTGGAAAGGGACACTTGGTCTCCCGCCTCAGCTGGAGAGGCGTCCCAATTGCCCTGCGAAGCCTCGAGGAGAATCCCGAGTTGTCCCTCGCAACTAGGCAGGAGTCCTGACGTCGCTGAAGAAACACGTGGGTGGAAGGGCCATCCCCGTCGTAACTCGAGAATATACCCCAGGTTCCCGCCGCAACTCGAGAAAAACCATGAGACTTCCCCCTCGCCGCGAGATGAGGCCCGATTCCCCTCCACTGCGTGCAGAGCAATTCCGTGTTGCACATCACACATGACAGGAGCCTTGATTTCCTTGATGGCACTCCAGAGAAACCCCAAGAACACTGTTTCAAGGCTAGAGGGATCCTGAGGTCACTGTAGCAAAACGAAAGAGCTCCGTGGACCAAAAACCAACTCGAGATGAGAGGTTAGTCCCTGGCTTCGACTCCAGAGGAATACCACCTTACCACAAGCACCTCAAGAGGAGGCTTCTCTCAGCTCTAGGTATGTGAGAGGGTCCCTGAGTTTGTGGCCTCAAGTGGAATGGACACCGCGATGCCCTGACTCGAAATAAGGCCTGATATCCCTGCAGTGACTGGAATGCAGGCTCGTCTTGCATCTCCCAAGACGAAAGGGTGTCTGAATCCCCTGTGGAGACCACAGAGAAAGACCTAGTTCCCCACCTCATCGCGACAGGAGGCCTCAAATCCTTTGAAAACTCCAGAGGTATGCGGAGATCAGTGCCTCCAAAGGAGACGATGCCTGACTCCTCGTGAAACTTGATAGGAGACCCAGGATTCCTGTGGCACGTGGAAAGGGACACTTGGTCTCCCGTCTCAGCTGGAGAGGCGTCCCAATTGCCCTGCAAAGCCTCGAGGAGAATCCCGAGTTGTCCCTCGCAACTAGGCAGGAGTCCTGGCGTCCCAGAAGAAACACGTGGGTGGAAGGGCCATCCCCATCGTAACTCGAGAATGTACCCCAGGTTCCCGCCGCAACTCGAGAAAAACCATGAGACTTCCCCCTCGCCGCGAGATGAGGCCCGATTCCCCTGCACTGCGTGCAGAGCAATTCCGTGTTGCACATCACACATGAAAGGAGCCTTGATTTCCTTGATGGCACTCCAGAGAAACCCCAAGAACACTGTTTCAAGGCTAGAGGGATCCTGAGGTCACTGTAGCAACACGAAAGAGCTCCGTGGACCAAGAATCAACAAGAGATGAGAGGTTAGTCCCTGACTTCGACTCCTGAGGAATACCACCTTACCACAAGCACCTCAAGAGGAGGCTTCTCTCAGCTCTAGGTATGTGAGAGGGATCCTGAGTTTGCGGCCTCAAGTGGAATGGACACCGCGATGCCCTGACTCGAAATAAGGCCGGATATCCCTGCAGTGACTTGAATGCAGGCTCGTCTTGCATCTCCCAAGAAGAAAGGATGTCTGAATCCCCTGTGGAGACCACAGAGAAACACCTAGTTCCCAACCTCATCGCGACCAGAGGCCTCACATCCTTTGAAAACTCCACAGGTACGCGGAGATCAGTGCCTCCAAAGGAGACGATGCCTGACTCCTCGTGAAACTTGATAGCAGTCCCAGGATTCTTGTGGCACGTGGAAAGGGACCCTTGGTCTCCCGCCTCAGCTGGAAAGGCGTTCCAATTGCCCTGCCAAGCCTCGAGGAGAATCCCGAGTTGTCCCTCGCAACTAGGCAGGAGTCCTGACGTGGCTGAACAAACACGTGGATGGAAGGGCCATCCCCGTCGTAACTCGAGAATATACCCCAGGTTCCCGCCGCAACTCGAGAAAAACCATGAGACTTCCCCCTCGATGCGAGATGAGGCCCGATTCCCCTGTACTGCGTGCAGAGCAATTCCGTCTTGCACATCACACATGAAAGGAGCCTTGATTTCCTTGATGGCACTCCAGAGAAACCCCAAGAACACTGTTTCAAGGCTACAGGGATCCTGAGGTCACTGTAGCAACACGAAAGAGCTCCGTGGGCCAAAAATCAACTCGAGATGAGAGGTCAGTCCCTGGCTTCGACTCCAGAGGAATACCACATTACCACAAGCACCTCAAGAGGAGGCTTCTCTCAGCTCTAGGTATGTGAGAGGGACCCTGAGATTGCGGCCTCAAGTGGAATGGACACCGCGATGCCCTGACGCGAAATAAGGCTGGATATCCCTGCAGTGACTTGAATGCAGGCTCGTCTTGCATCTCCCAAGATGAAAGGATGTCTGAATCCCCTGTGGAGACCACAGAGAAAGACCTAGTTCCCCACCTCATCGCGACCGGAGGCCTCACATCCTTTGAAAACTCCAGAGGTACGCGGAGATCAGTGCCTCCAAAGGAGACGATGCCTGACTCCTCGTGAAACTTGATAGGAGTCCCAGGATTCCTGTGGCACGTGGAAAGGGACCCTTGGTCTCCCGCCTCAGCTGGAGAGGCGTCCCAATTGCCTTGCCAAGCCTCGAGGAGAATCCCGAGTTGTGTCTCGCAACTAGGCAAGAGTCCTGACGTGGCTGAACAAACACGTGTGTGGAAGGGCCATCCCCGTCGTAACTCGAGAATATACCCCAGGTTCCCGTCGCAACTTGAGAAAAACCATGAGATTTCCCCTCGCCGCGAGATGAGGCCCGATTCCCCTGCACTGCGTGCAGACCAATTCTGTGTTGCACATCACACATGAAAGGAGCCTTGATTTCCTTCATGGCACTCCAGAGAAACCCCAAGAACACTGTTTCAAGGATAGAGGGATCCTGAGGTCACTGTAGCAACACGAAAGAGCTCCGTGGACCAAGAATCAACACAAGATGAGAGGTTAGTCCCTGGCTTCGACTCCAGAGGAATACCACCTTACCACAAGCACCTCAAGAGGAGGCTTCTCTCAGCTCTAGGTATGTGAGAGGGATCCTGAGTTTGCGGCCTCAAGTGGAATGGACACCGCGATGCCCTGACTCGAAATAAGGCCGGATATCCCTGCAGTGACTTGAATGCAGGCTCGTCTTGCATCTCCCAAGAAGAAAGGATGTCTGAATCCCCTGTGGAGACCACAGAGAAACACCTAGTTCCCCACCTCATCGCGACCGGAGGCCTCACATCCTTTGAAAACTCCAGAGGTACGCGGAGATCAGTGCCTCCAAAGGAGACGATGCCTGACTCCTCGTGAAACTTGATAGGAGTCCCAGGATTCTTGTGGCACGTGGAAAGGGACCCTTGGTCTCCCGCCTCAGCTGGAGAGGCGTTCCAATTGCCCTGCCAAGCCTCGAGGAGAATCCCGAGTTGTCCCTCACAACTAGGCAGGAGTCCTGACGTGGCTGAACAAACCCGTGGGTGGAAGGGCCATCCCCGTCGTAACTCGAGAATATACCCCAGGTTCCCGCCGCAACTCGAGAAAAACCATGAGACTTCCCCCTCGATGCGAGATGAGGCCCGATTCCCCTGTACTGCGTGCAGAGCAATTCCGTCTTGCACATCACACATGAAAGGAGCCTTGATTTCCTTGATGGCACTCCAGAGAAACCCCAAGAACACTGTTTCAAGGATAGAGGGATCCTGAGGTCACTGTAGCAACACGAAAGAAATCTGTGGACCAAAAATCAACTAGAAAAGAGAGGTTAGTCCCTGGATTCGTCTCCAGAGGCACACCACCTTACCACAAGCACCTCAAGAGGAGGCTTCTCTCAGCTCTTGATATGTGAGAGGGACCCTGAGTTTGCTGCCTCAAGTGGAATGGACACCGCGATGCCCTGACTCGAAATAAGGCTGGATATCCCTGCAGTGACTTCAATGCAGGCTCGTCTTGCATCTCCCAGGACGAAAGGATGTCTGAATCCCCTGTGGAGACCTCAGAGAAAGACCTAGTTCCCCACCTCATCGCGACAGGAGGCCTCACATCCTTTCAAAACTCCAGAGGTACGCGGAGATCAGTGCCTCCAAAGGAGACGATGCCTGACTCCTCGTGAAACTTGATAGGAGTCCCAGGATTCCTGTGGCACGTGGAAAGGGACCCTTGGTCTCCCGCCTCAGCTGGAGAGTCGTCCCAATTGCCTTGCCAAGCCTCGAGGAGAATCCCGAGTTGTGTCTCGCAACTAGGCAAGAGTCCTGACGTGGCTGAACAAACACGTGTGTGGAAGGGCCATCCCAGTCGTAACTCGAGAATATACCCCAGGTCCCGCCGCAATTCGAGAAAAACCATGAGACTTCCCCCTCGCCGCGAGATGAGGCCCGATTCCCCTGCACTGCGTGCAGAGCAATTCTGTGTTGCACATCACACATGAAAGGAGCCTTGATTTCCTTGATGGCACTCCAGAGAAACCCTAAGAACACTGTTTCAAGGCTAGAGGGATCCTGAGGTCACTGTAGCAACACGAAAGAGCTCCGTGGACCAAAAATCAACTCGAGATGAGAGGTTAGTCCCTGGCTTCGACTCCAGAGGAATACCACCTTACCACAAGCACCTCAAGAGGAGGCTTCTCTCAGCTCTAGTTATGTGAGAGGGACCCTGAGTTTGCGGCCTCAAGTGGAATGGACACCGCGATGCCCTGACTCGAAATAAGGCCGGATATCCCTGCAGTGACTGGAATGCAGGCTCGTCTTGCATCTCCCAAGACGAAAGGGTGTCTGAATCCCCTGTGGAGACCACAGAGAAAGACCTAGTTCCCCACCTCATCGCGACAGGAGGCCTCAAATCCTTTGAAAACTCCAGAGGTATGCGGAGATCAGTGCCTCCAAAGGAGACGATGCCTGACTCCTCGTGAAACTTGATAGGAGACCCAGGATTCCTGTGGCACGTGGAAAGGGACCCTTGGTCTCCCGTCTCAGCGGGAGAGGCGTCCCAATTGCATTGCAAAGCCTCGAGGAGAATCCCGAGTTGTCCCTCGCAACTAGGCAGGAGTCCTGACATGGCTGAACACACACGTGTGTGGAAGGGCCATCCCCGTCGTAACTCGAGAATATACCCCAGGTTCCCGCCGCAACTCGAGAAAAACCATGAGACTTCCCCCTCTCCGCAAAATGAGGCCCGATTCCCCTGCACTGCGTGCAGAGCAATTCCGTCTTGCACATCACACATGAAAGGAGCCTTGATTTCCTTGATGGCACTCCAGAGAAACCCCAAGAACACTGTTTCAAGGCTAGAGGGATCCTGAGGTCACTGTAGCAACACGAAAGAACTCTGTGGACCAAAGATCAACTCGAAAAGAGAGGTTAGTCCCTGGATTCGTCTACAGAGGAATACCACCTTACCACAAGCACCTCAAGAGGAGGCTTCTCTCAGCTCTAGGTATGTGAGAGGGACCCTGAGTTTGCGGTCTCAAGTGGAATGGACACCGCGATGCCCTGACTCGAAATAAGGCCGTATATCCCTGCAGTGACTTCAACGCAGGCTCGTCTTGCATCTCCCAAGACGAAAGGATGTCTGAATCCCCTGTGGAAAGCACAGAGAAAGACTTTGTTCCCCACCTCATCGCGACCGATAGCCTCACATCCTTTGAAAACTCCAGAGGTACGCGGAGATCAGTGCCTCCAAAGGAGACGATGCCTGACTTCTCGTGAAACTTGATAGGAGTCCCAGGATTCCTGTGGCACTTGGAAAGGGACACTTGGTCTCCCGCCTCAGCTGGAGAGGCGTCCCAATTGCCCTGCCAAGCCTCGAGGAGAATCCCGAGTTTTCCCTCGCAACTAGGCAGGAGTCCTGACGTCACTGAAGAAACACGTGGGTGGAAGGGCCATCCCCGTCGTAACTCGAGAATATACCCCAGGTTCCCGCCGCAACTCGAGAAAAACCATGAGACTTCCCCCTCGCTGCGAGATGAGGCCCGATTCCCCTGCACTGCGTGCAGAGCAATTCCGTGTTGCACATCACACTTGAAAGGAGCCTTGATTTCCTTGATGGCACTCCAGAGAAACCCCAAGAACACTGTTTCAAGGCTAGAGGGATCCTGAGGTCACTGTAGCAACACGAAAGAGCTCCGAGGGCCAAAAATCAACTCGAGATGAGAGGTTAGTCCCTGGCTTCGACTACAGAGGAATACCACCTTACCACAAGCACCTCAAGAGGAGGCTTCTCTCAGCTCTAGGTATGTGAGAGGGACCCTGAGTTTGCGGCCTCAAGTGGAATGGACACCGCGATGCCCTGACGCGAAATAAGGCTGGATATCCCTGCAGTGACTTGAATGCAGGCTCGTCTTGCATCTCCCAAGATGAAAGGATGTCTGAATCCCCTGTGGAGACCACAGAGAAAGACCTAGTTCCCCACCTCATTGCGACCGGAGGCCTCACATCCTTTGAAAACTCCAGAGGTACGCGGAGATCAGTGCCTCCAAAGGAGACGATGCCTGACTCCTCGTGAAACTTGATAGGAGTCCCAGGATTCCTGTGGCACGTGGAAAGGGACCCTTGGTCTCCCGCCTCAGCTGGAGAGGCGTCCCAATTGCCTTGCCAAGCCTCGAGGAGAATCCCGAGTTGTGTCTCGCAACTAGGCAGGAGTCCTGACGTGGCTGAAGAAACACGTGTGTGGAAGGGCCATCCCCGTCGTAACTCGAGAATATACCCCAGGTTCCCGCCGCAACTCGAGAAAAACCATGAGACTTCCCCCTCGCCGCGAGATGAGGCCCGATTCCCCTGCACTGCGTGCAGAGCAATTCTGTGTTGCACATCACACATGAAAGGAGCCTTGATTTCCTTGATGGCACTCCAGAGAAACCCCAAGAACACTGTTTCAAGGCTAGAGGGATCCTGAGGTCACTGTAGCAACACGAAAGAGCTCCGTGGACCAAAAATCAACTCGAGATGAGAGGTTAGTCCCTGGTTTCGACTCCAGAGGAAAACCACCTTACCACAAGCACCTCAAGAGGAGCCTTCTCTCAGCTCTAGGTATGTGAGAGGGACCCTGAGTTTGTGGCCTCAAGTGGAATGGACACCGCGATGCCCTGACTCGAAATAAGGCCGGATATCCCTGCAGTGACTTGAATGCAGGCTCGTCTTGCATCTCCCAAGACGAAAGGGTGTCTGAATCCCCTGTGGAGACCACAGAGAAAGACCTAGTTCCCCACCTCATCGCGACAGGAGGCCTCAAATCCTTTGAAAACTCCAGAGGTATGCGGAGATCAGTGCCTCCAAAGGTGATGATGCCTGACTCCTCGTGAAACTTGATAGAAGACGCAGGATTCCTGTGGCACGTGGAAAGGGACACCTGGTCTCCCGTCTCAGCTGGAGAGGCGTCCCAATTGCCCTGCAAAGCCTCGAGGAGAATCCCGAGTTGTGTCTCGCAACTAGGCAGGAGTCCTGACGTCGCTGAAGAAACACGTGGGTGGAAGGGCCATCCCCGTCTTAACTCGAGAATATACCCCAGGTTCCCGCCGCAACTCGAGAAAAACCATGAGACTTCCCCCTCGCCGCGAGATGAGGCCCGATTCCCCTGCACTGCGTGCAGAGCAATTCCGTGTTGCACATCACACATGAAAGGAGCCTTGATTTCCTTGATGGCACTCCAGAGAAAACCCAAGAACACTGTTTCAAGGCTAGAGGGATCCTGAGGTCACTGTAGCAACACGAAAGAGCTCCGTGGACCAAGAATCAACACGAGATGAGAGGTTAGTCCCTGGCTTCGACTCCTGAGGAATACCACCTTACCACAAGCACCTCAAGAGGAGGCTTCTCTCAGCTCTAGGTATGTGAGAGGGATCCTGAGTTTGCGGCCTCAAGTGGAATGGACACCGCGATGCCCTGACTCGAAATAAGGCTGGATATCCCTGCAGTGAATTGAATGCAGGCTCGTCTTGCATCTCCCAAGAAGAAAGGATGTCTGAATTCCCTGTGGAGACCACAGAGAAACACCTAGTTCCCCACCTCATCGCGACCGGAGGCCTCACATCCTTTGAAAACTCCAGAGGTACGCGGAGATCAGTGCCTCCAAAGGAGATGATGCCTGACTCCTCGTGAAACTTGATAGGAGTCCCAGGATTCTTGTGGCACGTGGAAAGGGACCCTTGGTCTCCCGCCTCAGCTGGAGAGGCGTTCCAATTGCCCTGCCAAGCCTCGAGGAGAATCCCGAGTTGTCCCTCGCAACTAGGCAGGAGTCCTGACGTGGCTGAACAAACACGTGGGTGGAAGGGCCATCCCCGTCGTAACTCGAGAATATACCCCAGGTTGCCGCCGCAACTCGAGAAAAACCATGAGACTTCCCCCTCGATGCGAGATGAGGCCCGATTCCCCTGTACTGCGTGCAGAGCAATTCCGTCTTGCACATCACACATGAAAGGAGCCTTGATTTCCTTGATGGCACTCCAGAGAAACCCCAAGAACACTGTTTCAAGGATAGAGGGATCCTGAGGTCACTGTAGCAACACGAAAGAACTCTGTGGACCAAAAATCAACTCGAAAAGAGAGGTTAGTCCCTGGATTCTTCTCCAGAGGAATACCACCTTACCACAAGCACCTCAAGAGGAGGCTTCTCTCAGCTCTAGGTATGTGAGAGGGACCCTGAGTTTGCGGCCTCAAGTGGAATGGACACCGCGATGCCCTGACTCGAAATAAGGCCGGATATCCCTGCAGTGACTTCAATGCAGGCTCGTCTTGCATCTCCCAGGACGAAAGGATGTCTGAATCCCCTGTGGAAAGCACAGAGAAAGACTTAGTTCCCCACCTCATCGCGACCGATAGCCTCACATCCTTTGAAAACTCCAGAGGTACGCGGAGATCAGTGCCTCCAAAGGAGACGACGCCTGACTCCTCGTGAAACTTGATAGGAGTCCCAGGATTCCTGTGGCACTTGGAAAGGGACACTTGGTCTCCCGCCTCAGCTGGAGAGGCGTCCCAATTGCCCTGCCAAGCCTCGAGGAAAATCCAGAGTTGTCCCTCGCAACTAGGCAGGAGTCCTGACGTCGCTGAAGAAACACGTGGGTGGAAGGGCCATCCCCGTCGTAACTCGAGAATATACCCCAGGTTCCCGCCGCAACTCGAGAAAAACCATGAGACTTCCCCCTCGCCGCGAGATGAGGCCCGATTCCCCTGCACTGCGTGCAGAGCAATTCCGTGTTGCACATCACACATGAAAGGAGCCTTGATTTCCTTGATGGCACTCCAGAGAAACCCCAAGAACACTGTTTCAAGGCTAGAGGGATCCTGAGGTCACTGTAGCGACAAGAAAGAGCTCTGTGGGCCAAAAATCAACTCGAGATGAGAGGTTAGTCCCTGGCTTCGACTCCAGAGGAATACCACCTTACCACAAGCACCTCAAGAGGAGGCTTCTCTCAGCTCTAGGTATGTGAGAGGGACCCTGAGTTTGCGGCCTCAAGTGGAATGGACACCGCGATGCCGTGACACGAAATTAGGCTGGATATCCCTGCAGTGACTTGAATGAAGGCTCGTCTTGCATCTCCCAAGATGAAAGGATGTCTGAATCCCCTGTGGAGACCACAGAGAAAGACCTAGTTCCCCACCTCATCGCGACCGGAGGGCTCACATCCTTTGAAAACTCCAGAGGTACGCGGAGATCAGTGCCTCCAAAGGAGACGATGCCTGACTCCTCGTGAAACTTGATAGGAGTCCCAGGATTCCTGTGGTACGTGGAAAGGGACCATTGGTCTCCCGCCTCAGCTGGAGAGGCGTCCCAATTGCCTTGCCAAGCCTCGAGGAGAATCCCGAGTTGTGTCTCGCAACTAGGCAAGAGTCCTGACGTGGCTGAACAAACACGTGTGTGGAAGGGCCATCCCCGTCGTAACTCGAGAATATAACCCAGGTTCCCGCCGCAACTCGAGAAAAACCATGAGACTTCCCCCTCGCCGCGAGATGAGGCCCGATTCCCCTGCACTGCGTGCAGAGCAATTCTGTGTTGCACATCACACATGAAAGGAGCCTTGATTTCCTTCATGGCACTCCAGAGAAACCCCAAGAACACTGTTTCAAGGCTAGAGGGATCCTGAGGTCACTGTAGCAACACGAAAGAGCTCCGTGGACCAAAAATCAACTCGAGATGAGAGGTTAGTCCCTGGCTTCGACTCCAGAGGAATACCACCTTACCACAAGCACCTCAAGAGGAGGCTTCTCTCAGCTCTAGGTATGTGAGAGGGACCCTGAGTTTGCGGCCTAAAGTGGAATAGACACCGCGATGCCCTGACTCGAAATAAGGCCGTATATCCCTGCAGTGACTTGAATGCAGGCTCGTCTTGCATCTCCCAAGACGAAAGGGTGTCTGAATCCCCTGTGGAGACCACAGAGAAAGACCTAGTTCCCCACCTCATCGCGACAGGAGGCCTCAAATCCTTTGAAAACTCCAGAGGTATGCGGAGATCAGTGCCTCCAAAGAAGACGATGCCTGACTCCTCGTGAAACTTGAAAGGAGACCCAGGATTCCTGTGGCACGTGGAAAGGGACCCTTGGTCTCCCGTCTCAGCGGGAGAGGCGTCCCAATTGCCCTGCAAAGCCTCGAGGAGAATCCCGAGTTGTCCCTCGCAACTAGGCAGGAGTCCTGACATGGCTGAACACACACGTGTGTGGAAGGGCCATCCCCGTCGTAACTCGAGAATATACCCCAGGTTCCCGCCGCAACTCGAGAAAAACCATGAGACTTCCCCCTCTCCGCAAAATGAGGCCCGATTCCCCTGCACTGCGTGCAGAGCAATTCCGTCTTGCACATCACACATGAAAGGAGCCTTGATTTCCTTGATGGCACTCCAGAGAAACCCCAAGAACACTGTTTCAAGGCTAGAGGGATCCTGAGGTCACTGTAGCAACACGAAAGAACTCTGTGGACCAAAAATCAACTCGAAAAGAGAGGTTAGTCCCTGGATTCGTCTACAGAGGAATACCACCTTACCACAAGCACCTCAAAAGGAGGCTTCTCTCAGCTCTAGGTATGTGAGAGGGACCCTGAGTTTGCGGTCTCAAGTGGAATGGACACCGCGATGCCCTGACTCGAAATAAGGCCGTATATCCCTGCAGTGACTTCAACGCAGGCTCGTCTTGCATCTCCCAAGACGAAAGGATGTCTGAATCCCCTGTGGAAAGCACAGAGAAAGACTTAGTTCCCCACCTCATCGCGACCGATAGCCTCACATCCTTTGAAAACTCCAGAGGTACGCGGAGATCAGTGCCTCCAAAGGAGACGATGCCTGACTTCTCGTGAAACTTGATAGGAGTCCCAGGATTCCTGTGGCACTTGGAAAGGGACACTTGGTCTCCCGCCTCAGCTGGAGAGGCGTCCCAATTGCCCTGCCAAGCCTCGAGGAGAATCCCGAGTTTTCCCTCGCAACTAGGCAGGAGTCCTGACGTCGCTGAAGAAACACGTGGGTGGAAGGGCCATCCCCGTCGTAACTCGAGAATATACCCCAGGTTCCCGCCGCAACTCGAGAAAAACCATGAGACTTTCCCCTCGCTGCGAGATGAGGCCCGATTCCCCTGCACTGCGTGCAGAGCAATTCCGTGTTGCACATCACACTTGAAAGGAGCCTTGATTTCCTTGATGGCACTCCAGAGAAACCCCAAGAACACTGTTTCAAGGCTAGAGGGATCCTGAGGTCACTGTAGCAACACGAAAGAGCTCCGTGGGCCAAAAATCAACTCGAGATGAGAGGTTAGTCCCTGGCTTCGACTCCAGAGGAATACCACCTTACCACAAGCACCTCAAGAGGAGGCTTCTCTCAGCTCTAGGTATGTGAGAGGGACCCTGAGTTTGCGGCCTCAAGTGGAATGGACACTGCGATGCCCTGACGCGAAATAAGGCTGGATATCCCTGCAGTGACTTGAATGCAGGCTCGTCTTGCATCTCCCAAGACGAAAGGATGTCTGAATCCCCTGTGGAGACCACAGAGAAAGACCTAGTTCCCCACCTCATTGCGACCGGAGGCCTCACATCCTTTGAAAACTCCAGAGGTACGCGGAGATCAGTGCCTCCAAAGGAGACGATGCCTGACTCCTCGTGAAACTTGATAGGAGTCCCAGGATTCCTGTGGCACGTGGAAAGGGACCCTTGGTCTCCCGCCTCAGCTGGAGAGGCGTCCCAATTGCCTTGCCAAGCCTCGAGGAGAATCCCGAGTTGTGTCTCGCAACTAGGCAGGAGTCCTGATGTGGCTGAAGAAACACGTGTGTGGAAGGGCCATCCCCGTCGTAACTCGAGAATATACCCCAGGTTCCCGCCGCAACTCGAGAAAAACCATGAGACTTCCCCCTCGCCGCGAGATGAGGCCCGATTCCCCTGCACTGCGTGCAGAGCAATTCTGTGTTGCACATCACACATGAAAGGAGCCTTGATTTCCTTGATGGCACTCCAGAGAAACCCCAAGAACACTGTTTCAAGGCTAGAGGGATCCTGAGGTCACTGTAGCAACACGAAAGAGCTCCGTGGACCAAAAATCAACTCGAGATGAGAGGTTAGTCCCTGGTTTCGACTCCAGAGGAAAACCACCTTACCACAAGCACCTCAAGAGGAGCCTTCTCTCAGCTCTAGGTATGTGAGAGGGACCCTGAGTTTGTGGCCTCAAGTGGAATGGACACCGCGATGCCCTGACTCGAAATAAGGCCGGATATCCCTGCAGTGACTTGAATGCAGGCTCGTCTTGCATCTCCCAAGACGAAAGGGTGTCTGAATCCCCTGTGGAGACCACAGAGAAAGACCTAGTTCCCCACCTCATCGCGACAGGAGGCCTCAAATCCTTTGAAAACTCCAGAGGTATGCGGAGATCAGTGCCTCCAAAGGAGACGATGCCTGACTCCTCGTGAAACTTGATAGGAGACGCAGGATTCTTGTGGCACGTGGAAAGGGACACCTGGTCTCCCGTCTCAGCTGAAGAGGCGTCCCAATTGCCCTGCAAATCCTCGAGGAGAATCCCGAGTTGTCCCTCGCAACTAGGCAGGAGTCCTGACATCTCTGAACACACACGTGGGTGGAAGGGCCATCCCCGTCGTAACTCCGAGAATATAGCCCAGGTTCCCGCCGCAACTCGAGAAAAAGCATGAGACTTCCCCCTCGCCGCGAGATGAGGCCCGATTCCCCTGCACTGCGTGCAGAGCAATTCCGTGTTGCACATCACACATGAAAGGAGCCTTGATTTCCTTGATGGCACTCCAGAGAAACCCCAAGAACACTGTTTCAAGGCTAGAGGGATCCTGAGGTCACTGTAGCAACCCAAAATTGCTCCGTGGACCAAGAATCAACACGAAATGAGAGGTTAGTCCCTGGCTTCGACTCCTGAGGTATACCACCTTACCACAAGCACCTCAAGAGGAGGCTTCTCTCAGCTCTAGGTATGTGAGAGGGATCCTGAGTTTGCGGCCTCAAGTGGAATGGACACCGCAATGCTCTGACTCGAAATAAGGCCGGATATCCCTGCAGTGACTTGAATGCAGGCTCGTCTTGCATATCCCAAGAAGAAAGGATGTCTGAATCCCCTGTGGAGACCACAGAGAAACACCTACTTCCCCACCTCATCGCGACCGGAGGCCTCACATCCTTTGAAAACTCCAGAGGTACGCGGAGATCAGTGCCTCCAAAGGAGACGATGCCTGACTCCTCGTGAAACTTGATAGGAGTCCCAGGATTCTTTTGGCACGTGGAAAGGGACCCTTGGTCTCCCGCCTCAGCTGGAGAGGCGTTCCAATTGCCCTGCCAAGCCTCGAGGAGAATCCCGAGTAGTCCCTCGCAACTAGGCAGGAGTCCTGACGTCGCTGAAGAAACACGTGGGTGGAAGGGCCATCCCCGTCGTAACTCGAGAATATACCCCAGGTTCCCGCTGCAACTCGAGCAAAACCATGAGACTTCCCCCTCGCCACGAGATGAGGCCCGATTCCCCTGCACTGCGTGCAGAGCAATTCCGTGTTGCACATCACACATGAAAGGAGCCTTGATTTCCTTGATGGCACTCCAGAGAAACCCCAAGAACACTGTTTCAAGGCTAGAGGGATCCTGAGGTCACTGTAGCAACACGAAAGAGCTCCGTGGGCCAAAAATCAACTCGAAATGAGAGGTTAGTCCCTGGCTTCGACTCCAGAGGAATACCACCTTACCACAAGCACCTCAAGAGGAGGCTTCTCTCAGCTCTAGGTATGTGAGAGGGACCCTGAGTTTGCGGCCTCAAGTGGAATGGACACCGCGATGCCCTGACTCGAAATAAGGCTGGATATCCCTGCAGTGACTTGAATGCAGGCTCGTCTTGCATCTCCCAAGATGAAAGGATGTCTGAATCCCCTGTGGAGACCACAGAGAAAGACCTAGTTCCCCACCTCATCGCGACCGGAGGCCTCACATCCTTTGAAAACTCCAGAGGTACGCGGAGATCAGTGCCTCCAAAGGAGACGATGCCTGACACCTCGAGAAACTTGATAGGAGTCCCAGGATTCCTGTGGCACGTGGAAAGGGACCCTTGGTCTCCCGCCTCAGCTGGAGAGGCGTCCCAATTGCCTTGCCAAGCCTCGAGGAGAATCCCGAGTTGTGTCTCGCAACTAGGCAAGAGTCCTGACATGGCTGAACAAATACGTGTGTGGAAGGGCCATCCCCGTCGTAACTCGAGAATATACCCCAGGTTCCCGCCGCAACTCGAGAAAAACCATGAGACTTCCCCCTCGCCGCGAGATGAGGCCCGATTCCCCTGCACTGCGTGCAGAGCAATTCTGTGTTGCACATCACACATGAAAGGAGCCTTGATTTCCTTGATGGCACTCCAGAGAAACCCCAAGAACACTGTTTCAAGGCTAGAGGGATCCTGAGGTCACTGTAGCAACACGAAAGAGCTCCGTGGGCCAAAAATCAACTTGAGATGAGAGGTTAGTCCCTGGCTTCGACTCCAGAGGAATACCACCTTACCACAAGCACCTCAAGAGGAGGCTTCTCTCAGCTCTAGGTATGTGAGAGGGACCCAGAGTTTGCGGCCTCAAGTGGAATAGACACCGCGATGCCCTGACTCGAAATAAGGCCGGATATCCCTGCAGTGACTGGAATGCAGGCTCGTCTTGCATCTCCCAAGACGAAAGGGTGTCTGAATCCCCTGTGGAGACCACAGAGAAAGACATAGTTCCCCATCTCATCGTGACAGGAGGCCTCAAATCCTTTGAAAACTCAAGAGGTATGCGGAGATCAGTGCCTCCAAAGGAGACGATGCCTGACTCCTCGTGAAACTTGATAGGAGAACCAGGATTCCTGTGGCACGTGGAAAGGGACCCTTGGTCTCCCGTCCCAGCTGGAGAGGCGTCCCAATTGCCCTGCAAAGCCTCGAGGAGAATACCGAGTTGTCCCTCGCAACTAGGCAGGAGTCCTGACATGGCTGAACACACACGTGTGTGGAAGTGCCATCCCCGTCGTAACTCGAGAATATACCCCAGGTTCCCGCCGCAACTCGAGAAAAAGCATGAGACTTCCCCCTCGCCGCGAGATGAGGCCCGATTCCCCTGCACTGCGTGCAGAGCAATTCCGTGTTGCACATCACACATGAAAGGAGCCTTGATTTCCTTGATGGCACTCCAGAGAAACCCCAAGAACACTGTTTCAAGGCTAGAGGGATCCTGAGGTCACTGTAGCTACACGAAAGAGCTCCGTGGACCAAGAATCAACACGAAATGAGAGGTTAGTCCCTGGCTTCGACTCCTGAGGAATACCACCTTACCACAAGCACCTCAAGAGGAGGCTTCTCTCAGCTCTAGGTATGTGAGAGGGATCCTGAGTTTGCGGCCTCAAGTGGAATGGACACCGCGATGCTCTGACTCGAAATAAGGCCGGATATCCCTGCAGTGACTTGAATGCAGGCTCGTCTTGCATCTCCCAAGAAGAAAGGATGTCTGAATCCCCTGTGGAGACCACAGAGAAACACCTAGTTCCCCAACTCATCGCGACCGGAGGCCTCACATCCTTTGAAAACTCCAGAGGTACGCGGAGATCAGTGCCTCCAAAGGAGACGATGCCTGACTCCCCGTGAAACTTGATAGGAGTCCCAGGATTCTTGTGGCACATGGAAAGGGACCCTTGGTCTCCCGCCTCAGCTGGAGAGGCGTTCCAATTGCCCTGCCAAGCCTCGAGGAGAATCCCGAGTTGTCCCTCGCAACTGGGCAGGAGTCCTGACGTGGCTGAGCAAACACGTGGGTGGAAGGGCCATCCCCGTCGTAACTCGAGAATATACCCCAGGTTCCCGCCGCAACTCGAGAAAAACCATGAGACTTCCCCCTCGATGCGAGATGAGGCCCGATTCCCCTGTACTGCGTGCAGAGCAATTCCGTCTTGCACATCACACATGAAAGGAGCCTTGATTTCCGTGAGGGCACTCCAGAGAAACCCCAAGAACACTGTTTCAAGGCTAGAGGGATCCTGAGGTCACTGTAGCAACACGAAAGAACTCTGTGGACCAAAAATCAACTGGAAAAGAGAGGTTAGTCCCTGGATTCTTCTCCAGAGGAATACCACCTTACCACAAGCACCTCAAGAGGAGGCTTCTCTCAGCTCTAGGTATGTGAGAGGGACCCTGAGTTTGCGGCCTCAAGTGGAATGGACACCGCGATGCCCTGACTCGAAATAAGGCCGGATATCCCTGCAGTGAATTGAATGCAGGCTCGTCTTGCATCTCCCAAGACGAAAGGGTGTCTGAATCCCCTGTGGAGACCACAGAGAAAGACCTAGTTCCCCACCTCATCGCGACAGGAGGCCTCAAATCCTTTGAAAACTCCAGAGGTATGCGGAGATCAGTGCCTCCAAAGGAGACGATGCCTGACTCCTCGTGAAACTTGATAGGAGACGCAGGATTCCTGTGGCACGTGGAAAGGGACACCTTGTCTCCCGTCTCAGCTGGAGAGGCGTCCCAATTGCCCTGCAAAGCCTCGAGGAGAATCCCGAGTTGTGTCTCGCAACTAGGCAGGAGTCCTGACGTCGCTGAAGAAACACGTGGGTGGAAGGGCCATCCCCGTCTTAACTCGAGAATATACCCCAGGATCCCGCCGCAACTCGAGAAAAACCATGAGACTTCCCCCTCGCCGCGAGATGAGGCCCGATTCCCATGCACTGCGTGCAGAGCAATTCCATGTTGCACATAACACATGAAAGGAGCCTTGATTTCCTTGATGGCACTCCAGAGAAACCCCAAGAACACTGTTTCAAGGCTAGAGGGATCCTGAGGTCACTGTAGCAACACGAAAGAGCTCCGTGGACCAAGAATCAACACGAGATGAGAGGTTAGTCCCTGGCTTCGACTCCTGAGGAATACCACCTTACCACAAGCACCTCAAGAGGAGGCTTCTCTCAGCTCTTGGTATGTGAGAGGGATCCTGAGTTTGCGGCCTCAAGTGAAATGGACACCGCGATGCCCTGACTCGAAATAAGGCTGGATATCCCTGCAGTGAATTGAATGCAGGCTCGTCTTGCATCTCCCAAGGAGAAAGGATGTCTGAATTCCCTGTGGAGACCACAGAGAAACACCTAGTTACCCACCTCATCGCGACCGGAGGCCTCACATCCTTTGAAAACTCCAGAGGTACGCGGAGATCAGTGCCTCCAAAGGAGATGATGCCTGACTCCTCGTGAAACATGATAGAAATCCCAGGATTCTTGTGGCACGTGGAAAGGGACCCTTGGTCTCCCGCCTCAGCTGGAGAGGCGTTCCAATTGCCCTGCCAAGCCTCGAGGAGAATCCCGAGTTGTCCCTCGCAACTAGGCAGGAGTCCTGACGTGGCTGAACAAACACGTGGGTGGAAGGGCCATCCCCGTCGTTACTCGAGAATATACCCCAGGTTGCCGCCGCAACTCGAGAAAAACCATGAGACTTCCCCCTCGATGCGAGATGAGGCCCGATTCCCCTGTACTGCGTGCAGAGCAATTCCGTCTTGCACATCACACATGAAAGGAGCCTTGATTTCCTCGATGGCACTCCAGAGAAACCCCAAGAACACTGTTTCAAGGCTAGAGGGATCCTGAGGTCACTGTAGCAACACGAAAGAGCTCCGTGGGCCAAAAATCAACTCGAGATGAGAGGTTAGTCCCTGGCTTCGACTCCAGAGGAATACCACCTTACCACAAGCACCTCAAGAGGAGGCTTCTCTCAGCTCTAGGTATGTGAGAGGGACCCTGAGTTTGCGGCCTCAAGTGGAATGGACACCGCGATGCCCTGACTCGAAATAAGGCCGGATATCCCTGCAGTGACTGGAATGCAGGCTCGTCTTGCATCTCCCAGGACGAAAGGATGTCTGAATCCCCTGTGGAAAGCACAGAGAAAGACTTAGTTCCCCACCTCATCGCGACCGATAGCCTCACATCCTTTGAAAACTCCAGAGGTACGCGGAGATCAGTGCCTCCAAAGGAGACGATGCCTGACTCCTCGTGAAACTTGATAGGAGTCCCAGGATTCCTGTGGCACTTGGAAAGCGACCCTTGGTCTCCCGCCTCAGCTGGAGAGGCGTCCCAATTGCCCTGCCAAGCCTCGAGGAGAATCCCGAGTTGTCCCTCGCAACTAGGCAGGAGTCCTGACATCTCTGAACACACACGTGGGTGGAAGGGCCATCCCCGTCGTAACTCCGAGAATATACCCCAGGTTCCCGCCGCAACTCGAGAAAAACCATGAGACTTCCCCCTCGCCGCGAGATGAGGCCCGATTCCCCTGCACTGCGTGCAGAGCAATTCCGTGTTGCACATCACACATGAAAGGAGCCTTGATTTCCTTGATGGCACTCCAGAGAAACCCCAAGAACACTGTTTCAAGGCTAGAGGGATCCTGAGGTCACTGTAGCAACACGAAAGAGCTCCGTGGACCAAGAATCAACACGAAATGAGAGGTTAGTACCTGGCTTCGACTCCTGAGGAATACCACCTTACCACAAGCACCTCAAGAGGAGGCTTCTCTCAGCTCTTGGTATGTGAGAGGGATCCTGAGTTTGCGGCCTCAAGTGGAATGGACACCGCAATGCTCTGACTCGAAATAAGGCCGGATATCCCTGCAGTGACTTGAATGCAGGCTCGTCTTGCATCTCCCAAGAAGAAAGGATGTCTGAATCCCCTGTGGAGACCACAGAGAAACACCTACTTCCCCACCTCATCGCGACCGGAGGCCTCACATCCTTTGAAAACTCCAGAGGTACGCGGAGATCAGTGCCTCCAAAGGAGACGATGCCTGACTCCTCGTGAAACTTGATAGGAGTCCCAGGATTCTTTTGGCACGTGGAAAGGGACCCTTGGTCTCCCGCCTCAGCTGGAGAGGCGTTCCAATTGCCCTGCCAAGCCTCGAGGAGAATCCCGAGTAGTCCCTCGCAACTAGGCAGGAGTCCTGACGTGGCTGAACAAACACGTGTGTGGAAGGGCCATCCCCGTCGTAACTCGAGAATATACCCCAGGTTCCCGCCGCAACTCGAGAAAAACCATGAGACTTCCCCCTCGATGCGAGATGAGGCCCGATTCCCCTGTACTCCGTGCAGAGCAATTCCGTCTTGCACATCACACATGAAAGGAGCCTTGATTTCCTTGATGGCACTCCAGAGAAACCCCAAGAACACTGTTTCAAGGCTAGAGGGATCCTGAGGTCACTGTAGCAACACGGAAGAACTCTGTGGACCAAAAATCAACTCGAAAAGAGAGGTTAGTCCCTGGATTCTTCTCCAGAGGAATACCACCTTACCACAAGCACCTCAAGAGGAGGCTTCTCTCAGCTCTAGGTATGTGAGAGGGACCCTGAGTTTGGGGCCTCAAGTGGAATGGACACCGCGATGCCCTGACTAGAAATAAGGCCGGATATCCCTGCAATGACATCAATGCAGGCTCGTCTTGCATCTCCCAGGACGAAAGGATGTCTGAATCCCCTGTGGAAAGCACAGAGAAAGACCTAGTTCCCCACCTCATCGCGACCGATAGCCTCACATCCTTTGAAAACTCCAGAGGTACGCGGACATCAGTGCCTCCAAAGGAGACGATGCCTGACTCCTCGTGAAACTTGATAGGAGTCCCAGGATTCCTGTGGCACTTGGAAAGGGACACTTGGTCTCCCGCCTCAGCTGGAGAGGCGTCCCAATTGCCCTGCCAAGCCTCGAGGAGAATCCAGAGTTGTCCCTCGCAACTAGGCAGGAGTCCTGACGTCGCTGAAGAAACACGTGGGTGGAAGGGCCATCCCCGTCGTACCTCGAGAATATACCCCAGGTTCCCGCTGCAACTCGAGCAAAACCATGAGACTTCCCCCTCGCCACGAGATGAGGCCCGATTCCCCTGCACTGCGTGCAGAGCAATTCCGTGTTGCACATCACACATGAAAGGAGCCTTGATTTCCTTGATGGCACTCCAGAGAAACCCCAAGAACACTGTTTCAAGGCTAGAGGGATCCTGAGGTCACTGTAGCAACACGAAAGAGCTCCGTGGGCCAAAAATCAACTCGAAATGAGAGGTTAGTCCCTGGCTTCGACTCCAGAGGAATACCACCTTACCACAAGCACCTCAAGAGGAGGCTTCTCTCAGCTCTAGGTATGTGAGAGGGACCCTGAGTTTGCGGCCTCAAGTGGAATGGACACCGCGATGCCCTGACTCGAAATAAGGCTGGATATCCCTGCAGTGACTTGAATGCAGGCTCGTCTTGCATCTCCCAAGATGAAAGGATGTCTGAATCCCCTGTGGAGACCACAGAGAAACACCTAGTTCCCCACCTCATCGCGACCGGAGGCCTCACATCCTTTGAAAACTCCAGAGGTACGCGGAGATCAGTGCCTCCAAAGGAGACGATGCCTGACTCCTCGTGAAACTTGATAGGAGTCCCAGGATTCCTGTGGCACGTGGAAAGGGACCCTTGGTCTCCCGCCTCAGCTGGAGAGGCGTCCCAATTGACTTGCCAAGCCTCGAAGAGAATCCCGAGTTGTGTCTCGCAACTAGGCAAGAGTCCTGACATGGCTGAACAAACACGTGTGTGGAAGGGCCATCCCCGTCGTAACTCGAGAATATACCCCAGGTTCCCGCCGCAACTCGAGAAAAACCATGAGACTTCCCCCTCGCCGCGAGATGAGGCCCGATTCCCCTGCACTGCGTGCAGAGCAATTCTGTGTTGCACATCACACATGAAAGGAGCCTTGATTTCCTTGATGGCACTCCAGAGAAACCCCAAGAACACTGTTTCAAGGATAGAAGGATCCTGAGGTCACTGTAGCAACACGAAAGAGCTCCGTGGACCAAAAATCAACTCGAGATGAGAGGTTAGTCCCTGGCTTCGACTCCAGAGGAATACCACCTTACCACAAGCACCTCAAGAGGAGGCTTCTCTCAGCTCTAGGTATGTGAGAGGGACCCTGAGTTTGCGGCCTCAAGTGGAATGGACACCGCGATGCCCTGACTCGAAATAAGGCCGGATATCCCTGCAGTGACTGGAATGCAGGCTCGTCTTGCATCTCCCAAGACGAAAGGGTGTCTGAATCCCCTGTGGAGACCACAGAGAAAGACCTAGTTCCCCACCTCATCGCGACAGGAGGCCTCAAATCCTTTGAAAACTCCAGAGGTATGCGGAGATCAGTGCCTCCAAAGGAGACGATGCCTGACTCCTCGTGAAACTTGATAGGAGACCCAGGATTCCTGTGGCACGTGGAAAGGGACCCTTGGTCTCCCGTCTCAGCTGGAGAGGCGTCCCAATTGCCCTGCCAAGCCTCGCGGAGAATCCCGAGTTGTCCCTCGCAACTAGGCAGGAGTCCTGATGTCGCAGAACACACACGTGTGTGGAAGGGCCATCCCCGTCGTAACTCGAGAATATACCCCAGGTTCCCGCCGCAACTCGAGAAAAACCATGAGACTTCCCCCTCGCCGCGAGATGAGGCCCGATTCCCCTGCACTGTGTGCAGAGCAATTCCGTGTTGCACATCACACATGAAAGGAGCCTTGATTTCCTTGATGGCACTCCAGAGAAACCCCAAGAACACTGTTTCAAGGCTAGAGGGATCCTGAGGTCACTGTAGCAACACGAAAGAGCTCCGTGGGCCAAAAATCAACTCGAGATGAGAGGTTAGTCCCTGGCTTCGACTCCAGAGGAATACCACCTTACCACAAGCACCTCAAGAGGAGGCTTCTCTCAGCTCTAGGTATGTGAGAGGGACCCTGAGTTTGCGGCCTCAAGTGGAATGGACACCGCGATGCCCTGACTCGAAATAAGGCCGGATATCCCTGCAGTGACTGGAATGCAGGCTCGTCTTGCATCTCCCAAGATGAAAGGGTGTCTGAATCCCCTGTGGAGACCACAGAGAAAGACCTAGTTCCCCACCTCATCGCGACAGGAGGCCTCAAATCCTTTGAAAACTCCACAGGTATGCGGAGATCAGTGCCTCCAAAGGAGACGATGCCTGACTCCTCGTGAAACTTGATAGGAGACCCAGGATTCCTGTGGCACGTGGAAAGGGACCCTTGGTCTCCCGTCTCAGCTGGAGAGGCGTCCCAATTGCCCTGCAAAGCCTCGAGGAGAATCCCGAGTTGTCCCTCGCATCTAGGCAGGAGTCCTGACGTCACTGAAGAAACACGTGGGTGGAAGGGCCATCCCCGTCTTAACTCGAGAATATACCCCAGGTTCCCTCCGCAACTCGAGAAAAACCATGAGACTTCCCCCTCGATGCGAGATGAGGCCCGATTCCCCTGTACTGCGTGCAGAGCAATTCCGTCTTGCACATCACACATGAAAGGAGCCTTGATTTCCTTGATCGCACTCCAGAGAAACCCCAAGAACACTGTTTCAAGGATAGAGGGATCCTGAGGTCACTGTAGCAACACGAAAGAACTCTGTGGACGAAAAATCAACTCGAAAAGAGAGGTTAGTCCCTGGATTCGTCTCCAGAGGAATACCACCTTACCACAAGCACCTCAAGAGGAGGCTTCTCTCAGCTCTAGGTATGTGAGAGGGACCCTGAGTTTGCGGCCTCAAGTGGAATGGACACCGCGATGCCCTGACTCGAAATAAGGCCGGATATCCCTGCAGTGACTTCAATGCAGGCTCGTCTTGCATCTCCCAGGATGAAAGGATGTCTGAATCCCCTGTGGAAAGCACAGAGAAAGACTTAGTTCCCCACCTCATCGCGACCGAAAGCCTCACATTCTTTGAAAACTCCAGAGGTATGCGGAGATCAGTGCCTCCAAAGGAGACGATGCCTGACTCGTCGTGAAACTTGATAGGAGTCCCAGGATTCCTGTGGCACTTGGAAAGGGACACTTGGTCTCCCGCCTCAGCTGGAGAGGCGTCCCAATTGCTCTGCCAAGCCTCGAGGAGAATCCAGAGTTGTCCCTCGCAACTAGGCAGGAGTCCTGACGTCGCTGAAGAAACACGTGGGTGGAAGGGCCATCCCCGTCGTAACTCGAGAATATACCCCAGGTTCCCGCCGCAACTCGAGAAAAACCATGAGACTTCCCCCTCGCCGCGAGATGAGGCCCGATTCCCATGCACTGCGTGCAGAGCAATTCCGTGTTGCACATCACACATGAAAGGAGCCTTGATTTCCTTGATGGCACTCCAGAGAAACCCCAAGAACACTGTTTCAAGGCTAGAGGGATCCTGAGGTCACTGTAGCAACACGAAAGAGCTCCGTGGGCCAAAAATCAACTCGAGATGAGAGGTTAGTCCCTGGCTTCGACTCCAGAGGAATACCACCTTACCACAAGCACCTCAAGAGGAGGCTTCTCTCAGCTCTAGGTATGTGAGAGGGACCCTGAGTTTGCGGCCTCAAGTGGAATGGACACCGCGATGCCCTGACGCGAAATAAGGCTGGATATCACTGCAGTGACTTGAATGCAGGCTCGTCTTGCATCTCCCAAGATGAAAGGATGTCTGAATCCCCTGTGGAGACCACAGAGAAAGACCTAGTTCCCCACCTCATCGCGACCGGAGGCCTCACATCCTTTGAAAACTCCAGAGGTACGCGGAGATCAGTGCCTCCAAAGGAGACGATGCCTGACACCTCGTGAAACTTGATAGGAGTCCCAGGATTCCTGTGGCACGTGGAAAGGGACCCTTGGTCTCCCGCCTCAGCTGGAGAGGCGTCCCAATTGCCTTGCCAAGCCTCGAGGAGAATCCCGAGTTGTGTCTCGCAACTAGGCAAGAGTCCTGACATGGCTGAACAAATACGTGTGTGGAAGGGCCATCCCCGTCGTAACTCGAGAATATACCCCAGGTTCCCGCCGCAACTCGAGAAAAACCATGAGACTTCCCCCTCGCCGCGAGATGAGGCCCGATTCCCCTGCACTGCGTGCAGAGCAATTCTGTGTTGCACATCACACATGAAAGGAGCCTTGATTTCCTTGATGGCACTCCAGAGAAACCCCAAGAACACTGTTTCAAGGCTAGAGGGATCCTGAGGTCACTGTAGCAACACGAAAGAGCTCCGTGGGCCAAAAATCAACTTGAGATGAGAGGTTAGTCCCTGGCTTCGACTCCAGAGGAATACCACCTTACCACAAGCACCTCAAGAGGAGGCTTCTCTCAGCTCTAGGTATGTGAGAGGGACCCTGAGTTTGCGGCCTCAAGTGGAATAGACACCGCGATGCCCTGACTCGAAATAAGGCCGGATATCCCTGCAGTGACTGGAATGCAGGCTCGTCTTGCATCTCCCAAGACGAAAGGGTGTCTGAATCCCCTGTGGAGACCACAGAGAAAGACATAGTTCCCCACCTCATCGCGACCGGAGGCCTCACATCCTTTGAAAACTCCAGAGGTACGCGGAGATCAGTGCCTCCAAAGGAGACGATGCCTGACTCCTCGTGAAACTTGATAGGAGTCCCAGGATTCTTGTGGCACATGGAAAGGGACCCTTGGTCTCCCGCCTCAGCTGGAGAGGCGTTCCAATTGCCCTGCCAAGCCTCGAGGAGAATCCCGAGTTGTCCCTCGCAACTGGGCAGGAGTCCTGACGTGGCTGAGCAAACACGTGGGTGGAAGGGCCATCCCCGTCGTAACTCGAGAATATACCCCAGGTTCCCGCCGCAACTCGAGAAAAACCATGAGACTTCCCCCTCGATGCGAGATGAGGCCCGATTCCCCTGTACTGCGTGCAGAGCAATTCCGTCTTGCACATCACACATGAAAGGAGCCTTGATTTCCGTGAGGGCACTCCAGAGAAACCCCAAGAACACTGTTTCAAGGCTAGAGGGATCCTGAGGTCACTGTAGCAACACGAAAGAACTCTGTGGACCAAAAATCAACTGGAAAAGAGAGGTTAGTCCCTGGATTCTTCTCCAGAGGAATACCACCTTACCACAAGCACCTCAAGAGGAGGCTTCTCTCAGCTCTAGGTATGTGAGAGGGACCCTGAGTTTGCGGCCTCAAGTGGAATGGACACCGCGATGCCCTGACTCGAAATAAGGCCGGATATCCCTGCAGTGACTTCAATGCAGGCTCGTCTTGCATCTCCCAGGACGAAAGGTTGTCTGAATCCCCTGTGGAAAGCACAGAGAAAGACTTAGTTCCCCACCTCATCGCGACCGATAGCCTCACATCCTTTGAAAACTCCAGAGGTACGCGGAGATCAGTGCCTCCAAAGGAGACGATGCCTGACTCCTCGTGAAACTTGATAGGAGTCCCAGGATTCCTGTGGCACTTGGAAAGGGACACTTGGTCTCCCGCCTTAGCTGGAGAGGCGTCCCAATTGCCCTGCCAAGCCTCGAGGAGAATCCAGAGTTGTCCCTCGCAACTAAGCAGGAGTCCTGACGTCGCTGAAGAAACACGTGGGTGGAAGGGCCATCCCCGTCGTAGCTCGAGAATATAACCCAGGTTCCCGCCGCAACTCGAGAAAAACCATGAGACTTCCCCCTCTCCGCGAGATGAGGCCCGATTCCCCTGCACTCCGTGCAGAGCAATTCTGTGTTGCACATCACACATGAAAGGAGCCTTGATTTCCTTGATGGCACTCCAGAGAAACCCCAAGAACACTGCTTCAAGGCTAGAGGGATCCTGAGGTCACTGTAGCAACACGAAAGAGCTCCATGGGCCAAAAATCAACTTGAGATGAGAGGTTAGTCCCTGGCTTCGACTCCAGAGGAATACCACCTTACCACAAGCACCTCAAGAGGAGGCTTCTCTCAGCTCTAGGTATGTGAGAGGGACCCTGAGTTTGCGGCCTCAAGTGGAATGGACACCGCGATGCCCTGACTCGAAATAAGGCCGGATATCCCTGCAGTGACTGAAATGCAGGCTCGTCTTGCATCTCCCAAGACGAAAGGGTGTCTGAATCCCCTGTGGAGACCACAGAGAAACACCTAGTTCCCCACCTCATCGCGACCGGAGGCCTCACATCCTTTGAAAACTCCAGAGGTACGCGGAGATCAGTGCCTCCAAAGGAGACGATGCCTGACTCCTCGTGAAACTTGATAGGAGACCCAGGATTCCTGTGGCACGTGGAAAGGGACCCTTGGTCTCCCGTCTCAGCTGGAGAGGCGTCCCAATTGCCCTACAAAGCCTCGAGGAGAATCCCGAGTTGTCCCTCGCAACTAGGCAGGAGTCCTGACATCTCTGAACACACACGTGTGTGGAAGGGCCATCCCCGTCGTAACTCGAGAATATACCCCAGGTTCCCGCCGCAACTCGAGAAAAACCATGAGACTTCCCCCTCGCCGCGAGATGAGGCCCGATTCCCCTGCACTGCGTGCAGAGCAATTCCGTGTTGCACATCACACATGAAAGGAGCCTTGATTTCCTTGATGGCACTCCAGAGAAACCCCAAGAACACTGTTTCAAGGCTAGAGGGATCCTGAGGTCACTGTAGCAACACGAAAGAGCTCCGTGGACCAAGAATCAACACGAATTGAGAGGTTAGTCCCTGGCTTCGACTCCTGAGGAATACCACCTTACCACAAGCACCTCAAGAGGAGGCTTCTCTCAGCTCTAGGTATGTGAGAGGGATCCTGAGTTTGCGGCCTCAAGTGGAATGGACACCGCGATGCCCTGACTCGAAATAAGGCCGGATATCCCTGCAGTGACTTGAATGCAGGCTCGTCTTGCATCTCCCAAGAAGAAAGGATGTCTGAATCCCCTGTGGAGACCACAGAGAAACACCTAGTTCCCCACCTCATCGCGACCGGAGGCCTCACATCCTTTGAAAACTCCAGAGGTACGCGGAGATCAGTGCCTCCAAAGGAGACGATGCCTGACTCCTCGTGAACTTGATAGGAGTCCCAGGATTCTTGTGGCACGTGGAAAGGGACACTTGGTCTCCCGCCTCAGCTGGAGAGGCGTCCCAATTGCCCTGCCAAGCCTCGAGGAGAATCCAGAGTTGTCCCTCGCAACTAGGCAGGGGTCCTGACGTGGCTGAACAAACACGTGGGTGGAAGGGCCATCCCCGTCGTAACTCGAGAATATACCCCAGGTTCCCGCCGCAACTCGAGAAAAACCATGAGACTTCCCCCTCGATGCGAGATGAGGCCCGATTCCCCTGTACTGCGTGCAGAGCAATTCCGTCTTGCACATCACACATGAAAGGAGCCTTGATTTCCTTGATGGCACTCCAGAGAAACCCCAAGAACACTGTTTCAAGGATAGAGGGATCCTGAGGTCACTGTAGCAACACGAAAGAACTCTGTGAACCAAAAATCAACTCGAAAAGAGAGGTTAGTCCCTGGATTCTTCTCCAGAGGAATACCACCTTACCACAAGCACCTCAAGAGGAGGCTTCTCTCAGCTCTAGGTATGTGAGAGGGACCCTGAGTTTGCGGCCTCAAGTGGAATGGACACCGCGATGCCCTGACGCGAAATAAGGCTGGATATCCCTGCAGTGACTGGAATGCAGGCTCGTCTTGCATCTCCCAAGATGAAAGGATGTCTGAATCCCCTGTGGAGACCACAGAGAAAGACCTAGTTCCCCACCTCATCGCGACAGGAGGCCTCAAATTCTTTGAAAACTCCAGAGGTACGCGGAGATCAGTGCCTCCAAAGGAGACGATGCCTGACTCCTCGTGAAACTTGATAGGAGTCCCAGGATTCCTGTGGCACGTGGAAAGGGACCCTTGGTCTCCCGCCTCAGCTGGAGAGGCGTCCCAATTGCCTTGCCAAGCCTCGAGGAGAATCCCGAGTTGTGTCTCGCAACTGGGCAAGAGTCCTGACATGGCTGAACACACACGTGTGTGGAAGGGCCATCCCCGTCGTAACTCGAGAATATACCCCAGGTTCCCGCCGCAACTCGAGAAAAAGCATGAGACTTCCCCCTCGCCGCGAGATGAGGCCCGATTCCCCTGCACTGCGTGCAGAGCAATTCTGTGTTGCACATCACACATGAAAGGAGCCTTGATTTCCTCGATGGCACTCCAGAGAAACCCCAAGAACACTGTTTCAAGGCTAGAGGGATCCTGAGGTCCCTGTAGCAACACGAAAGAGCTCCGTGGGCCAAAAATCAACTCGAGATGAGAGGTTAGTCCCTGGCTTCGACTCCAGAGGAATACCACCTTACCACAAGCACCTCAAGAGGAGGCTTCTCTCAGCTCTAGGTATGTGAGAGGGACCCTGAGTTTGGGGCCTCAAGTGGAATGGACACCGCGATGCCCTGACTCGAAATAAGGCCGGATATCCCTGCAGTGACATCAATGCAGGCTCGTCTTGCATCTCCCAGGACGAAAGGATGTCTGAATCCCCTGTGGAAAGCACAGAGAAAGACTTAGTTCCCCACCTCATCGCGACCGATAGCCTCACATCCTTTGAAAACTCCAGAGGTACGCGGAGATCAGTGCCTCCAAAGGAGACGATGCCTGACTCCTCGTGAAACTTGATAGGAGTCCCAGGATTCCTTTGGCACTTGGAAAGGGACACTTGGTCTCCCGCCTCAGCTGGAGAGGCGTCCCAATTGCCCTGCCAAGCCTCGAGGAGAATCCCGAGTTTTCCCTCGCAACTAGGCAGGAGTCCTGACGTCGCTGAAGAAACACGTGGGTGGAAGGGCCATCCCCGTCGTAACTCGAGAATATACACCAGGTTCCCGCTGCAACTCGAGAAAAACCATGAGACTTCCCCCTCGCCACGAGATGAGGCCCGATTCCCCTGCACTGCGTGCAGAGCAATTCCGTGTTGCACATCACACATGAAAGGAGCCTTGATTTCCTTGATGGCACTCCAGAGAAACCCCAAGAACACTGTTTCAAGGCTAGAGGGATCCTGAGGTCACTGTAGCAACACGAAAGAGCTCCGTGGGCCAAAAATCAACTCGAGATGAGAGGTTAGTCCCTGGCTTCGACTCCAGAGGAATACCACCTTACCACAAGCACCTCAAGAGGAGGCTTCTCTCAGCTCTAGGTATGTGAGAGGGACCCTGAGTTTGCGGCCTCAAGTGGAATGGACACCGCGATGCCCTGACTCGAAATAAGGCTGGATATCCCTGCAGTGACTTGAATGCAGGCTCGTCTTGCATCTCCCAAAATGAAAGGATGTCTGAATCCCCTGTGGAGACTACAGAGAAAGACCTAGTTCCCCACCTCATTTGCGACCGGAGGCCTCACATCCTTTGAAAACTCCAGAGGTACGCGGAGATCAGTGCCTCCAAAGGAGACGATGCCTGACTCCTCGTGAAACTTGATAGGAGTCCCAGGATTCCTGTGGCACGTGGAAAGGGACCCTTGGTCTCCCGCCTCAGCTGGAGAGGCGTTCCAATTGCCCTGCAAAGCCTCGAGGAGAATCCCGAGTTGTCCCTCGCAACTAGGCAGGAGTCCTGACATGGCTGAACAAACACGTGGGTGGAAGGGCCATCCCCGTCGTAACTCGAGAATATACCCCAGGTTCCCGCCGCAACTCGAGAAAAACCATGAGACTTCCCCCTCGCCGCGAGATGAGCCCCGATTCCCCTGCACTGTGTGCAGAGCAATTCTGTGTTGCACATCACACATGAAAGGAGCCTTGATTTCCTTCATGGCACTCCAGAGAAACCCCAAGAACACTGTTTCAAGGCTAGAGGGATCATGAGGTCACTGTAGCAACACGAAAGTGCTCCGTGGACCAAAAATCAACTCGAGATGAGAGGTTAGTCCCTGGCTTCGACTCCAGAGGAATACCACCTTACCACAAGCACCTCAAGAGGAGGCTTCTCTCAGCTCTAGGTGTGTGAGAGGGACCCTGAGTTTGCGGCCTCAACTGGAATGGACACCGCGATGCCCTGACTCGAAATAAGGCCGGATATCCCTTCAGTGACTGGAATGCAGGCTCGTCTTGCATCTCCCAAGACGAAAGGGTGTCTGAATCCCCTGTGGAGACCACAGAGAAAGACCTAGTTCCCCACCTCATCTCGACAGGAGGCCTCAAATCCTTTGAAAACTCGAGAGGTATGCGGAGGTCAGTGCCTCCAAAGGAGACGATGCCTGACTCCTCGTGAAACTTGATAGGAGACCCAGGATTCCTGTGGCACGTGGAAAGGGAACCTTGGTCTCCCGTCTCAGCTGGAGAGGCGTCCCAATTGCCCTGCAAAGCCTCGAGGAGAATCCCGAGTTGTGTCTCGCAACTAGGCAGGAGTCCTGACATGGCTGAACACACATGTGTGTGGAAGGGCCATCCCCGATGTAACTCGAGAATATACACCAGGTTCCCGCCGCAACTCGAGAAAATCCATGAGACTTCCCCCTCGCCGCGAGATGAGGCCCGATTCCCCTGTACTGCGTGCAGAGCAATTCCGTGTTGCACATCACACATGAAAGGAGCCTTGATTTCCTTCATGGCACTCCAGAGAAACCCCAAGAACACTGTTTCAAGGATAGAGGGATCCTGAGGTCACTGTAGCAACACGAAAGAGCTCCGTGGACCAAGAAACGACACGAGATGAGAGGTTAGTCCCTGGCTTCGACTCCTGAGGAATACCACCTTACCACAAGCACCTCAAGAGGAGGCTTCTCTCAGCTCTAGGTATGTGAGAGGGATCCTGAGTTTGCGGCCTCAAGTGGAATGGACACCGCGATGCCCTGACTCGAAATAAGGTCGGATATCCCTGCAGTGACTTGAATGCAGGCTCGTCTTGCATCTCCCAAGAAGAAAGGATGTCTGAATCCCCTGTGGAGACCACAGAGAAAGACCTAGTTCCCCAGCTCATCGCGACCGGAGGCCTCACATCCTTTGAAAACTCCAGAGGTACGCGGAGATCAGTGCCTCCAAAGGAGACGATGCCTGACTCCTCGTGAAACTTGATAGGAGTCCCAGGATTCTTGTGGCACGTGGAAAGGGACCCTTGGTCTCCCGCCTCAGCTGGAGAGGCGTCCCAATTGCCCTGCCAAGCCTCGAGGAGAATCCCGAGTTGTCCCTCGCAACTAGGCAGGAGTCCTGACGTGGCTGAACAAACACGTGGGTGGAAGGGCCATCCCCGTCGTAACTCGAGAATATACCCCAGGTTCCCGCCGCAACTCGAGAAAAACCATGAGACTTCCACCTCGATGCGAGATGAGGCCCGATTCCCCTGTACTGCGTGCAGAGCAATTCCGTCTTGCACATCACACATGAAAGGAGCCTTGATTTCCTTGATGGCACTCCAGAGAAACCTCAAGAACACTGTTTCAAGGATAGAGGGATCCTGAGGTCACTGTAGCAACACGAAAGAACTCTGTGGACCAAAAATCAACTCGAAAAGAGAGGTTAGTCCCTGGATTCGTCTCCAGAGGAATAGCACCTTACCACAAGCACCTCAAGAGGAGGCTTCTCTCAGCTCTAGGTATGTGAGAGGGACCCTGAGTTTGCGGCCTCAAGTGGAATGGACACCGCGATGCCCTGACTCGAAATAAGGCCGGTTATCCCTGCAGTGACTGGAATGCAGGCTGGTCTTGCATCTCCCAGGACGAAAGGATGTCTGAATCCCCTGTGGAAAGCACAGAGAAAGACTTAGTTCCCCACCTCATCGCGACCCATAGCCTCACATCCTTTGAAAACTCCAGAGGTACGCGGAGATCAGTACCTCCAAAGGAGACGATGCCTGACTCCTCGTGAAACTTGATAGGAGTCCCAGGATTCCTGTGGCACTTGGAAAGGGACACTTGGTCTCCCGCCTCAGCTGGAGAGGCGTCCCAATTGCCCTGCCAAGCCTCGAGGAGAATCCCGAGTTGTCCCTCGCAACTAGGCAGGAGTCCTGACATCGCTGAAGAAACACGTGGGTGGAAGGGCCATCCCCGTCGTAACTCCAGAATATACCCCAGGTTCCCGCCGCAACTCGAGAAAAACCATGAGATTTGCCCCTCGCCGCAAGATGAGGCCCGATTCCCCTGCACTGCGTGCAGATCAATTCTGTGTTGCACATCACACATGAAAGGAGCCTTGATTTCCTTCATGGCACTCCAGAGAAATCCCAAGAACACTGTTTCAAGGCTAGAGGGATCCTGAGGTCACTGTAGCAACACGAAAGAGCTCCGTGGACCCAAAATCAACTCGAGATGAGAGGTTAGTCCCTGGCTTCGACTCCAGAGGAATACCACCTTACCACAAGCACCTCAAGAGGAGGCTTCTCTCAGCTCTAGGTATGTGAGAGGGACCCTGAGTTTGCGGCCTCAAGTGGAATGGACACCGCGATGCCCTGACTCGAAATAAGGCCGGATATCCCTGCAGTGACTGGAATGCAGGCTCGTCTTGCATCTCCCAAGACGAAAGGGTGTCTGAATCCCCTGTGGAGACCACAGAGAAACACCTAGTTCCCCACCTCATCGCGACAGGAGGCCTCAAATCCTTTGAAAACTCCAGAGGTATGCGGAGATCAGTGCCTCCAAAGGAGACGATGCCTGACTCCTCGTGAAACTTGATAGGAGACCCAGGATTCCTGTGGCACGTGGAAAGGGACCCTTGGTCTCCCGTCTCAGCTGGAGAGGCGTCCCAATTGCCCTGCAAAGCCTCGAGGAGAATACCGAGTTGTCCCTCGCAACTAGGCAGGAGTCCTGACATGGCTGAACACACCCGTGTGTGGAAGGGCCATCCCCGTCGTAACTCGAGAATATACCCCAGGTTCCCGCCGCAACTCGAGAAAAACCATGAGACTTCCCCCTCGCCGCGAGATGAGGCCCGATTCCCCTGCACTGCGTGCAGAGCAATTCCGTGTTGCACATCACACATGAAAGGAGCCTTGATTTCCTTGATGGCACTCCAGAGAAACCCCAAGAACACTGTTTCAAGGCTAGAGGGATCCTGAGGTCACTGTAGCAACACGAAAGAGCTCCGTGGACCAAGAATCAACACGAAATGAGAGGTTAGTCCCTGGCTTCGACTCCTGAGGAATACCACCTTACCACAAGCACCTCAAGAGGAGGCTTCTCTCAGCTCTAGGTATGTGAGAGGGATCCTGAGTTTGCGGCCTCAAGTGGAATGGACACCGCGATGCCCTGACTCGAAATAAGGCCGGATATCCCTGCAGTGACTTGAATGCAGGCTCGTCTTGCATCTCCCAAGAAGAAAGGATGTCTGAATCCCCTGTGGAGACCACAGAGAAACACCTAGTTCCCCACCTCATCGCGACCGGAGGCCTCACATCCTTTGAAAACTCCAGAGGTACGCGGAGATCAGTGCCTCCAAAGGAGACGATGCCTGACTCCTCGTGAACTTGATAGGAGTCCCAGGATTCTTGTGGCACGTGGAAAGGGACACTTGGTCTCCCGCCTCAGCTGGAGAGGCGTCCCAATTGCCCTGCCAAGCCTCGAGGAGAATCCAGAGTTGTCCCTCGCAACTAGGCAGGGGTCCTGACGTGGCTGAACAAACACGTGGGTGGAAGGGCCATCCCCGTCGTAACTCGAGAATATACCCCAGGTTCCCGCCGCAACTCGAGAAAAACCATGAGACTTCCCCCTCGATGCGAGATGAGGCCCGATTCCCCTGTACTGCGTGCAGAGCAATTCCGTCTTGCACATCACACATGAAAGGAGCCTTGATTTCCTTGATGGCACTCCAGAGAAACCCCAAGAACACTGTTTCAAGGCTAGAGGGATCCTGAGGTCACTGTAGCAACACGAAAGAACTCTGTGAACCAAAAATCAACTCGAAAAGAGAGGTTAGTCCCTGGATTCTTCTCCAGAGGAATACCACCTTACCACAAGCACCTCAAGAGGAGGCTTCTCTCAGCTCTAGGTATGTGAGAGGGACCCTGAGTTTGCGGCCTCAAGTGGAATGGACACCGCGATGCCCTGACGCGAAATAAGGCTGGATATCCCTGCAGTGACTGGAATGCAGGCTCGTCTTGCATCTCCCAAGATGAAAGGATGTCTGAATCCCCTGTGGAGACCACAGAGAAAGACCTAGTTCCCCACCTCATCGCGACAGGAGGCCTCAAATTCTTTGAAAACTCCAGAGGTACGCGGAGATCAGTGCCTCCAAAGGAGACGATGCCTGACTCCTCGTGAAACTTGATAGGAGTCCCAGGATTCCTGTGGCACGTGGAAAGGGACCCTTGGTCTCCCGCCTCAGCTGGAGAGGCGTCCCAATTGCCTTGCCAAGCCTCGAGGAGAATCCCGAGTTGTGTCTCGCAACTGGGCAAGAGTCCTGACATGGCTGAACACACACGTGTGTGGAAGGGCCATCCCCGTCGTAACTCGAGAATATACCCCAGGTTCCCGCCGCAACTCGAGAAAAAGCATGAGACTTCCCCCTCGCCGCGAGATGAGGCCCGATTCCCCTGCACTGCGTGCAGAGCAATTCTGTGTTGCACATCACACATGAAAGGAGCCTTGATTTCCTCGATGGCACTCCAGAGAAACCCCAAGAACACTGTTTCAAGGCTAGAGGGATCCTGAGGTCCCTGTAGCAACACGAAAGAGCTCCGTGGGCCAAAAATCAACTCGAGATGAGAGGTTAGTCCCTGGCTTCGACTCCAGAGGAATACCACCTTACCACAAGCACCTCAAGAGGAGGCTTCTCTCAGCTCTAGGTATGTGAGAGGGACCCTGAGTTTGGGGCCTCAAGTGGAATGGACACCGCGATGCCCTGACTCGAAATAAGGCCGGATATCCCTGCAGTGACATCAATGCAGGCTCGTCTTGCATCTCCCAGGACGAAAGGATGTCTGAATCCCCTGTGGAAAGCACAGAGAAAGACTTAGTTCCCCACCTCATCGCGACCGATAGCCTCACATCCTTTGAAAACTCCAGAGGTACGCGGAGATCAGTGCCTCCAAAGGAGACGATGCCTGACTCCTCGTGAAACTTGATAGGAGTCCCAGGATTCCTTTGGCACTTGGAAAGGGACACTTGGTCTCCCGCCTCAGCTGGAGAGGCGTCCCAATTGCCCTGCCAAGCCTCGAGGAGAATCCCGAGTTTTCCCTCGCAACTAGGCAGGAGTCCTGACGTCGCTGAAGAAACACGTGGGTGGAAGGGCCATCCCCGTCGTAACTCGAGAATATACACCAGGTTCCCGCTGCAACTCGAGAAAAACCATGAGACTTCCCCCTCGCCACGAGATGAGGCCCGATTCCCCTGCACTGCGTGCAGAGCAATTCCGTGTTGCACATCACACATGAAAGGAGCCTTGATTTCCTTGATGGCACTCCAGAGAAACCCCAAGAACACTGTTTCAAGGCTAGAGGGATCCTGAGGTCACTGTAGCAACACGAAAGAGCTCCGTGGGCCAAAAATCAACTCGAGATGAGAGGTTAGTCCCTGGCTTCGACTCCAGAGGAATACCACCTTACCACAAGCACCTCAAGAGGAGGCTTCTCTCAGCTCTAGGTATGTGAGAGGGACCCTGAGTTTGCGGCCTCAAGTGGAATGGACACCGCGATGCCCTGACTCGAAATAAGGCTGGATATCCCTGCAGTGACTTGAATGCAGGCTCGTCTTGCATCTCCCAAAATGAAAGGATGTCTGAATCCCCTGTGGAGACTACAGAGAAAGACCTAGTTCCCCACCTCATTTGCGACCGGAGGCCTCACATCCTTTGAAAACTCCAGAGGTACGCGGAGATCAGTGCCTCCAAAGGAGACGATGCCTGACTCCTCGTGAAACTTGATAGGAGTCCCAGGATTCCTGTGGCACGTGGAAAGGGACCCTTGGTCTCCCGCCTCAGCTGGAGAGGCGTTCCAATTGCCCTGCAAAGCCTCGAGGAGAATCCCGAGTTGTCCCTCGCAACTAGGCAGGAGTCCTGACATGGCTGAACAAACACGTGGGTGGAAGGGCCATCCCCGTCGTAACTCGAGAATATACCCCAGGTTCCCGCCGCAACTCGAGAAAAACCATGAGACTTCCCCCTCGCCGCGAGATGAGCCCCGATTCCCCTGCACTGTGTGCAGAGCAATTCTGTGTTGCACATCACACATGAAAGGAGCCTTGATTTCCTTCATGGCACTCCAGAGAAACCCCAAGAACACTGTTTCAAGGCTAGAGGGATCATGAGGTCACTGTAGCAACACGAAAGTGCTCCGTGGACCAAAAATCAACTCGAGATGAGAGGTTAGTCCCTGGCTTCGACTCCAGAGGAATACCACCTTACCACAAGCACCTCAAGAGGAGGCTTCTCTCAGCTCTAGGTGTGTGAGAGGGACCCTGAGTTTGCGGCCTCAACTGGAATGGACACCGCGATGCCCTGACTCGAAATAAGGCCGGATATCCCTTCAGTGACTGGAATGCAGGCTCGTCTTGCATCTCCCAAGACGAAAGGGTGTCTGAATCCCCTGTGGAGACCACAGAGAAAGACCTAGTTCCCCACCTCATCTCGACAGGAGGCCTCAAATCCTTTGAAAACTCGAGAGGTATGCGGAGGTCAGTGCCTCCAAAGGAGACGATGCCTGACTCCTCGTGAAACTTGATAGGAGACCCAGGATTCCTGTGGCACGTGGAAAGGGAACCTTGGTCTCCCGTCTCAGCTGGAGAGGCGTCCCAATTGCCCTGCAAAGCCTCGAGGAGAATCCCGAGTTGTGTCTCGCAACTAGGCAGGAGTCCTGACATGGCTGAACACACATGTGTGTGGAAGGGCCATCCCCGATGTAACTCGAGAATATACACCAGGTTCCCGCCGCAACTCGAGAAAATCCATGAGACTTCCCCCTCGCCGCGAGATGAGGCCCGATTCCCCTGTACTGCGTGCAGAGCAATTCCGTGTTGCACATCACACATGAAAGGAGCCTTGATTTCCTTCATGGCACTCCAGAGAAACCCCAAGAACACTGTTTCAAGGATAGAGGGATCCTGAGGTCACTGTAGCAACACGAAAGAGCTCCGTGGACCAAGAAACGACACGAGATGAGAGGTTAGTCCCTGGCTTCGACTCCTGAGGAATACCACCTTACCACAAGCACCTCAAGAGGAGGCTTCTCTCAGCTCTAGGTATGTGAGAGGGATCCTGAGTTTGCGGCCTCAAGTGGAATGGACACCGCGATGCCCTGACTCGAAATAAGGTCGGATATCCCTGCAGTGACTTGAATGCAGGCTCGTCTTGCATCTCCCAAGAAGAAAGGATGTCTGAATCCCCTGTGGAGACCACAGAGAAAGACCTAGTTCCCCAGCTCATCGCGACCGGAGGCCTCACATCCTTTGAAAACTCCAGAGGTACGCGGAGATCAGTGCCTCCAAAGGAGACGATGCCTGACTCCTCGTGAAACTTGATAGGAGTCCCAGGATTCTTGTGGCACGTGGAAAGGGACCCTTGGTCTCCCGCCTCAGCTGGAGAGGCGTCCCAATTGCCCTGCCAAGCCTCGAGGAGAATCCCGAGTTGTCCCTCGCAACTAGGCAGGAGTCCTGACGTGGCTGAACAAACACGTGGGTGGAAGGGCCATCCCCGTCGTAACTCGAGAATATACCCCAGGTTCCCGCCGCAACTCGAGAAAAACCATGAGACTTCCACCTCGATGCGAGATGAGGCCCGATTCCCCTGTACTGCGTGCAGAGCAATTCCGTCTTGCACATCACACATGAAAGGAGCCTTGATTTCCTTGATGGCACTCCAGAGAAACCTCAAGAACACTGTTTCAAGGATAGAGGGATCCTGAGGTCACTGTAGCAACACGAAAGAACTCTGTGGACCAAAAATCAACTCGAAAAGAGAGGTTAGTCCCTGGATTCGTCTCCAGAGGAATAGCACCTTACCACAAGCACCTCAAGAGGAGGCTTCTCTCAGCTCTAGGTATGTGAGAGGGACCCTGAGTTTGCGGCCTCAAGTGGAATGGACACCGCGATGCCCTGACTCGAAATAAGGCCGGTTATCCCTGCAGTGACTGGAATGCAGGCTGGTCTTGCATCTCCCAGGACGAAAGGATGTCTGAATCCCCTGTGGAAAGCACAGAGAAAGACTTAGTTCCCCACCTCATCGCGACCCATAGCCTCACATCCTTTGAAAACTCCAGAGGTACGCGGAGATCAGTACCTCCAAAGGAGACGATGCCTGACTCCTCGTGAAACTTGATAGGAGTCCCAGGATTCCTGTGGCACTTGGAAAGGGACACTTGGTCTCCCGCCTCAGCTGGAGAGGCGTCCCAATTGCCCTGCCAAGCCTCGAGGAGAATCCCGAGTTGTCCCTCGCAACTAGGCAGGAGTCCTGACATCGCTGAAGAAACACGTGGGTGGAAGGGCCATCCCCGTCGTAACTCCAGAATATACCCCAGGTTCCCGCCGCAACTCGAGAAAAACCATGAGATTTGCCCCTCGCCGCAAGATGAGGCCCGATTCCCCTGCACTGCGTGCAGATCAATTCTGTGTTGCACATCACACATGAAAGGAGCCTTGATTTCCTTCATGGCACTCCAGAGAAATCCCAAGAACACTGTTTCAAGGCTAGAGGGATCCTGAGGTCACTGTAGCAACACGAAAGAGCTCCGTGGACCCAAAATCAACTCGAGATGAGAGGTTAGTCCCTGGCTTCGACTCCAGAGGAATACCACCTTACCACAAGCACCTCAAGAGGAGGCTTCTCTCAGCTCTAGGTATGTGAGAGGGACCCTGAGTTTGCGGCCTCAAGTGGAATGGACACCGCGATGCCCTGACTCGAAATAAGGCCGGATATCCCTGCAGTGACTGGAATGCAGGCTCGTCTTGCATCTCCCAAGACGAAAGGGTGTCTGAATCCCCTGTGGAGACCACAGAGAAACACCTAGTTCCCCACCTCATCGCGACAGGAGGCCTCAAATCCTTTGAAAACTCCAGAGGTATGCGGAGATCAGTGCCTCCAAAGGAGACGATGCCTGACTCCTCGTGAAACTTGATAGGAGACCCAGGATTCCTGTGGCACGTGGAAAGGGACCCTTGGTCTCCCGTCTCAGCTGGAGAGGCGTCCCAATTGCCCTGCAAAGCCTCGAGGAGAATACCGAGTTGTCCCTCGCAACTAGGCAGGAGTCCTGACATGGCTGAACACACCCGTGTGTGGAAGGGCCATCCCCGTCGTAACTCGAGAATATACCCCAGGTTCCCGCCGCAACTCGAGAAAAACCATGAGACTTCCCCCTCGCCGCGAGATGAGGCCCGATTCCCCTGCACTGCGTGCAGAGCAATTCCGTGTTGCACATCACACATGAAAGGAGCCTTGATTTCCTTGATGGCACTCCAGAGAAACCCCAAGAACACTGTTTCAAGGCTAGAGGGATCCTGAGGTCACTGTAGCAACACGAAAGAGCTCCGTGGACCAAGAATCAACTCGAGATGAGAGGTTAGTCCCTGGCTTCGACTCCAGAGGAATACCACCTTACCACAAGCACCTCAAGAGGAGGCTTCTCTCAGCTCTAGGTATGTGATAGGGACCCTGAGTTTGCGGCCTCAAGTGGAATGGACACCGCGATGCCCTGACTCGAAATAAGGCCGGATATCCCTGCAGTGACTTCAATGCAGGCTCGTGTTGCATCTCCCAGGACGAAAGGATGTCTGAATCCCCTGTGGAAAGCACAGAGAAAGACTTAGTTCCCCACCTCATCGCGACCGATAGCCTCACATCCTTTGAAAACTCCAGAGGTACGCGGAGATCAGTGCCTCCAAATGAGATGATGCCTGACTCCTCGTGAAACTTGATAGGAGTCCCAGGATTCCTGTGGCACTTGGAAAGGGACACTTGGTCTTCCGCCTCAGCTGGAGAGGCGTCCCAATTGCCCTGCCAAGCCTCGAGGAGAATCCAGAGTTGTCCCTCGCAACTAGGCAGGAGTCCTGACGTCGCTGAAGAAACACGTGGGTGGAAGGGCCATCCCCGTCGTAACTCGAGAATATACCCCAGGTTCCCACCGCAACTCGAGAAAAACCATGAGACTTCCCCCTCGCCGCGAGATGAGGCCCGATTCCCCTGCACTGCGTGCAGAGCAATTCCGTGTTGAACATCACACATGAAAGGAGCCTTGATTTCCTTGATGGCACTCCAGAGAAACCCCAAGAACACTGTTTCAAGGCTAGAGGGATCCTGAGGTCACTGTAGCAACACGAAAGAGCTCCGTGGGCCAAAAATCAACTCTAGATGAGAGGTTAGTCCCTGACTTCGACTCCAGAGGAATACCACCTTACCACAAGCACCTCAAGAGGAGGCTTCTCTCAGCTCTAGGTATGTGAGAGGGACCCTGAGTTTGCGGCCTCAAGAGGAATGGACACCGCAATGCCCTGACGCGAAATAAGGCTGGATATCCCTGCAGTGACTTGAATGCAGGCTCGTCTTGCATCTCCCAAGATGAAAGGATGTCTGAATCCCCTGTGGAGACCACAGAGAAAGACCTAGTTCCCCACCTCATCGCGACCGGAGGCCTCACATCCTTTGAAAACTCCAGAGGTACGCGGAGATCAGTGCCTCCAAAGGAGACGATGCCTGAGTCCTCGTGAAACTTGATAGGAGTCCCAGGATTCCTGTGGCACTTGGAAAGGGACACTTGGTCCCCCGCCTCAGCTGGAGAGGCGTCCCAATTGCCCTGCAAAGCCTCGAGGAGAATCCCGAGTTGTCCCTCGCAACTAGGCAGGAGTCCTGACGTCGCTGAAGAAACACGTGTGTGGAAGGGCCATCCCCGTCGTAACTCGAGAATATACCCCAGGTTCCCGCCGCAACTCGAGAAAAACCATGAGACTTCCCCCTCGCCGCGAGATGAGGCCCGATTCCCCTGCACTGCGTGCAGAGCAATTCCGTGTTGCACATCACACATGAAAGGAGCCTTGATTTCCTTGATGGCACTCCAGAGAAACCTCAAGAACACTGTTTCAAGGCTAGAGGGATCCTGAGGTCACTGTAGCAACACGAAAGAGCTCCGTGGACCAAGAATCAACACGAGATGAGTGGTTAGTCCCTGGCTTCGACTCCTGAGGAATACCACCTTACCACAAGCACCTCAAGAGAAGGCTTCTCTCAGCTCTAGGTATGTGAGAGGGATCCTGAGTTTGCGGCCTCAAGTGGAATGGACACCGCGATGCCCTGACTCGAAATAAGGCCGGATATCCCTGCAGTGACTTGAATGCAGGCTCGTCTTGCATCTCCCAAGAAGAAAGGATGTCTGAATCCCCTCTGGAGACCACAGAGAAAGACCTAGTTCCCCACCTCATCGCGACCGGAGGCCTCACATCCTTTGAAAACTCCAGAGGTACGCGGACATCAGTGCCTTCAAAGGAGACGATGCCTGACTCCTCGTGAAACTTGATAGGAGTCCCAGGATTCTTGTGGCTCGTGGAAAGGGACCATTGGTCTCCCGCCTCAGCTGGAGAGGCGTCCCAATTGCCCTGCCAAGCCTCGAGGAGAATCCAGAGTTGTCCCTCGCAACTAGGCAGGAGTCCTGACGTGGATGAACAAACACGTGGGTGGAAGGGCCATCCCCGTCGTAACTCGAGAATATACCCCAGGTTCCCGCCGCAACTCGAGAAAAACCATGAGACTTCCCCCTCGATGCGAGATGAGGCCCAATTCCCCTGTACTGCGTGCAGAGCAATTCCGTCTTGCACATCACACATGAAAGGAGCTTTGATTTCCTTGATTGCACTCCAGAGAAACCCCAAGAACACTGTTTCAAGGATAGAGGGATCCTGAGGTCACTGTAGCAACACGAAAGAACTCTGTGGACCAAAAATCAACTCGAAAAGAGAGGTTAGTCCCTGGATTCGTCTCCAGAGGAATACCACCTTACCACAAGCACCTCAAGAGGAGGCTTCTCTCAGCACTAGGTATGTGAGAGTGACCTTGAGTTTGCGGCCTCAAGTGGAATGGACACCGCGATGCCATGACTCGAAATAAGGCCGGATATCCCTGCAGTGACTTCATGCAGGCTCGTCTTGCATCTCCCAGGACGAAAGGATGTCTGAATCCCCTGTGGAAAGCACAGAGAAAGACTTAGTTCCCCACCTCATCGCGACCGGAGGCCTCACATCCTTTGAAAACTCCAGAGGTACGCGGAGATCAGTGCCTCCAAAGGAGACGATGCCTGACTCCTCGTGAAACTTGATAGGAGTCCCAGGATTCCTGTGGCACTTGGAAAGGGACACTTGGTCTCCCGCCTCAGCTGGAGAGGCGTCCCAATTGCCCTGCCAAGCCTCTAGGAGAATCCCGAGTTGTCCCTCGCAACTAGGCAGGAGTCCTGACATGGCTGAACACACACGTGTGTGGAAGGGCCATCCCCGTCGTAACTCGAGAATATACCCCAGGTTCCCGCCGCAACTCGAGAAAAACCATGAGACTTCCCCCTCGCCGCGAGATGAGGCCCGATTCCCCTGCACTGCGTGCAGAGCAATTCCGTGTTGCACATCACACATGAAAGGAGCCTTGATTTCCTTGATGGCACTCCAGAGAAACCCCAAGAACACTGTTTCAAGGCTAGAGGGATCCTGAGGTCACTGTAGCAACACGAAAGAGCTCCGTGGACCAAGAATCAACACGAGATGAGAGGTTAGTCCCTGGCTTTGACTCCTGAGGAATACCACCTTACCACAAGCACCTCAAGAGGAGGCTTCTCTCAGCTCTAGGTATGTGAGAGGGATCCTGAGTTTGCGGCCTCAAGTGGAATGGACACCGCGATGCCCTGACTCGAAATAAGGCCGGATATCCCTGCAGTGACTTGAATGCAGGCTCGTCTTGCATCTCCCAAGAAGAAAGGATGTCTGAATCCCCTGTGGAGACCACAGAGAAACACCTAGTTCCCCACCTCATCGCGACCGGAGGCCTCACATCCTTTGAAAACTCCAGAGGTACGCGGAGATCAGTGCCTCCAAAGGAGACGATGCCTGACTCCTCGTGAAACTTGATAGGAGTCCCAGGATTCTTGTGGCACGTGGAAAGGGACCCTTGGTCTCCCGCCTCAGCTGGAGAGGCATCCCAATTGCCCTGCCAAGCCTCGAGGAGAATGCAGAGTTGTCCCTCGCAACTAGGCAGGAGTCCTGACGTGGCTGAACAAACACGTGGGTGGAAGGGCCATCCCCGGCCTAACTCGAGAATATACCCCAGGTTCCCGCTGCAACTCGAGAAAAACCATGAGACTTCCCCCTCGATGCGAGATGAGGCCCGATTCCCCTGTACTGCGTGCAGAGCAATTCCGTGTTGCACATCACACATGAAAGGAGCCTTGATTTCCTTGATGGCACTCCAGAGAAACCCCAAGAACACTGTATCAAGGATAGAGGGATCCTGAGGTCACTGTAGCAACACGAAAGAACTCTGTGGACCAAAAATCAACTCGAAAAGAGAGGTTAGTCCCTGGATTCGTCTCCAGAGGAATACCACCTTACCACAAGCACCTCAAGAGGAGGCTTCTCTCAGCTCTAGGTATGTGAGAGGGACCCTGAGTTTGCGGCCTCAAGTGGAATGGACACCGCGATGCCCTGACTCGAAATAAGGCCGGATATCCCTGCAGTGACTTCAATGCAGGCTCGTCTTGCATCTCCCAGGACGAAAGGATGTCTGAATCCCCTGTGGAAAGCACAGAGAAAGACTTAGTTCCCCACCTCATCGCGACCGATAGCCTCACATCCTTTGAAAACTCCAGAGGTACGTGGAGATCAGTGCCTCCAAAGGAAACGACGCCTGACTCCTCGTGAAACTTGATAGGAGTCCCAGGATTCCCTTGGCACGTGGAAAGGGACCCTTGGTCTCCCGCCTCAGCTGGAGAGGCGTCCCAATTGCCTTGCCAAGCCTCGAGGAGAATCCCGAGTTGTGTCTCGCAACTAGGCAAGAGTTCTGACGTGGCTGAACAAACACGTGTGTGGAAGGGCCATCCCCGTCGTAACTCGAGAATATACCCCAGGTTCCCGCCGCAACTCGAGAAAAACCATGAGACTTCCCCCTCGCCGCGAGATGAGGCCCGATTCCCCTGCACTGCGTGCAGAGCAATTCTGTGTTGCACATCACACATGAAAGGAGCCTTGATTTCCTTGATGGCACTCCAGAGAAACCCCAAGAACACTGTTTCAAGGCTAGAGGGAACCTGAGGTCACTGTAGCAACACGAAAGAGCTCCGTGGACCAAAAATCAACTCGAGATGAGAGGTTAGTCCCTGGCTTCGACTCCAGAGGAATACCACCTTACCACAAGCACCTCAAGAGGTGGCTTCTCTCAGCTCTAGGTATGTGAGAGGGATCCTGAGTTTGCGGCCTCAAGTGGAATGGACACCGCGATGCTCTGACTCGAAATAAGGCCGGATATCCCTGCAGTGACTTGAATGCAGGCTCGTCTTGCATCTCCCAAGAAGAAAGGATGTCTGAATCCCCTGTGGAGACCACAGAGAAAGACCTAGTTCCCCACCTCATCGCGACCGGAGGCCTCACATCCTTTGAAAACTCCAGAGGTACGCGGAGATCAGTGCCTCCAAAGGAGACGATGCCTGACTCCTCGTGAAACTTGATAGGAGTCCCAGGATTCTTGTGGCACGTGGAAAGGGACCCTTGGTCTCCCGCCTCAGCTGGAGAGGCGTTCCAATTGCCCTGCCAAGCCTCGAGGAGAATCCCGAGTTGTCCCTCGCAACTAGGCAGGAGTCCTGACGTGGCTGAAGAAACACGTGGGTGGAAGGGCCATCCCCGTCGTAACTCGAGAATATACCCCAGGTTCCCGCCGCAACTCGAGAAAAACCATGAGACTTCCCCCTCGATGCGAGATGAGGCCCGATTCCCCTGTACTGCGTGCAGAGCAATTCCGTCCTGCACATCACACATGAAAGGAGCCTTGATTTCCTTGATGGCACTCCAGAGAAACCCCAAGAACACTGTTTCAAGGATAGAGGGATCCTGAGGTCACTGTAGCAACACGAAAGAACTCTGTGGACCAAAAATCAACTCGAAAAGAGAGGTTAGTCCCTGGATTCGTCTCCAGAGGAATACCACCTTACCACAAGCACCTCAAGAGGAGGCTTCTCTCAACTCTAGGTATGTGAGAGGGACCCTGAGTTTGCGGCCTTAAGTGGAATGGACACCGCGATGCCCTGACTCGAAATAAGGCCGGATATCCCTGCAGTGACTTCAATGCAGGCTCGTCTTGCATCTCCCAGGACGAAAGGATGTCTGAATCCCCTGTGGAAAGCACAGAGAAAGACTTAGTTCCCCACCTCATCGCGACCGATAGCCTCACATCCTTTGAAAACTCCAGAGGTACGCGGAGATCAGTGCCTCCAAAGGAGACGATGCCTGACTCCTCGTGAAACTTGATAGGAGTCCCAGGATTCCTGTGGCACTTGGAAAGGGACACTTGGTCTCCCGCCTCAGCTGGAGAGGCGTCCCAATTGCCCTGCCAAGCCTCGAGGAGAATCCAGAGTTGTCCCTCGCAACTAGGCAGGAGTCCTGACGTCGCTGAAGAAACACGTGGGTGGAAGGGCCATCCCCGTCGTAACTCGAGAATATACCCCAGGTTCCCGCCGCAACTCGAGAAAAACCATGAGACTTCCCCCTCGCCGCGAGATGAGGCCCGATTCCCCTGCACTGCGTGCAGAGCAATTCCGTGTTGCACATCACACATGAAAGGAGCCTTGATTTCCTTGATGGCACTCCAGAGAAACCCCAAGAACACTGTTTCAAGGCTAGAGGGATCCTGAGGTCACTGTAGCAACACGAAAGAGCTCCGTGGGCCAAAAATCAACTCGAGATGAGAGGTTATTCCCTGGCTTCGACTCCAGAGGAATACCATCTTACCACAAGCACCTCAAGAGGAGGCTTCTCTCAGCTCTTGGTATGTGAGAGGGATCCTGAGTTTGAGGCCTCAAGTGGAATGGACACCGCGATGCCCTGACTCGAAATAAGGCCGGATATCCCTGCAGTGACTTCAATGCAGGCTCGTCTTGCATCTCCCAAGACGAAAGGGTGTCTGAATCCCCTGTGGAGACCACAGAGAAAGACCTAGTTCCCCACCTCATCGCGACAGGAGGCCTCAAAATCTTTGAAAACTCCAGAGGTATGCGGAGATCAGTGCCTCCAAAGGAGACGATGCCTGACTCCTCGTGAAACTTGATAGGAGACCCAGGATTCCTGTGGCACTTGGAAAGGGACCCTTGGTCTCCCGCCTCAGCTGGAGAGGCGTCCCAATTGCCCTGCAAAGCCTCGAGGAGAATCCCGAGTTGTCCCTCGCAACTAGGCAGGAGTCCTGACATGGCTGAACACACACGTGTGTGGAAGGGCCATCCCCGTCGGAACTCGAGAATATACCCCAGGTTCCCGCCGCAACTCGAGAAAAACCATGAGACTTCCCCCTCGCCGCGAGATGAGGCCGGATTCCCCTGCACTGCGTGCAGAGCAATTCCGTGTTGCACATCACACATGAAAGGAGCCTTGATTTCCTTGATGGCACTCCAGAGAAACCCCAAGAACACTGTTTCAAGGCTAGAGGGATCCTGAGGTCACTGTAGCAACACGAAAGAGCTCCGTGGACCAAGAATCAACACGAGATGAGAGGTTAGTCCCTGGCTTCGACACCTGAGGAATACCACCTTACCACAAGCACCTCAAGAGGAGGCTTCTCTCAGCTCTAGGTATGTGAGAGGGACCCTGAGTTTGCGGCCTCAAGTGGAATGGACACCGCGATGCCCTGACTCGAAATAAGGCCGGATATCCCTGCAGTGACTGGAATGCAGGCTCGTCTTGCATCTCCCAAGACGAAAGGATGTCTGAATCCCCTGTGGAGACCACAGAGAAAGACTTAGTTCCCCACCTCATCGCGACCGATAGCCTCACATCCTTTGAAAACTCCAGAGGTACGCGGAGATCAGTGCCTCCAAAGGAGACGACGCCTGACTCCTCGTGAAACTTGATAGGAGTCCCAGGATTCCTGTGGCAGGTGGAAATGGACCCTTGGTCTCCCGCCTCAGCTGGAGAGGCGTCCCAATTGCCTTGCCAAGCCTCGAGGAGAATCCCGAGTTGTGTCTCGCAACTAGGCAAGAGTCCTGACGTGGCTGAACAAACACGTGTGTGGAAGGGCCATCCCCGTCGTAACTCGAGAATATACCCCAGGTTCCCGCCGCAACTCGAGAAAAACCATGAGACTTCCCCCTCGCCGCGAGATGAGGCCCGATTCCCCTGCACTGCGTGCAGAGCAATTCTGTGTTGCACATCACACATGAAAGGAGCCTTGATTTCCTTGATGGCACTCCAGAGAAACCCCAAGAACACTGTTTCAAGGCTAGAGGGATCCTGAGGTCACTGTAGCAACACGAAAGAGCTCCGTGGACCAAAAATCAACTCGAGATGAGAGGTTAGTCCCTGGCTTCGACTCCAGAGGAATACCACCTTACCACAAGCACCTCAAGAGGAGGCTTCTCTCAGCTCTATGTATGTGAGAGGGACCCTGAGTTTGCGGCCTCAAGTGGAATGGACACCGCGATGCCCTGACTCGAAATAAGGCCGGATATCCCTGCAGTGACTGGAATGCAGGCTCGTCTTGCATCTCCCAAGACGAAAGGTTGTCTGAATCCCCTGTGGAGACCACAGAGAAAGACCTAGTTCCCCACCTCATCGCGACAGGAGGCCTCAAATCCTTTGAAAACTCCAGAGGTATGCGGAGATCAGTGCCTCCAAAGGAGACGATGCCTGACTCCTCGTGAAACTTGATAGGACACCCAGGATTCCTGTGGCACGTGGAAAGGGACCCTTGGTCTCCCGTCTCAGCTGGAGAGGCGTCCCAATTGCCCTGCCAAGCCTCGAGGAGAATCCCGAGTTGTCCCTCGCAACTAGGCAGGAGTCCTGACATGGCTGAACACACACGTGGGTGGAAAGGCCATCCCCGTCGTAACTCGAGAATATACCCCAGGTTCCCGCCACAACTCGAGAAAAACCAAGAGACTTCCCCCTCGCCGCGAGATGAGGCCCGATTCCCCTGCACTGCATGCAGAGCAATTCCGTGTTGCACATCACACATGAAAGGAGCCTTGATTTCCTTCATGGCACTCCAGAGAAACCCCAAGAACACTGTTTCAAGGCTAGAGGGATCCTGAGGTCACTGTAGCAACACGAAAGAGCTCCGTGGACCAAGAATCAACACGAGATGAGAGGTTAGTCCCTGGCTTCGACTCCTGAGGAATACCACCTTACCACAAGCACCTCAAGAGGAGGCTTCTCTCAGCTCTAGGTATGTGAGAGGGATCCTGAGTTTGCGGCCTCAAGTGGAATGGACACCGCGATGCCCTGACTCGAAATAAGGCCGGATATCCCTGCAGTGACCTGAATGCAGGCTCGTCTTGCATCTCCCAAGAAGAAAGGATGTCTGAATCCCCTGTGGAGACCACAGAGAAACACCTAGTTCCCCACCTCATCGCGACCGCAGGCCTCACATCCTTTGAAAACTCCAGAGGTACGCGGAGATCAGTGCCTCCAAAGGAGACGATGCCTGACTCCTCGTGAAACTTGATAGGAGTCCCAGGATTCTTGTGGCACGTGGAAAGGGACCCTTGGTCTCCCGCCTCAGCTGGAGAGGCGTTCCAATTGCACTGCCAAGCCTCGAGGAGAATCCCGAGTTGTCCCTCGCAACTAGGCAGGAGTCCTGACGTGGCTGAACAAACACGTGGGTGGAAGGGCCATCCCCGTCGTAACTCGAGAATATACCCCAGGTTCCCGCCGCAACTCGAGAAAAACCATGAGACTTCCCCTTCACCGCGAGATGAGGCCCGATTCCCCTGCACTGCGTGCAGAGCAATTCCGTGTTGCACATCACACTTGAAAGGAGCCTTGATTTCCTTGATGGCACTCCAGAGAAACCCCAAGAACACTGTTTCCAGGCTAGAGGGAACCTGAGGTCACTGTAGCAACACGAAAGAGCTCCGTGGGCCAAAAATCAACTCGAGATGAGAGGTTAGTCCCTGGCTTCGACTCCAGAGGAATACCACCTTACCACAAGCACCTCAAGAGGAGGCTTCTCTCAGCTCTAGGTATGTGAGAGGGACCCTGAGTTTGCGGCCTCAAGTGGAATGGACACCGCGATGCCCTGACTCGAAATAAGGCCGGATATCCCTGCAGTGACTGGAATGCAGGCTCGTCTTGCATCTCCCAAGACGAAAGGATGACTGAATCCCTTGTGGAGACCACAGAGAAAGACCTAGTTCCCCACCTCATCGCGACCGGAGGCCTCACATCCTTTGAAAACTCCAGAGGTATGCGGAGATCAGTGCCTCCAAAGGAGACGATGCCTGACTCCTCGTGAAACTTGATAGGGGACCCAGGATTCCTGTGGCACGTGGAAAGGGACCCGTGGTCTCCCGTCTCAGCTGGAGAGGCGTCCCCATTGCCCTGCAAAGCCTCGAGGAGAATCCCGAGTTGTCCCTCGCAACTAGGCAGGAGTCCTGACATGGCTGAACACACACGTGTGTGAAAGGGCCATCCCCGTCGTAACTCGAGAATATACCCCAGGTTCCCGCCTCAACTCGAGAAAAACCATGAGACTTCCCCCTCGCCGCGAGATGAGGCCCGATTCCCCTGCACTGCGTGCAGAGCAATTCCGTGTTGCACATCACACATGAAAGGAGCCTTGATTTCCTTGATGGCACTCCAGAGAAACCCCAAGAACAATGTTTCAAGGCTAGAGGGATCCTGAGGTCACTGTAGCAACACGAAAGAGCTCCGTGGACCAAGAATCAACACGAGATGAGAGGTTAGTCCCTGGCTTTGACTCCTGAGGAATACCACCTTACCACAAGCACCTCAAGAGGAGGCTTCTCTCAGCTCTAGGTATGTGAGAGGGATCCTGAGTTTGCGGCCTCAAGTGGAATGGACACCGCGATGCCCTGACTCGAAATAAGGCCGGATATCCCTGCAGTGACTTGAATGCAGGCTCGTCTTGAATCTCCCAAGAAGAAAGGATGTCTGAATCCCCTGTGGAGACCATAGAGAAACACCTAGTTCCCCACCTCATGGCGACCGGAGGCCTCACATCCTTTGAAAACTCCAGAGGTACGCGGAGATCAGTGCCTCCAAAGGAGACGATGCCTGACTCCTCGTGAAACTTGATAGGAGTCCCAGGATTCTTGTGGCACGTGGAAAGGGACCCTTGGTCTCCCGCCTCAGCTGGAGAGGCGTTCCAATTGCCCTGCCAAGCCTCGAGGAGAATCCCGAGTTGTCCCTCGCAACTAGGCAGGAGTCCTGACGTGGCTGAACAAACACGTGGGTGGAAGGGCCATCCCCGTCGTAACTCGAGAATATACCCCAGGTTCCCGCCGCAACTCGAGAAAAACCATGAGACTTCCCCCTCGATGCGAGATGAGGCCCGATTCCCCTGCACTGCGTGCAGAGCAATTCCGTCTTGCACATCACACATGAAAGGAGCCTTGATTTCCTTGATGGCACTCCAGAGAATCCCCAAGAACATTGTTTCAAGGATAGAGGGATCCTGAGGTCACTGTAGCAACACGAAAGAACTCTGTGGACCAAAAATCAACTCGAAAAGAGAGGTTAGTCCCTGGATTCGTCTCCAGAGGAATACCACCTTACCACAAGCACCTCAAGAGGAGGCTTCTCTCAGCTCTAGGTATGTGAGAGGGACCCTGAGTTTGCGGCCTCAAGTGGAATGGACACCGCGAGGCCCTGACTCGAAATAAGGCCGGATATCCCTGCAGTGACTTCAATGCAGGCTCGTCTTGCATCTCCCAGGACGAAAGGATGTCTGAATCCCCTGTGGAGACCTCAGAGAAAGACCTAGTTCCCCACCTCATCGCGACCGGAGGCCTCACATCCTTTGAAAACTCCAGAGGTATGCGGAGATCAGTGCCTCCAAAGGAGACGATGCCTGACTCCTCGTGAAACTTGATAGGAGACCCAGGATTCCTGTGGCACGTGGAAAGGGACACTTGGTCTCCCGTCTCAGCTAGAGAGGCGTCCCAATTGCCCTGCAAAGCCTCGAGGAGAATCCCGAGGTGTCCCTCGCAACTAGGCAGGAGTCCTGACGTCGCTGAAGAAACACGTGGGTGGAAGGGCCATCCCCGTCGTAACTCGAGAATATACCCCAGGTTCCCGCCGCAACTCGAGAAAAACCATGAGACTTCCCCCTCGCCGCGAGATGAGGCCCGATTCCCCTGCACTGCGTGCAGAGCAATTCTGTGTTGCACATCACACATGAAAGGAGCCTTGATTTCCTTGTTGGCACTCCAGAGAAACCCCAAGAACACTGTTTCAAGGCTAGAGGGATCCTGAGGTCACTGTAGCAACACGAAAGAGCTCCGTGGACCAAAAATCAACTCGAGACGAGAGGTTAGTCCCTGGCTTCGACTCCAGAGGAATACCCCCTTACCACAAGCACCTCAAGAGGAGGCTTCTCTCAGCTCTAGGTATGTGAGAGGGACCCTGAGTTTGCGGCCTCAAGTGGAATGGACACCGCGATGCCCTGACTCGAAATAAGGCCGGATATCCCTGCAGTGACTGGAATGCAGGCTCGTCTTGCATCTCCTAAGAAGAAAGGGTGTCTGAATCCCCTGTGGAGACCACAGAGAAAGACCTAGTTCCCCACCTCATCGCGACAGGAGGCCTCAAATCCTTTGAAAACTGCAGAGGTATGCGGAGATCAGTGCCTCCAAAGGAGACGATACCTGACTCCTCGTGAAACTTGATAGGAGACCCAGGATTCCTGTGGCACGTGGAAAGGGACCCGTGGTCTCCCGTCTCAGCTGGAGAGGCGTCCCAATTGCCCTGCCAAGCCTCGAGGAGAATCCCGAGTTGTCCCTCGCAACTAGGCAGGAGTCCTGACGTGGCTGAACAAACACGTGGGTGGAAGGGCCATCCCCGTCGTAACTCGAGAATATACCCCAGGTTCCCGCCGCAACTCGAGAAAAACCATGAGACTTCCCCCTCGATGCCAGATGAGGCCCGATTCCCCTGCACTGCATGCAGAGCAATTCCGTCTTGCACATCACACATGAAAGGAGCCTTGATTTCCTTCATGGCACTCCAGAGAAACCCCAAGAACACTGTTTCAAGGCTAGAGGGATCCTGAGGTCACTGTAGCAACACGAAAGAACTCTGTGGACGAAAAATCAACTCGAAAAGAGAGGTTAGTCCCTGGATTCGTCTCCAGAGGAATACCACCTTACCACAAGCACCTCAAGAGGAGGCTTCTCTCAGCTCTAGGTATGTGAGAGGGACCCTGAGTTTGCGGCCTCAAGTGGAATGGACACCGCGATGCCCTGACTCGAAATAAGGCCGGATATCCCTGCAGTGACTTGAATGCAGGCTCGTCTTGCATCTCCCAAGAAGAAAGGATGTCTGAATCCCCTGTGGAGACCACAGAGAAAGACCTAGTTCCCCACCTCATCGCGACCGGAGGCCTCACATCCTTTGAAAACTCCAGAGGTACGCGGAGATCAGTGCCTCCAAAGGAGACGATGCCTGACTCCTCGTGAAACTTGATAGGAGTCCCAGGATTCTTGTGGCACGTGGAAAGGGACCCTTGGTCTCCCGTCTCAGCTGGAGAGGCGTCCCAATTGCCCTGCAAAGCCTCGAGGAGAATCCCGAGTTGTCCCTCGCAACTAGGCAGGAGTCCTGACGTGGCTGAACAAACACGTGGGTGGAAGGGCCATCCCCGTCGTAACTCGAGAATATACCCCAGGTTCCCGCCGCAACTCGAGAAAAACCATGAGACTTCCCCTTCACCGCGAGATGAGGCCCGATTCCCCTGCACTGCGTGCAGAGCAATTCTGTGTTGCACATCACACATGAAAGGAGCCTTGATTTCCTTGATGGCACTCCAGAGAAACCCCAAGAACACTGTTTCAAGGCTAGAGGGATCCTGAGGTCACTGTAGCAACACGAAAGAGCTCCGTGGACCAAAAATCAACTCGAGATGAGAGGTTAGTCCCTGGCTTCGACTCCAGAGGAATACCCCCTTACCACAAGCACCTCAAGAGGAGGCTTCTCTCAGCTCTAGGTATGTGAGAGGGACCCTGAGTTTGCGGCCTCAAGTGGAATGGACACCGCGATGCCCTGACTCGAAATAAGGCCGGATATCCCTGCAGTGACTGGAATGCAGGCTCGTCTTGCATCTCCCAAGAAGAAAGGGTGTCTGAATCCCCTGTGGAGACCACAGAGAAAGACCTAGTTCCCCACCTCATCGCGACAGGAGGCCTCAAATCCTTTGAAAACTCCAGAGGTATGCGGAGATCAGTGCCTCCAAAGGAGACGATGCCTGACTCCTCGTGAAACTTGATAGGAGACCCAGGATTCCTGTGGCACGTGGAAAGGGACCCGTGGTCTCCCGTCTCAGCTGGAGAGGCGTCCCAATTGCCCTGCAAAGCCTCGAGGAGAATCCCGAGTTGTCCCTCGCAACTAGGCAGGAGTCCTGACATGGCTGAACACACACGTGTGTGAAAGGGCCATCCCCGTCGTAACTCGAGAATATACCCCAGGTTCCCGCCTCAACTCGAGAAAAACCATGAGACTTCCCCCTCGCCGCGAGATGAGGCCCGATTCCCCTGCACTGCGTGCAGAGCAATTCCGTGTTGCACATCACACATGAAAGGAGCCTTGATTTCCTTGATGGCACTCCAGAGAAACCCCAAGAACACTGTTTCAAGGCTAGAGGGATCCTGAGGTCACTGTAGCAACACGAAAGAGCTCCGTGGACCAAGAATCAACACGAGATGAGAGGTTAGTCCCTGGCTTTGACTCCTGAGGAATACCACCTTACCACAAGCACCTCAAGAGGAGGCTTCTCTCAGCTCTAGGTATGTGAGAGGGATCCTGAGTTTGCGGCCTCAAGTGGAATGGACACCGCGATGCCCTGACTCGAAATAAGGCCGGATATCCCTGCAGTGACTTGAATGCAGGCTCGTCTTGAATCTCCCAAGAAGAAAGGATGTCTGAATCCCCTGTGGAGACCATAGAGAAACACCTAGTTCCCCACCTCATGGCGACCGGAGGCCTCACATCCTTTGAAAACTCCAGAGGTACGCGGAGATCAGTGCCTCCAAAGGAGACGATGCCTGACTCCTCGTGAAACTTGATAGGAGTCCCAGGATTCTTGTGGCACGTGGAAAGGGACCCTTGGTCTCCCGCCTCAGCTGGAGAGGCGTTCCAATTGCCCTGCCAAGCCTCGAGGAGAATCCCGAGTTGTCCCTCGCAACTAGGCAGGAGTCCTGACGTGGCTGAACAAACACGTGGGTGGAAGGGCCATCCCCGTCGAAACTCGAGAATATACCCCAGGTTCCCGCCGCAACTCGAGAAAAACCATGAGACTTCCCCCTCGATGCGAGATGAGGCCCGATTCCCCTGTACTGCATGCAGAGCAATTCCGTCTTGCACATCACACATGAAAGGAGCCTTGATTTCCTTGATGGCACTCCAGAGAAACCCCAAGAACACTGTTTCAAGGATAGAGGGATCCTGAGGTCACTGTAGCAACACGAAAGAACTCTGTGGACGAAAAATCAACTCGAAAAGAGAGGTTAGTCCCTGGATTCGTCTCCAGAGGAATACCACCTTACCACAAGCACCTCAAGAGGAGGCTTCTCTCAGCTCTAGGTATGTGAGAGGGACCCTGAGTTTGCAGCCTCAAGTGGAATGGACACCGCGATGCCCTGACTCGAAATAAGGCCGGATATCCCTGCAGTGACTTCAATGCAGGCTCGTCTTGCATCTCCCAGGACGAAAGGATGTCTGAATAACCTGTGGAAAGCACAGAGAAAGACTTAGTTCCCCACCTCAGCGCGACCGATAGCCTCACATTCTTTGAAAACTCCAGAGGTACGCGGAGATCAGTGCCTCCAAAGGAGACGATGGCTGACTCCTCGTGAAACTTGATAGGAGTCCCAGGATTCCTGTGGCACTTGGAAAGGGACACTTGGTCTCCCGCCTCAGCTGGAGAGGCGTCCCAATTGCCCTGCCAAGCCTCGAGGAGAATCCAGAGTTGTCCCTCGCAACTAGGCAGGAGTCCTGACGTCGCTGAAGAAACACGTGGGTGGAAGGGCCATCCCCGTCGTAACTCGAGAATATACCCCAGGTTCCCGCGGCAACTCGAGAAAAACCATGAGACTTCCCCCTCGCCGCGAGATGAGGCCCGATTCCCCTGCACTGCGTGCAGAGCAATTCCGTGTTGCACATCACACATGAAAGGAGCCTTGATTTCCTTCATGGCACTCCAGAGAAACCCCAAGAACACTGTTTCAAGGCTAGAGGGATCCTGAGGTCACTGTAGCAACACGAAAGAGCTCCGTGGGCCAAAAATCAACTCGAGATGAGAGGTTAGTCCCTGGCTTCGACTCCAGAGGAATACCACCTTACCACAAGCACCTCAAGTGGAGGCTTCTCTCAGCTCTAGGTATGTGAGAGGGACCCTGAGTTTGCGGCCTCAAGTGGAATGGACACCGCGATGCCCTGACTCGAAATAAGGCCGGATATACCTGCAGTGACTTGAATGCAGGTTCGTCTTGCATCTCAGAAGATGAAAGGGTGTCTGAATCCCCTGTGGAGACCACATAGAAAGACCTAGTTCCCCACCTCATGGCGACCGGAGGCATCACATCCTTTGAAAACTCCAGAGGTACGCGGAGATCAGTGCCTCCAAAGGAGACGATGCCTGACTCCTCGTGAAACTTGATAGGAGTCCCAGGATTCTTGTGGCACGTGGAAAGGGACCCTTGGTCTCCCGCCTCAGCTGGAGAGGCGTTCCAATTGCCCTGCCAAGCCTCGAGGAGAATCCCGAGTTGTCCCTCGCAACTAGGCAGGAGTCCTGACGTGGCTGAACAAACACGTGGGTGGAAGGGCCATCCCCGTCGTAACTCGAGAATATACCCCAGGTTCCCGCCGCAACTCGAGAAAAACCATGAGACTTCCCCCTCGATGCGAGATGAGGCCCGATTCCCCTGTACTGCATGCAGAGCAATTCCGTCTTGCACATCACACATGAAAGGAGCCTTGATTTCCTTGATGGCACTCCAGAGAAACCCCAAGGACACTGTTTCAAGGATAGAGGGATCCTGAGGTCACTGGAGCAACACGAAAGAACTCTGTGGACGAAAAATCAACTCGAAAAGAGAGGTTAGTCCCTGGATTCGTCTCCAGAGGAATACCACCTTACCACAAGCACCTCAAGAGGAGGCTTCTCTCAGCTCTAGGTATGTGAGAGGGACCCTGAGTTTGCGGCCTCAAGTGGAATGGACACCGCGATGCCCTGACTCGACATAAGGCCGGATATCCCTGCAGTTACTTCAATGCAGGCTCGTCTTGCATCTCCCAGGACGAAAGGATGTCTGAATCCCCTGTGGAAAGCACAGAGAAAGACTTAGTTCCCCACCTCATCGCGACCGATAGCCTCACATCCTTTGAAAACTCCAGAGGTCCGCGGAGATCAGTGCCTCCAAAGGAGACGATGCCTGACTCCTCGTGAAACTTGATAGGAGTCCCAGGATTCCTGTGGCACTTGGAAAGGGACACTTGGTCTCCCGCCTCAGCTGGAGAGGCGTCCCAATTGCCCTGCCAAGCCTCGAGGAGAATCCAGAGTTGTCCCTCGCAACTAGGCAGGAGTCCTGACGTCGCTGAAGAAACACGTGGGTGGAAGGGCCATCCCCGTCGTAACTCGAGAATATACCCCAGGTTCCCGCCGCAACTCGAGAAAAACCATGAGACTTCCCCCTCGCCGCGAGATGAGGCCCGATTCCCCTGCACTGCGTGCAGAGCAATTCCGTGTTGCACATCACACATGAAAGGAGCCTTGATTTCCTTGATGGCACTCCAGAGAAACCCCAAGAACACTGTTTCAAGGCTAGAGGGATCCTGAGGTCACTGTAGCAACACGAAAGAGCTCCGTGGACCAAGAATCAACACGAGATGAGAGGTTAGTCCCTGGCTTTGACTCCTGAGGAATACCACCTTACCACAAGCACCTCAAGAGGAGGCTTCGCTCAGCTCTAGGTATGTGAGAGGGATCCTGAGTTTGCGGCCTCAAGTGGAATGGACACCGCGATGCCCTGACTCGAAATAAGGCCGAATATCCCTGCAGTGACTTGAATGCAGGCTCGTCTTGCATCTCCCAAGAAGAAAGGATGTCTGAATCCCCTGTGGAGACCACAGAGAAACACCTAGTTCCCCACCTCATCGCGACCGGAGGCCTCACATCCTTTGAAAACTCCAGAGGTACGCGGAGATCAGTGCCTCCAAAGGAGACGATGCCTGACTCCTCGTGAAACTTGATAGGAGTCCCAGGATTCTTGTGGCACGTGGAAAGGGACCCTTGGTCTCCCGCCTCAGCTGGAGAGGCGTTCCAATTGCCCTGCCAAGCCTCGAGGAGAATCCCGAGTTGTCCCTCGCAACTAGGCAGGAGTCCTGACGTGGCTGAAGAAACACGTGGGTGGAAGGGCCATCCCCGTCGTAACTCGAGAATATACCCCAGGTTCCCGCCGCAACTCGAGAAAAACCATGAGACTTCCCCCTCGATGCGAGATGAGGCCCGATTCCCCTGCACTGCGTGCAGAGCAATTCCGTGTTGCACATCACACATGAAAGGAGCCTTGATTTCCTTGATGGCACTCCAGAGAAACCCCAAGAACACTGTTTCAAGGCTAGAGGGATCCTGAGGTCACTGTAGCAACACGAAAGAACTCTGTGGACCAAAAATCAACTCGAAAAGAGAGGTTAGTCCCTGGATTCGTCTCCAGAGGAATACCACCTTACCACAAGCACCTCAAGAGGAGGCTTCTCTCAGCTCTAGGTATGTGAGAGGGACCCTGAGTTTGCGGCCTCAAGTGGAATGGACACCGCGATGCCCTGACTCGAAATAAGGCCGGATATCCCTGCAGTGACTTCAATGCAGGCTCATCTTGCATCTCCCAGGACGAAAGGATGTCTGAATCCCCTGTGGAAAGCACAGAGAAAGACTTAGTTCCCCACCTCATCGCGACCGATAGCCTCACATCCTTTGAAAACTCCAGAGGTACGCGGAGATCAGTGCCTCCAAAGGAGACGACGCCTGACTCCTCGTGAAACTTGATAGGAGTCCCAGGATTCCTGTGGCACTTGGAAAGGGACACTTGGTCTCCCGTCTCAGCTGGAGAGGCGTCCCAATTGCCCTGCCAAGCCTCGAGGAGAATCCAGAGTTGTCCCTCGGAACTAGGCAGGAGTCCTGACGTCGCTGAAGAAACACGTGGGTGGAAGGGCCATCCCCGTCGTAACTCGAGAATATACCCCATGTTCCCGCCGCAACTCGAGAAAAACCATGAGACTTCCCCCTCGCCGCGAGATGAGGCCCGATTCCCCTGCACTGCGTGCAGAGCAATTCCGAGTTGCACATCACACATGAAAGGAGCCTTGATTTCTTTGATGGCACTCCAGAGAAACCCCAAGAACACTGTTTCAAGGCTAGAGGGATCCTGAGGTCACTGTAGCAACACGAAAGAGCTCCGTGGGCCAAAAATCAACTCGAGATGAGAGGTTAGTCCCTGGCTTCGACTCCAGAGGAATACCACCTTACCACAAGCACCTCAAGAGGAGGCTTCTCTCAGCTCTAGGTATGTGAGAGGGACCCTGAGTTTGCGGCCTCAAGTGGAATGGACACTGTGATGCCCTGACGCGAAATAAGGCCGGATATCCCTGCAGTGACTTGAATGCAGGCTCGTCTTGCATCTCCCAAGATGAAAGGATGTCTGAATCCCCTCTGGAGACCACAGAGAAACACCTAGTTCCCCACCTCATCGCGACCGGAGGCCTCACATCCTTTGAAAACTCCAGAGGTACGCGGAGATCAGTGCCTCCAAAGGAGACGATGCCTGACTCCTCGTGAAACTTGATAGGAGTCCCAGGATTCTTGTGGCACGTGGAAAGGGACCCTTGGTCTCCTGCCTCAGCTGGAGAGGCGTTCCAATTGCCCTGCCAAGCCTCGAGGAGAATCCCGAGTTGTCCCTCGCAACTAGGCAGGAGTCCTGACGTGGCTGAACAAACACGTGTGTGGAAGGGCCATCCCCGTCGTAACTCGAGAATATACCCCAGGTTCCCGCCGCAACTCGAGAAAAACCATGAGACTTCCCCCTCGCCGCGAGATGAGGCCCGGTTCCCCTGCACTGCGTGCAGAGCAATTCCGTCTTGCACATCACACATGAAAGGAGCCTTGATTTCCTTGATGGCACTCCAGAGAAACCCCAAGAACACTGTTTCAAGGATAGAGGGATCCTGAGGTCACTGTAGCAACACGAAAGAACTCTGTGGACCAAAAATCAACTCGAAAAGAGAGGTTAGTCCCTGGATTCGTCTCCAGAGGAATACCACCTTACCACAAGCACCTCAAGAGGAGGCTTCTCTCAGCTCTAGGTATGTGAGAGGGACCCTGAGTTTGCGGCCTCAAGTGGAATGGACACCGCGATGCCCTGACTCGAAATAAGGCCGGATATCCCTGCAGTGACTTCAATGCAGGCTCGTCTTGCATCTTCTAGGACGAAAGGATGTCTGAATCCCCTGTGGAAAGCACAGAGAAAGACTTAGTTCCCAACCTCATCGCGACCGATAGCCTCACATCCTTTGAAAACTCCAGAGGTACGCGGAGATCAGAGCCTCCAAAGGAGACGATGGCTGACTCCTCGTGAAACTTGATAGGAGTCCCAGGATTCCTGTGGCACTTGGAAAGGGACACTTGGTCTCCCGCCTCAGCTGGAGAGGCGTCCCAATTGCCCTGCCAAGCCTCGAGGAGAATCCAAGTTGTCCCTCGCAACTAGGCAGGAGTCCTGACGTCGCTGAAGAAACACGTGGGTGGAAGGGCCATCCCCGTCGTAACTCGAGAATATACCCCAGGTTCCCGCCGCAACTCGAGAAAAACCATGAGACTTCCCCCTCGCCGCGAGATGAGGCCCGATTCCCCTGCACTGCGTGCAGAGCAATTCCGTGTTGCACATCACACATGAAAGGAGCCTTGATTTCCTTGATGGCACTCCAGAGAAACCCCAAGAACACTGTTTCAAGGCTAGAGGGATCCTGAGGTCACTGTAGCAACACGAAAGAGCTCCGTGGGCCAAAAATCAACTCGAGATGAGAGGTTAGTCCCTGGCTTCGACTCCAGAGGAATACCACCTTACCACAAGCACCTCAAGAGGAGGCTTCTCTCAGCTCTAGGTATGTGAGAGGGACCCTGAGTTTGCGGCCTCAAGTGGAATGGACACCGCGATGCCCTGACGCGAAATAAGGCCGGATATCCCTGCAGTGACTTGAATGCAGGCTCGTCTTGCATCTCCCAAGATGAAAGGATGTCTGAATCCCCTCTGGAGACCACAGAGAAACACCTAGTTCCCCACCTCATCGCGACCGGAGGCCTCACATCCTTTGAAAACTCCAGAGGTACGCGGAGATCAGTGCCTCCAAAGGAGACGATGCCTGACTCCTCGTGAAACTTGATAGGAGTCCCAGGATTCTTGTGGCACGTGGAAAGGGACCCTTGGTCTCCCGCCTCAGCTGGAGAGGCGTTCCAATTGCCCTGCAAAGCCTCGAGGAGAATCCCGAGTTGTCCCTCGCAACTAGGCAGGAGTCCTGACGTGGCTGAACAAACACGTGGGTGGAAGGGCCATCCCCGTCGTAACTCGAGAATATACCCCAGGTTCCCGCCGCAACTCGAGAAAAACCATGAAACTTCCCCCTCGCCGCGAGATGAGGCCCGGTTCCCCTGCACTGCGTGCAGAGCAATTCCGTCTTGCACATCACACATGAAAGGAGCCTTGATTTCCTTGATGGCACTCCAGAGAAACCCCAAGAACACTGTTTCAAGGATAGAGGGATCCTGAGGTCACTGTAGCTACACGAAAGAACTCTGTGGACCAAAAATCAACTCGAAAAGAGAGGTTAGTCCCTGGATTCGTCTCCAGAGGAATACCACCTTACCACAAGCACCTCAAGAGGAGGCTTCTCTCAGCTCTAGGTATGTGAGAGGGACCCTGAGTTTGCGGCCTCAAGTGGAATGGACACCGCGATGCCCTGACTGGAAATAAGGCCGGATATCCCTGCAGTGACTTCAATGCAGGCTCGTCTTGCATCTTCTAGGACGAAAGGATGTCTGAATCCCCTGTGGAAAGCACAGAGAAAGACTTAGTTCCCAACCTCATCGCGACCGATAGCCTCACATCCTTTGAAAACTCCAGAGGTACGCGGAGATCAGTGCCTCCAAAGGAGACGATGCCTGACTCCTCGTGAAACTTGATAGGAGTCCCAGGATTCCTGTGGCACTTGGAAAGGGACACTTGGTCTCCCGCCTCAGCTGGAGAGGCGTCCCAAATGCCCTGCCAAGCCTCGAGGAGAATCCAGAGTTGTCCCTCGCAACTAGGCAGGAGTCCTGACGTCGCTGAAGAAACACGTGGGTGGAAGGGCCATCCCCGTCGTAACTCGAGAATATACCCCAGGTTCCCGCCGCAACTCGAGAAAAACCATGAGACTTCCCCCTCGCCGCGAGATGAGGCCCGATTCCCCTGCACTGCGTGCAGAGCAATTCCGTCTTGCACATCACACATGAAAGGAGCCTTGATTTCCTTGATGACACTCCAGAGAAACCCCAAGAACACTGTTTCAAGGCTAGAGGGATCCTGAGGTCACTGTAGCAACACGAAAGAGCTCCGTGGGCCAAAAATCAACTCGAGATGAGAGGTTAGTCCCTGGCTTCGACTCCAGAGGAATACCACCTTACCACAAGCACCTCAAGAGGAGGCTTCTCTCACCTCTAGGTATGTGAGAGGGACCCTGAGTTTGCGGCCTCAAGTGGAATGGACACCGCGATGCCCTGACTCGAAATAAGGCCGGATATCCCTGCAGTGACTTGAATGCAGGCTCGTCTTGCATCTCCGAAGATGAAAGGATGTCTGAATCCCCTGTGGAGACCACAGAGAAATACCTAGTTCCCCACCTCATTGCGACCGGAGGCCTCACATCCTTTGAAAACTCCAGAGGTACGCGGAGATCAGTGCCTCCAAAGGAGACGATGCCTGACTCCTCGTGAAACTTGATAGGAGTCCCAGGATTCCTGTGGCACTTGGAAAGGGACACTTGGTCTCCCGCCTCAGCTGGAGAGGCGTCCCAAATGCCCTGCCAAGCCTCGAGGAGAATCCAGAGTTGTCCCTCGCAACTAGGCAGGAGTCCTGACGTCGCTGAAGAAACACGTGGGTGGAAGGGCCATCCCCGTCGTAACTCGAGAATATACCCCAGGTTCCCGCCGCAACTCGAGAAAAACAATGAGACTTCCCCCTCGCCGCGAGATGAGGCCCGATTCCCCTGCACTGCGTGCAGAGCAATTCCGTCTTGCACATCACACATGAAAGGAGCCTTGATTTCCTTGATGACACTCCAGAGAAACCCCAAGAACACTGTTTCAAGGCTAGAGGGATCCTGAGGTCACTGTAGCAACACGAAAGAGCTCCGTGGGCCAAAAATCAACTCGAGATGAGAGGTTAGTCCCTGGCTTCGACTCCAGAGGAATACCACCTTACCACAAGCACCTCAAGAGGAGGCTTCTCTCAGCTCTAGGTATGTGAGAGGGACCCTGAGTTTGCGGCCTCAAGTGGAATGGACACCGCGATGCCCTGACTCGAAATAAGGCCGGATATCCCTGCAGTGACTTGAATGCAGGCTCGTCTTGCATCTCCGAAGATGAAAGGATGTCTGAATCCCCTGTGGAGACCACAGAGAAATACCTAGTTCCCCACCTCATTGCGACCGGAGGCCTCACATCCTTTGAAAACTCCAGAGGTACGCGGAGATCCTTGCCTCCAAAGGAGACGATGCCTGACTCCTCGTGAAACTTGATAGGAGTCCCAGGATTCCTGTGGCACGTGGAAAGGGACCCTTGGTCTCCCGCCTCAGCTGGAGAGGCGTCCCAATTGCCTTGCCAAGCCTCGAGGAGAATCCCGAGTTGTGTCTCGCAACTAGGCAAGAGTCCTGACGTGGCTGAACAAACACGTGGGTGGAAGGGCCATCCCCGTCGTAACTCGAGAATATACCCCAGGTTCCCGCCGCAACTCGAGAAAAACCATGAGACTTCCCCCTCGCCGCGAGATGAGGCCCGATTCCCCTGCACTGCGTGCAGAGCAATTCTGTGTTGCACATCACACATGAAAGAAGCCTTGATTTCCTTGATGGCACTCCAGAGAAACCCCAAGAACACTGTTTCAAGGATAGAGGGATCCTGAGGTCACTGTAGCAACACGAAAGAGCTCCGTGGACCAAAAATCAACTCGAGATGAGAGGTTAGTCCCTGGCTTTGACTCCTGAGGAATACCACCTTACCACAAGCACCTCAAGAGGAGGCTTCTCTCAGCTCTAGGTATGTGAGAGGGATCCTGAGTTTGCGGCCTCAAGTGGAATGGACACCGCGATGCCCTGACTCGAAATAAGGCCGAATATCCCTGCAGTGACTTGAATGCAGGCTCGTCTTGCATCTCCCAAGAAGAAAGGATGTCTGAATCCCCTCTGGAGACCACAGAGAAACACCTAGTTCCCCACCTCATCGCGACCGGAGGCCTCACATCCTTTGAAAACTCCAGAGGTACGCGGAGATCAGTGCCTCCAAAGGAGACGATGCCTGACTCCTCGTGAAACTTGATAGGAGTCCCAGGATTCTTGTGGCACGTGGAAAGGGACACTTGGTCTCCCGCCTCAGCTGGAGAGGCGTTCCAATTGCCCTGCCAAGCCTCGAGGAGAATCCCGAGTTGTCCCTCGCAACTAGGCAGGAGTCCTGACGTGGCTGAACAAACACGTGGGTGGAAGGGCCATCCCCGTCGTAACTCGAGAATATACCCCAGGTTCCCGCCGCAACTCGAGAAAAACCATGAGACTTCCCCCTCGCCGCGAGATGAGGCCCGATTCCCCTGCACTGCGTGCAGAGCAATTCCGTGTTGCACATCACACATGAAAGGAGCCTTGATTTCCTTGATGGCACTCCAGAGAAACCCCAAGAACACTGTTTCAAGGATAGAGGGATCCTGAGGTCACTGTAGCAACACGAAAGAACTCTGTGGACCAAAAATCAACTCGAAAAGAGAGGTTAGTCCCTGGATTCGTCTCCAGAGGAATACCACCTTACCACAAGCACCTCAAGAGGAGGCTTCTCTCAGCTCTAGGTATGTGAGAGGGACCCTGAGTTTGCGGCCTCAAGTGGAATGGACACCGCGATGCCCTGACTCGAAATAAGGCCGGATATCCCTGCAGTGACTTCAATGCAGGCTCGTCTTGCATCTTCTAGGACGAAAGGATGTCTGAATCCCCTGTGGAAAGCACAGAGAAAGACTTAGTTCCCAACCTCATCGCGACCGATAGCCTCACATCCTTTGAAAACTCCAGAGGTATGCGGAGATCAGTGCCTCCAAAGGAGACGATGCCTGACTCCTCGTGAAACTTGATAGGAGTCCCAGGATTCCTGTGGCACTTGGAAAGGGACACTTGGTCTCCCGCCTCAGCTGGAGAGGCGTCCCAATTGCCCTGCCAAGCCTCGAGGAGAATCCAAGTTGTCCCTCGCAACTAGGCAGGAGTCCTGACGTCGCTGAAGAAACACGTGGGTGGAAGGGCCATCCCCGTCGTAACTCGAGAATATACCCCAGGTTCCCGCCGCAACTCGAGAAAAACCATGAGACTTCCCCCTCGCCGCGAGATGAGGCCCGATTCCCCTGCACTGCGTGCAGAGCAATTCCGTGTTGCACATCACACATGAAAGGAGCCTTGATTTCCTTGATGGCACTCCAGAGAAACCCCAAGAACACTGTTTCAAGGCTAGAGGGATCCTGAGGTCACTGTAGCAACACGAAAGAGCTCCGTGGGCCAAAAATCAACTCGAGATGAGAGGTTAGTCCCTGGCTTCGACTCCAGAGGAATACCACCTTACCACAAGCACCTCAAGAGGAGGCTTCTCTCAGCTCTAGGTATGTGAGAGGGACCCTGAGTTTGCGGCCTCAAGTGGAATGGACACCGCGATGCCCTGACGCGAAATAAGGCCGGATATCCCTGCAGTGACTTGAATGCAGGCTCGTCTTGCATCTCCCAAGATGAAAGGATGTCTGAATCCCCTCTGGAGACCACAGAGAAACACCTAGTTCCCCACCTCATCGCGACCGGAGGCCTCACATCCTTTGAAAACTACAGAGGTACGCGGAGATCAGTGCCTCCAAAGGAGACGATGCCTGACTCCTCGTGAAACTTGATAGGAGTCCCAGGATTCTTGTGGCACGTGGAAAGGGACCCTTGGTCTCCCGCCTCAGCTGGAGAGGCGTTCCAATTGCCCTGCAAAGCCTCGAGGAGAATCCCGAGTTGTCCCTCGCAACTAGGCAGGAGTCCTGACGTGGCTGAACAAACACGTGGGTGGAAGGGCCATCCCCGTCGTAACTCGAGAATATACCCCAGGTTCCCGCCGCAACTCGAGAAAAACCATGAAACTTCCCCCTCGCCGCGAGATGAGGCCCGGTTCCCCTGCACTGCGTGCAGAGCAATTCCGTCTTGCACATCACACATGAAAGGAGCCTTGATTTCCTTGATGGCACTCCAGAGAAACCCCAAGAACACTGTTTCAAGGATAGAGGGATCCTGAGGTCACTGTAGCAACACGAAAGAACTCTGTGGACCAAAAATCAACTCGAAAAGAGAGGTTAGTCCCTGGATTCGTCTCCAGAGGAATACCACCTTACCACAAGCACCTCAAGAGGAGGCTTCTCTCAGCTCTAGGTATGTGAGAGGGACCCTGAGTTTGCGGCCTCAAGTGGAATGGACACCGCGATGCCCTGACTGGAAATAAGGCCGGATATCCCTGCAGTGACTTCAATGCAGGCTCGTCTTGCATCTTCTAGGACGAAAGGATGTCTGAATCCCCTGTGGAAAGCACAGAGAAAGACTTAGTTCCCAACCTCATCGCGACCGATAGCCTCACATCCTTTGAAAACTCCAGAGGTACGCGGAGATCAGTGCCTCCAAAGGAGACGATGCCTGACTCCTCGTGAAACTTGATAGGAGTCCCAGGATTCCTGTGGCACTTGGAAAGGGACACTTGGTCTCCCGCCTCAGCTGGAGAGGCGTCCCAAATGCCCTGCCAAGCCTCGAGGAGAATCCAGAGTTGTCCCTCGCAACTAGGCAGGAGTCCTGACGTCGCTGAAGAAACACGTGGGTGGAAGGGCCATCCCCGTCGTAACTCGAGAATATACCCCAGGTTCCCGCCGCAACTCGAGAAAAACCATGAGAATTCCCCCTCGCCGCGAGATGAGGCCCGATTCCCCGGCACTGCGTGCAGAGCAATTCCGTCTTGCACATCACACATGAAAGGAGCCTTGATTTCCTTGATGACACTCCAGAGAAACCCCAAGAACACTGTTTCAAGGCTAGAGGGATCCTGAGGTCACTGTAGCAACACGAAAGAGCTCCGTGGGCCAAAAATCAACTCGAGATGAGAGGTTAGTCCCTGGCTTCGACTCCAGAGGAATACCACCTTACCACAAGCACCTCAAGAGGAGGCTTCTCTCAGCTCTAGGTATGTGAGAGGGACCCTGAGTTTGCGGCCTCAAGTGGAATGGACACCGCGATGCCCTGACTCGAAATAAGGCCGGATATCCCTGCAGTGACTTGAATGCAGGCTCGTCTTGCATCTCCGAAGATGAAAGGATGTCTGAATCCCCTGTGGAGACCACAGAGAAATACCTAGTTCCCCACCTCATTGCGACCGGAGGCCTCACATCCTTTGAAAACTCCAGAGGTACGCGGAGATCCTTGCCTCCAAAGGAGACGATGCCTGACTCCTCGTGAAACTTGATAGGAGTCCCAGGATTCCTGTGGCACGTGGAAAGGGACCCTTGGTCTCCCGCCTCAGCTGGAGAGGCGTCCCAATTGCCTTGCCAAGCCTCGAGGAGAATCCCGAGTTGTGTCTCGCAACTAGGCAAGAGTCCTGACGTGGCTGAACAAACACGTGGGTGGAAGGGCCATCCCCGTCGTAACTCGAGAATATACCCCAGGTTCCCGCCGCAACTCGAGAAAAACCATGAGACTTCCCCCTCGCCGCGAGATGAGGCCCGATTCCCCTGCACTGCGTGCAGAGCAATTCTGTGTTGCACATCACACATGAAAGAAGCCTTGATTTCCTTGATGGCACTCCAGAGAAACCCCAAGAACACTGTTTCAAGGCTAGAGGGATCCTGAGGTCACTGTAGCAACACGAAAGAGCTCCGTGGACCAAAAATCAACTCGAGATGAGAGGTTAGTCCCTGGCTTTGACTCCTGAGGAATACCACCTTACCACAAGCACCTCAAGAGGAGGCTTCTCTCAGCTCTAGGTATGTGAGAGGGATCCTGAGTTTGCGGCCTCAAGTGGAATGGACACCGCGATGCCCTGACTCGAAATAAGGCCGAATATCCCTGCAGTGACTTGAATGCAGGCTCGTCTTGCATCTCCCAAGAAGAAAGGATGTCTGAATCCCCTCTGGAGACCACAGAGAAACACCTAGTTCCCCACCTCATCGCGACCGGAGGCCTCACATCCTTTGAAAACTCCAGAGGTACGCGGAGATCAGTGCCTCCAAAGGAGACGATGCCTGACTCCTCGTGAAACTTGATAGGAGTCCCAGGATTCTTGTGGCACGTGGAAAGGGACCCTTGGTCTCCCGCCTCAGCTGGAGAGGCGTTCCAATTGCCCTGCCAAGCCTCGAGGAGAATCCCGAGTTGTCCCTCGCAACTAGGCAGGAGTCCTGACGTGGCTGAACAAACACGTGGGTGGAAGGGCCATCCCCGTCGTAACTCGAGAATATACCCCAGGTTCCCGCCGCAACTCGAGAAAAACCATGAGACTTCCCCCTCGCCGCGAGATGAGGCCCGATTCCCCTGCACTGCGTGCAGAGCAATTCCGTGTTGCACATCACACATGAAAGGAGCCTTGATTTCCTTGATGGCACTCCAGAGAAACCCCAAGAACACTGTTTCAAGGATAGAGGGATCCTGAGGTCACTGTAGCAACACGAAAGAACTCTGTGGACCAAAAATCAACTCGAAAAGAGAGGTTAGTCCCTGGATTCGTCTCCAGAGGAATACCACCTTACCACAAGCACCTCAAGAGGAGGCTTCTCTCAGCTCTAGGTATGTGAGAGGGACCCTGACTTTGCGGCCTCAAGTGGAATGGACACCACGATGCCCTGACTCGAAATAAGGCCGGATATCCCTGCAGTGACTTCAATGCAGGCTCGTCTTGCATCTCCCAGGACGAAAGGATGTCTGAATCCCCTGTAGAAAGCACAGAGAAAGACTTAGTTCCCCACCTCATCGCGACCGATAGCCTCACATCCTTTGAAAACTCCAGAGGTACGTGGAGATCAGTGCCTCCAAAGGAGACGATGCCTGACTCCTCGTGAAACTTGATAGGAGTCCCAGGATTCCTGTGGCACTTGGAAAGGGACACTTGGTCTCCCGCCTCAGCTGGAGAGGCGTCCCAATTGCCCTGCCAAGCCTCGAGGAGAATCCAGAGTTGTCCCTCGCAACTAGGCAGGAGTCCTGACGTCGCTGAAGAAACGCGTGGGTGGAAGGGCCATCCCAGTCGTAACTCGAGAATATACCCCAGGTTCCCGCCGCAACTCGAGAAAAACCATGAGACTGCCCCCTCGCCGCGAGATGAGGCCCGATTCCCCTGCACTGCGTGCAGACCAATTCCGTGTTGCACATCACACATGAAAGGAGCCTTGATTTCCTTGATGGCACTCCAGAGAAACCCCAAGAACACTGTTTCAAGGCTAGAGGGATCCTGAGGTCACTGTAGCAACACGAAAGAGCTCCGTGGGCCAAAAATCAACACGAGATGAGAGGTTAGTCCCTGGCTTCGACTCCAGAGGAATACCACCTTACCACAAGCACCTCAAGAGGAGGCTTCTCTCAGCTCTAGGTATGTGAGAGGGACCCTGAGTTTGCGGCCTCAAGTGGAATGGACACCGCGATGCCCTGACGCGAAATAAGGCTGGATATCCCTGCAGTGACTTGAATGCAGGATCGTCTTGCATCTCCCAAGATGAAAGGATGTCTGAATCCCCTGTGGAGACCACAGAGAAAGACCTAGTTCCCCACCTCATCGCGACCGGAGGCCTCACATCCTTTGAGAACTCCAGAGGTACGCGGAGATCAGTGCCTCCAAAGGAGACGATGCCTGACTCCTCGTGAAACTTGATAGGAGTCCCAGGATTCCTGTGGCACGTGGAAAGGGACACTTGGTCTCCCGCCTCATCTGGAGGGGCGTCCCAATTGCCTTGCCAAGCCTCGAGGAGAATCCCGAGCTGTGTCTGGCAACTAGGCAAGTGTCCGGACGTGGCTGAACACACACGTGTGTGAAAGGGCCATCCCCGTCGTAACTCGAGAATATACCCCAGGTTCCCGCCGCAACTCGAGAAAAACCATGAGACTTCCCCCTCGCCGCGAGATGAGGCCCGATTCCCCTGCACTGCGTGCAGAGCAATTCTGTGTTGCACATCACACATGAAAGGAGCCTTGATTTCCTTCATGGCACTCCAGAGAAACCCCAAGAACACTGTTTCAAGGCTAGAGGGATCCTGAGGTCACTGTAGCAACAGGAAAGAGCTCTGTGGACCAAAAATCAACTCGAGATGAGAGGTTAGTCCCTGGCTTCGACTCCAGAGGAATACCACCTTACCACAAGCACCTCAAGAGGAGGCTTCTCTCATCTCTAGGTATGTGAGAGGGACCCTGAGTTTGCGGCCTCAAGTGGAATGGACACCGCGATGCCCTGACTCGAAATAAGGCCGGATATCCCTGCAGTGACTGGAATGCAGGCTCGTCTTGCATCTCCCAAGACGAAAGGGTGTCTGAATCCCCTGTGGAGACCACAGAGAAAGACCTAGTTCCCCACCTCATCGCGACAGGAGGTCTCACATCCTTTGAAAACTCCAGAGGTATGCGGAGATCAGTGCCTCCAAAGGAGACGATGCCTGACTCCTCGTGAAACTTGATAGGAGACCCAGGATTCCTGTGGCACGTGGAAAGGGACCCTTGGTCTCCCGTCTCAGCTGGAAAGGCGTCCCAATTGCCCTGCAAAGCCTCGAGGAGAATCCCGAGTTGTCCCTCGCAACTAGGCAGGAGTCCTGACATGGCTGAATACACACGTGTGTGGAATGGCCATCCCCGTCGTAACTCGAGAATATACCCCAGGTTCCCGCCGCAACTCGAGAAAAACCATGAGACTTCCCCCTCGCCGCGAGATGAGGCCCGATTCCCCTGTACTGCGTGCAGAGCAATTCCGTGTTGCACATCACACATGAAAGGAGCCTTGATTTCCTTGATGGCACTCCAGAGAAACCCCAAGAACACTGTTTCAAGGCTAGAGGGATCCTGAGGTCACTGTAGCAACACGAAAGAGCTCCGTGGGCCAAAAATCAACTCGAGATGAGAGGTTAGTCCCTGGCTTCGACTCCAGAGGAATACCACCTTACCACAAGCACCTCAAGAGGAGGCTTCTCTCAGCTCTAGGTATGTGAGAGGGACCCTGAATTTGCGGCCTCAAGTGGAATGGACACCGTGATGCTCTGACGCGAAATAAGGCCGGATATCCCTGCAGTGACTTGAATGCAGGCTCGTCTTGCATCTCCCAAGATGAAAGGATGTCTGAATCCCCTGTGGAGACCACAGAGAAAGACCTAGTTCCCCACCTCATCGCGACCGGAGGCCTCACATCCTTTGAAAACTCCAGAGGTACGCGGAGATCAGTGCCTCCAAAGGAGACGATGCCTGACTCCTCGTGAAACTTGATAGGAGTCCCAGGATTCCTGTGGCACGTGGAAAGGGACACTTGGTCTCCCGCCTCATCTGGAGAGGCGTCCCAATTGCCTTGCCAAGCCTCGAGGAGAATCCCGGGTTGTCCCTCGCAACTAGGCAGGAGTCCTGACGTGGCTGAACAAACACGTGTGTGGAAGGGCCATCCCCGTCGTAACTCGAGAATATACCCCAGGTTCCCGCCGCAACTCGAGAAAAACCATGAGACTTCCCCCTCGCCGCGAGATGAGGCCCGATTCCCCTGCACTGCGTGCAGAGCAATTCTGTGTTGCACATCACACATGAAAGGAGCCTTGATTTCCTTCATGGCACTCCAGAGAAACCCCAAGAACACTGTTTCAAGGCTAGAGGGATCCTGAGGTCACTGTAGCAACAAGAAAGAGCTCCGTGGACCAAGAATCAACACAAGATGAGAGGTTCGTCCCTGGCTTCGACTCCTGAGGAATACCACCTTACCACAAGCACCTCAAGAGGAGGCTTCTCTCAGCTCTAGGTATGTGAGAGGGATCCTGAGTTTGCGGCCTCAAGTGGAATGGACACCGCGATGCCCTGACTCGAAATAAGGCCGGATATCCCTGCAGTGACTTCAATGCAGGCTCGTCTTGCATCTCCCAAGAAGAAAGGATGTCTGAATCCCCTGTGGAGACCACAGAGAAACACCTAGTTCCCCACCTCATCTCGACCGGAGGCCTCACATCCTTTGAAAACTCCAGAGGTACGCGGAGATCAGTGCCTCCAAAGGAGACGATGCCTGACTCCTCGTGAAAATTGATAGGAGTCCCAGGATTCTTGTGGCACGTGGAAAGGGACCCTTGGTCTCCCGCCTCAGGTGGAGAGGCGTTCCAATTGCCCTGCCAAGCCTCGAGGAGAATCCCGAGTTGTCCCTCGCAACTAGGCAGGAGTCCTGACGTGGCTGAACAAACACGTGGGTGGAAGGGCCATCCCCGTCGTAACTCGAGAATATACCCCAGGTTCCCGCCGCAACTCGAGAAAAACCATGAGACTTGCCCCTCGATGCGAGATGAGGCCCGATTCCCCTGTACTGCGTGCAGAGCAATTCCGTCTTGCACATCACACATGAAAGGAGCCTTGATTTCCTTGATGGCACTCCAGAGAAACCCCAAGAACACTGTTTCAAGGATAGAGGGATCCTGAGGTCACTGTAGCAACACGAAAGAACTCTGTGGACCAAAAATCAACTCGAAAAGAGAGGTTAGTCCCTGGATTCGTCTCCAGAGGAATACCACCTTACCACAAGCACCTCAAGAGGAGGCTTCTCTCAGCTCTAGGTATGTGAGAGGGACCCTGAGTTTGCGGCCTCAAGTGGAATGGACACCGCGATGCCCTGACTCGAAATAAGGCCGGATATCCCTGCAGTGACTTCAATGCAGGCTCGTCTTGCATCTCCCAGGACGAAAGGATGTCTGAATCCCCTGTGGAAAGCACAGAGAAAGACTTAGTTCCCCACCTCATCGCGACCGATAGCCTCACATCCTTTGAAAACTCCAGAGGTACGCGGAGATCAGTGCCTCCAAAGGAGACGATGCCTGACTCCTCGTGAAACTTGATAGGAGTCCCAGGATTCCTGTGGCACTTGGAAAGGGACACTTGGTCTCCCGCCTCAGCTGGAGAGGCGTCCCAATTGCCTTGCCAAGCCTCGAGGAGAATCCCGAGTTGTCCCTCGCAACTAGGCAGGAGTCCTGACGTCGCTGAACAAACACGTGGGTGGAAGGGCCATCCCCGTCGTAACTCGAGAATATACCCCAGGTTTCCGCCGCAACTCGAGAAAAACCATGAGACTTCCCCCTCGCCGCAAGATGAGGCCCGATTCCCCTGCACTGCGTGCAGAGCAATTCCGTGTTGCACATCACACATGAAAGGAGCCTTGATTTCCTTGATGGCACTCCAGAGAAACCCCAAGAACACTGTTTCAAGGCTAGAGGGATCCTGAGGTCACTGTAGCAACACGAAAGAGCTCCCTGGGCCAAAAATCAACTCGAGATGAGAGGTTAGTCCCTGGCTTCGACTCCAGAGGAATACCACCTTACCACAAGCACCTCAAGAGTAGGCTTCTCTCAGCTCTAGGTATGTGAGAGGGACCCTGAATTTGCGGCCTCAAGTGGAATGGACACCGCGATGCCCTGACTCGAAATAAGGCCAGATATCCCTGCAGTGACTTGAATGCAGGCTCGTCTTGCATCTCCCAAGATGAAAGGATGTCTGAATCCCCTGTGGAGACCACAGAGAAAGACCTAGTTCCCCACCTCATGGCGACCGGAGGCCTCACATCCTTTGAAAACTCCAGAGGTACGCGGAGATCAGTGCCTCCAAAGGAGACGATGCCTGACTCCTCGTGAAACTTGATAGGAGTCCCAGGATTCCTGTGGCACGTGGAAAGGGACCCTTGGTCTCCCGCCTCAGCTGGAGAGGCGTCCCAATTGCCTTGCCAAGCCTCGAGGAGAATCCCGAGTTGTGTCTCGCAACTAGGCAGGAGTCCTGACGTGGCTGAACAAACACGTGGGTGGAAGGGCCATCCCCGTCGTAACTCGAGAATATACCCCAGGTTCCCGCCGCAACTCGAGAAAAACCATGAGACTTCCCCCTCGCCGCGAGATGAGGCCCGATTCCCCTGCACTGCGTGCAGAGCAATTCCGTGTTGCACATCACACATGAAAGGAGCCTTGATTTCCTTGATGGCACTCCAGAGAAACCCCAAGAACACTGTTTCAAGGCTAGAGGGATCCTGAGGTCACTGTAGCAACACGAAAGAGCTCCGTGGACCAAGAATCAACACGAGATGAGAGGTTCGTCCCTGGCTTTGACTCCTGAGGAATACCACCTTACCACAAGCACCTCAAGAGGAGGCTTCTCTCAGCTCTAGGTATGTGAGAGGGATCCTGAGTTTGCGGCCTCAAGTGGAATGGACACTGCGATGCCCTGACTCGAAATAAGGCCGAATATCCCGGCAGTGACTTGAATGCAGGCTCGTCTTGCATCTCCCAAGAAGAAAGGATGTCTGAATCCCCTGTGGAGACCACAGAGAAAGACCTAGTTCCCCACCTCATCACGACCGGAGGCCTCACATCCTTTGAAAACTCCAGAGGTACGCGGAGATCAGTGCCTCCAAAGGAGACGATGCCTGACTCCTCGTGAAACTTGATAGGAGTCCCAGGATTCTTGTGGCACGTGGAAAGGGACACTTGGTCTCCCGCCTCAGCTGGAGAGGCGTTCCAATTGCCCTGCCAAGCCTCGAGGAGAATCCCGAGTTGTCCCTCGCAACTAGGCAGGAGTCCTGACGTGGCTGAACAAACACGTGGGTGGAAGGGCCATCCCCGTCGTAACTCGAGAATATACCCCAGGTTCCCGCCGCAACTCGAGAAAAACCATGAGACTTCCCCCTCGATGCGAGATGAGGCCCGATTCCCCTGTACTGCGTGCAGAGCAATTCCGTGTTGCACATCACACATGAAAGGAGCCTTGATTTCCTTGATGGCACTCCAGAGAAACCCCAAGAACACTGTTTCAAGGATAGAGGGATCCTGAGGTCACTGTAGCAACACGAAAGAACTCTGTGGACCAAAAATCAACTCGAAAAGAGAGGTTAGTCCCTGGATTCGTCTCCAGAGGAATACCACCTTACCACAAGCACCTCAAGAGGAGGCTTCTCTCAGCTCTAGGTATGTGAGAGGGACCCTGAGTTTGCGGCCTCAAGTGGAATGGACACCGCGATGCCCTGACTCGATATAAGGCCGGATATCCCTGCAGTGACTTCAATGCAGGCTCGTCTTGCATCTCCCAGGACGAAAGGATGTCTGAATCCCCTGTGGAAAGCACAGAGAAAGACTTAGTTCCCCACCTCATCGCGACCGATAGCCTCACATCCTTTGAAAACTCCAGAGGTACGCGGAGATCAGTGCCTCCAAAGGAGACGATGCCTGACTCCTCGTGAAACTTGATAGGAGTCCCAGGATTCCTGTGGCACTTGGAAAGGGACACTTGGTCTCCCGCCTCAGCTGGAGAGGCGTCCCAATTGCCCTGCCAAGCCTCGAGGAGAATCCAGAGTTGTCCCTCGCAACTAGGCAGGAGTCCTGACGTCGCTGAAGAAACACGTGGGTGGAAGGGCCATCCCCGTCGTAACTCGAGAATATACCCCAGGTTCCCGCCGCAACTCGAGAAAAACCATGAGACTTCCCCCTCGCCGCGAGATGAGGCCCGATTCCCCTGCACTGCGTGCAGAGCAATTCCGTCTTGCACATCACACATGAAAGGAGCCTTGATTTCCTTGATGACACTCCAGAGAAACCCCAAGAACACTGTTTCAAGGCTAGAGGGATCCTGAGGTCACTGTAGCAACACGAAAGAGCTCCGTGGGCTAAAAATCAACTCGAGATGAGAGGTTAGTCCCTGGCTTCGACTCCAGAGGAATACCACCTTACCACAAGCACCTCAAGAGGAGGCTTCTCTCAGCTCTAGGTATGTGAGAGGGACCCTGAGTTTGCGGCCTCAAGTGGAATGGACACCGCGATGCCCTGACTCGAAATAAGGCCGGATATCCCTGCAGTGACTTGAATGCAGGCTCGTCTTGCATCTCCGAAGATGAAAGGATGTCTGAATCCCCTGTGGAGACCACAGAGAAAGACCTAGTTCCCCACCTCATGGCGACCGGAGGCCTCACATCCTTTGAAAACTCCAGAGGTACGCGGAGATCAGTGCCTCCAAAGGAGACGATGCCTGACTCCTCGTGAAACTTGATAGGAGTCCCAGGATTCCTGTGGCACGTGGAAAGGGACCCTTGGTCTCCCGCCTCAGCTGGAGAGGCGTCCCAATTGCCTTGCCAAGCCTCGAGGAGAATCCCGAGTTGTGTCTCGCAACTAGGCAAGAGTCCTGACGTGGCTGAACAAACACGTGTGTGGAAGGGCCATCCCCGTCGTAACTCGAGAATATACCCCAGGTTCCCGCCGCAACTCGAGAAAAACCATGAGACTTCCCCCTCGCCGCGAGATGAGGCCCGATTCCCCTGCACTCCGTGCAGAGCAATTCTGTGTTGCACATCACACATGAAAGGAGCCTTGATTTCCTTGATGGCACTCCAGAGAAACCCCAAGAACACTGTTTCAAGGCTAGAGGGATCCTGAGGTCACTGTAGCAACACGAAAGAGCTCCGTGGACCAAAAATCAACTCGAGATGAGAGGTTAGTCCCTTGCTTCGACTCCAGAGGAATACCACCTTACCACAAGCACCTCAAGAGGAAGCTTCTCTCAGCTCTAGGTATGTGAGAGGGACCCTGAGTTTGCGGCCTCAAGTGGAATGGACACCGCGATGCCCTGACGCGAAATAAGGCCGGATATCCCTGCAGTGACTGGAATGCAGGCTCGTCTTGCATCTCCCAAGAAGAAAGGATGTCTGAATCCCCTGTGGAGACCACAGAGAAACACCTAGTTCCCCACCTCATCGCGACCGGAGGCCTCACATCCTTTGAAAACTCCAGAGGTACGCGGAGATCAGTGCCTCCAAAGGAGACGATGCCTGACTCCTCGTGAAACTTGATAGGAGTCCCAGGATTCTTGTGGCACTTGGAAAGGGACACTTGGTCTCCCGCCTCAGCTGGAGAGGCGTTCCAATTGCCGTGCCAAGCCTTGAGGAGAATCCCGAGTTGTCCCTCGCAACTAGGCAGGAGTCCTGACGTGGCTGAACAAACACGTGGGTGGAAGGGCCATCCCCGTCGTAACTCGAGAATATACCCCAGGTTCCCGCCGCAACTCGAGAAAAACCATGAGACTTCCCCCTCGATGCGAGATGAGGTCCGATTCCCCTGTACTGCGTGCAGAGCAATTCCGTGTTGCACATCACACATGAAAGGAGCCTTGATTTCCTTGATGGCACTCCAGAGAAACCCCAAGAACAGTGTTTCAAGGCTAGAGGGATCCTGAGGTCACTGTAGCAACACGAAAGAGCTCCGTGGGCCAAGAATCAACACGAGATGAGAGGTTAGTCCCTGGCTTTGACTCCTGAGGAATACCACCTTACCACAAGCACCTCAAGAGGAGGCTTCTCTCAGCTCTAGGTATGTGAGAGGGATCCTGAGTTTGCGGCCTCAAGTGGAATGGACACCGCGATGCCCTGACTCGAAATAAGGCCGAATATCCCGGCAGTGACTTGAATGCAGGCTCGTCTTGCATCTCCCAAGAAGAAAGGATGTCTGAATCCCCTGTGGAGACCACAGAGAAACACCTAGTTCCCACCTCATCGCGACCGGAGGCCTCACATCCTTTGAAAACTCCAGAGGTACGCGGAGATCAGTGCCTCCAAAGGAGACGATGCCTGACTCCTCGTGAAACTTGATAGGAGTCCCAGGATTCCTGTGGCACGTGGAAAGGGACCCTTGGTCTCCCGCCTCAGGTGGAGAGGCGTTCCAATTGCCCTGCCAAGCCTCGAGGAGAATCCCGAGTTGTCCCTCGCAACTAGGCAGGAGTCCTGACGTGGCTGAACAAACACGTGGGTGGAAGGGCCATCCCCGTCGTAACTCGAGAATATACCCCAGGTTCCCGCCGCAACTCGAGAAAAACCATGAGACTTGCCCCTCGATGCGAGATGAGGCCCGATTCCCCTGTATTGCGTGCAGAGCAATTCCGTCTTGCACATCACACATGAAAGGAGCCTTGATTTCCTTGATGGCACTCCAGAGAAACCCCAAGAACACTGTTTCAAGGATAGAGGGATCCTGAGGTCACTGTAGCAACACGAAAGAACTCTGTGGACCAAAAATCAACTCGAAAAGAGAGGTTAGTCCCTGGATTCGTCTCCAGAGGAATACCACCTTACCACAAGCACCTCAAGAGGAGGCTTCTCTCAGCTCTAGGTATGTGAGAGGGACCCTGAGTTTGCGGCCTCAAGTGGAATGGACACCGCGATGCCCGGACTCGAAATAAGGCCGGATATCCCTGTAGTTACTTCAATGCAGGCTCGTCTTGCATCTCCCAGGACGAAAGGATGTCTGAATCCCCTGTGGAAAGCACAGAGAAAGACTTAGTTCCCCACCTCATCGCGACCGATAGCCTCACATCCTTTGAAAACTCCAGAGGTACGCGGAGATCAGTGCCTCCAAAGGAGACGATGCCTGACTCCTCGTGAAACTTGATAGGAGTCCCAGGATTCCTGTGGCACTTGGAAAGGGACACTTGGTCTCCCGCCTCAGCTGGAGAGGCGTCCCAATTGCCCTGCCAAGCCTCGAGGAGAATCCAGAGTTGTCCCTCGCAACTAGGCAGGAGTCCTGACGTCGCTGAAGAAACACGTGGGTGGAAGGGCCATCCCAGTCGTAACTCGAGAATATACCCCAGGTTCCCGCCGCAACTCGAGAAAAACCATGAGACTTCCCCCTCACCGCGAGATGAGGCCCGATTCCCCTGCACTGCGTGCAGAGCAATTCCGTGTTGCACATCACACATGAAAGGAGCCTTGATTTCCTTGATGGCACTCCAGAGAAACCCCAAGAACACTGTTTCAAGGCTAGAGGGATCCTGAGGTCACTGTAGCAACACGAAAGAGCTCTGTGGGCCAAAAATCAACTCGAGATGAGAGGTTAGTCCCTGGCTTCGACTCCAGAGGAATACCACCTTACCACAAGCACCTCAAGAGGAGGCTTCTCTCAGCTCTAGGTATGTGAGAGGGACCCTGAGTTTGCGGCCTCAAGTGGAATGGACACCGCGATGCCCTGACGTGAAATAAGGCTGGATATCCCTGCAGTGACTTGAATGCAGGCTCGTCTTGCATCTCCCAAGATGAAAGGATGTCTGAATCCCCTGTGGAGACCACAGAGAAAGACCTAGTTCCCCACCTCATGGCGACCGGAGGCCTCACATCCTTTGAAAACTCCAGAGGTACGCGGAGATCAGTGCCTCCAAAGGAGACGATGCCTGACTCCACGTGAAACTTGATAGGGGTCCCAGGATTCCTGTGGCACGTGGAAAGGGACCCTTGGTCTCCCGCCTCAGCTGGAGAGGCGTCCCAATTGCCTTGCCAAGCCTCGAGGAGAATCCCGAGTTGTGTCTCGCAACTAGGCAAGAGTCCTGACGTGGCTGAACAAACACGTGGGTGGAAGGGCCATCCCCGTCGTAACTCGAGAATATACCCCAGGTTCCCGCCGCAACTCGAGAAAAACCATGAGACTTCCCCCTCGCCGCGAGATGAGGCCCGATTCCCCTGCACTGCGTGCAGAGCAATTCCGTGTTGCACATCACACATGAAAGGAGCCTTGATTTCCTTGATGGCACTCCAGAGAAACCCCAAGAACACTGTTTCAAGGCTAGAGGGATCCTGAGGTCACTGTAGCAACACGAAAGAGCTCCGTGGACCAAGAATCAACACGAGATGAGAGGTTAGTCCCTGGCTTTGACTCCTGAGGAATACCACCTTACCACAAGCACCTCAAGAGGAGGCTTCTCTCAGCTCTAGGTATGTGAGAGGGATCCTGAGTTTGCGGCCTCAATTGGAATGGACACCGCGATGCCCTGACTCGAAATAAGGCCGAATATCCCTGCAGTGACTTGAATGCAGGCTCGTCTTGCATCTCCCAAGAAGAAAGGATGTCTGAATCCCCTGTGGAGACCACAGAGAAAGACCTAGTTCCCCACCTCATCGCGACCGGAGGCCTCACATCCTTTGAAAACTCCAGAGGTACGCGGAGATCAGTGGCTCCAAAGGAGACGATGCCTGACTCCTCGTGAAACTTGATAGGAGTCCCAGGATTCTTGTGGCACGTGGAAAGGGACCCTTGGTCTCCCGCCTCAGCTGGAGAGGCGTTCCAATTGCCCTGCCAAGCCTCGAGGAGAATCCCGAGTTGTCCCTCGCAACTAGGCAGGAGTCCTGACATGGCTGAACAAACACGTGGGTGGAAGGGCCATCCCCGTCGTAACTCGAGAATATACCCCAGGTTCCCGCCGCAACTCGAGAAAAACCATGAGACTTCCCCCTCGATGCGAGATGAGGCCCGATTCCCCTGTACTGCGTGCAGAGCAATTCCGTCTTGCACATCACACATGAAAGGAGCCTTGATTTCCTTGATGGCACTCCAGAGAAACCCCAAGAACACTGTTTCAAGGATAGAGGGATCCTGAGGTCACTGTAGCAACACGAAAGAACTCTGTGGACCAAAAATCAACTCGAAAAGAGAGGTTAGTCCCTGGATTCGTCTCCAGAGGAATACCACCTTACCACAAGTACCTCAAGAGGAGGCTTCTCTCAGCTCTAGGTATGTGAGAGGGACCCTGAGTTTGCGGCCTCAAGTGGAATGGACACCGCGATGCCCTGACTCGAAATAAGGCCGGATATCCCTGCAGTGACTTCAATGCAGGCTCGTCTTGCATCTCCCAGGACGAAAGGATGTCTGAATCCCCTGTGGAAAGCACAGAGAAAGACTTAGTTCCCCACCTCATCGCGACCGATAGCCTCACATCCTTTGAAAACTCCAGAGGTACGCGGAGATCAGTGCCTCCAAAGGAGACGATGCCTGACTCCTCGTGAAACTTGATAGGAGTCCCAGGATTGCTGTGGCACTTGGAAAGGGACCCTTGGTCTCCCGCCTCAGCTGGAGAGGCGTTCCAATTGCCCTGCCAAGCCTCGAGGAGAATCCAGAGTTGTCCCTCGCAACTAGGCAGGAGTCCTGACGTCGCTGAAGAAACACGTGGGTGGAAGGGCCATCCCCGTCGTAACTCGAGAATATACCCCAGGTTCCCGCCGCAACTCGAGAAAAACCATGAGACTTCCCCCTCGCCGCGAGATGAGGCCCGATTCCCCTGCACTGCGTGCAGAGCAATTCCGTGTTGCACATCACACATGAAAGGAGCCTTGATTTCCTTGATGGCACTCCAGAGAAACCCCAAGAACACTGTTTCAAGGCTAGAGGGATCCTGAGGTCACTGTAGCAACACGAAAGAGCTCCGTGGACCAAGAATCAACACGAGATGAGAGGTTAGTCCCTGGCTTTGACTCCTGAGGAATACCACCTTACCACAAGCACCTCAAGAGGAGGCTTCTCTCAGCTCTAGGTATGTGAGAGGGATCCTGAGTTTGCGGCCTCAAGTGGAATGGACACCGCGATGCCCTGACTCGAAATAAGGCCGAATATCCCTGCAGTGACTTGAATGCAGGCTCGTCTTGCATCTCCCAAGAAGAAAGGATGTCTGAATCCCCTGTGGAGACCACAGAGAAAGACCTAGTTCCCCACCTCATCGCGACCGGAGGCCTCACATCCTTTGAAAACTCCAGAGGTACGCGGAGATCAGTGGCTCCAAAGGAGACGATGCCTGACTCCTCGTGAAACTTGATAGGAGTCCCAGGATTCTTGTGGCACGTGGAAAGGGACCCTTGGTCTCCCGCCTCAGCTGGAGAGGCGTTCCAATTGCCCTGCCAAGCCTCGAGGAGAATCCCGAGTTGTCCCTCGCAACTAGGCAGGAGTCCTGACATGGCTGAACAAACACGTGGGTGGAAGGGCCATCCCCGTCGTAACTCGAGAATATACCCCAGGTTCCCGCCGCAACTCGAGAAAAACCATGAGACTTCCCCCTCGATGCGAGATG